>NC_086171.1:147349869-147654154 GCF_023053635.1 Elgaria multicarinata webbii
GGTAAGGGGAGTTTAACCATATCACTACCAGCCATTGCTCCTCTAAACCACCCTTCCCCAACCTGGTGCCCTCCCATTTCACAGTTAAACACATTGGGATTTGCTTCTAATTAAACACACATAGGATTGTGTGATAAACCCTAAAAAAGGGCACAAACCAACTCTTTGCAGTGAAGCACTTTGGGCAATTCACAACAATTAAAACCACAAAATGCATGAATGCTGGCCATGCCTGCTAGGGCATCTTCAATTAACCTGAGATATTCCCATGAAGGGAACGCTGCCTGTGTGTAACACAGTCCCAAGTCAGTGGTCCTCGTGAAGAGGTGGCAAAGAAGTCCGCTAAGTTCCAGCACTTAGACCATAATGTTCTCCATGAAGGAGGGTCCTTGGAAGGGCACCATGGCTAACCTGGGACATCCCATAAAGGGATGTATCTAACACAGTTCTAAGTCCAGGTCTGGCCCAAGGTGTTTTGCTGCCTGAAACAATCCCAAAAACTGTGCCACCCCACACAACCTAATAAAACATGACTAGGTAATGAAACAATTGCTAGTAAAGAAGTAAGAGTACCCACAATGTCTTACCTTGTCAGACGTGATGGGAGCGGGCCTGGTCCTCGAAGTCTGCAAGCGAGGAAGCGAGGAAGCAATCCCAACCACACCATCACTGCTCTAAACCACCCTTGCCCTGGTGCCCTTCCATTTCGCAGTTAAACACATTGGGATTTACTTCCAATTAAACACACATAGGATTGTGTGATAAATCCTAAAAATGGCACTATCAATTCAATTCTTTTTATTACAGTCAACAGACCAATACAACACATGAAAACACATAATAAATATTTAAAATACATGGAATTAAAACAGAGTATGATTGCATGAAGCCTCCTTAAAGTTCTGTACTAGAAGCAAAAGGAAGTCCTGCTCCTCATTCCCTGCAAGGGGAAAGGGCAAAGTTGGCACTAACCAACTCTTACAATTGAGCTCTGTGGGCAATTCACAACAATTCAAACCACAAAATGCATCATTAAATAAAATGAAATACACAACAATTCAAACCACAGAACGCATCATCAAATAAAATACAATATAAAATGTGAAAGCACATTTAGGAAGCAAGGAAGGAATCTTGGTAAGGGGTTTAAGTTTAACCCTATCAGTACCAATCATTCTTCCTCTAAACCACCCTTCCCCAACCTGGTGCCCTCCCATTTCAGTTGAAGACCCTATTGGCCCTGTTTAGAAGGCTCCTTAAACCACAGTGGTTCAGACTTTTTTGTTAACAAAAAAGCCTGAACCACCGTACTTTAAGGTGCCTCCTGAACAGGGTCATTGGGATTTACTTCTGATTAAACACATGTAGGATTGCGTGATAAACGCTAAAAAAGTTACACAACCCAACTCTCACAATAATAACCATTCAAAACACAAATTTCATTACAAAATAAAATGCAACCCACAACAATTCCAACCCCAAATGCATCAGAAAGTAAAATGCAACCCACAACAATTCCAACCCCAAATGCATCAGAAAATAAAATGCAACCCACAACAATGCAAAACACAAGAAACATTATAAAATGAAATCCCAGGCACTTAGCTTTCTTTGATGCAAGTAGATCAAGCAGACAAGCTGAGAAGAGAAGTGAAAACGTACAATTACACACAAGAACAAATAAAACACTTAAGACTAATGCAAACTAAAACTTACTAATTGCAATATCCAAAGAGACACCTTTAGTTTTCAGATGTCCCTCAAACAGAAGCTGCATTTCAATAGGGCTTGTTGGCTCATTTGCTGTTCAGGACAACCAGGAGGAGAAGGGGAGCAAAGCCACTGGCCAAGTAACTCTCTGACCACCCCGGCCATAACTACAGCAGACTAGCCAAGAGAGCAGAACCCTATTTTATTCCTTTATTATATATTTATACTGCCCAACAGCCAAGGCTCTCTGGGCAGCTCAAATCATAATACACAAAATCAAGAATAACGATTTTAAAATGTCATATAAAACCAATGCAAGTTATAGTCCAGGGAAAGCTTGTCTAAACAGGTACGTCTTCAGGAGGCTTTTGAAGGAAGTTTATTTATTATTTATTTATTTATTTATTACATTTTTATACCGTCTAATAGCCGAAGCTATTTCCGCCTCCCAAACTGCACGAGGGAGGGTTTTTCCAGAGGGTGGGAGCTGCTACAGAGAAGGCCCTGCCGTCGAGGATCTTCATGACAATAGTCTGTTCTTCTTGGAACGAGAAGCAGGGCCTCCCTCTGGTGATCGTAAATGTCGCCCGTGTGTTGAGGCTTGCCCCCGAGTAGCAGGGCTGGTGGTGTTTTTTTTAAATGAGCCTCTTCCAGGTGAGGCTCCGGCCCAATCCCCCCACCACACAGTCCCCAGAGGCAAACCCTTACCAGCCAAGCTGCAGATTGAAGCCGTCCAGGTCAGCAGGCAGGCCAAGCGAGAAGGCACTCTTGCTAGCAGGTAAAACGCAGCTGAGGCAGAGGGCTGGGTGTCTCACGCTGCCAGTTGGGCCTTTGTGCTGCTCCCAGGAAGGAAGGACACAGCAGGGCTAGCTCTTTTATGAGCCTCTTCCAGGTGAGGCTCTGGGCCAATCCAGCCACCACAGAGTCCCCAACAGCAAACCCTTAGTGGCCAGCTGCAGGTTGAAACAGTCCCGGTAAGCAGGCAGGCCAAGCAAGAAGGCGCTATGCCATGTGGTGGCTGTGCCCGGCTATGCCCCCTCGTGGTGGCTGTGCCCGGCTATGCCCCCTCGTGGTGACTGTGCCCCCTCATGGTGGCTGTGCTCAGCTGTGCCCCTCGTGGCGGCTGTACTCGGCTGTCCTCCCTCGTGGCAACGTGGCAGCTGTGCCCCCCCACAAGGCTGCTATGCCCGGCTATGCCCTTATGAGGCAGCTATGCTCCTACGAGGCGGCTATGCCTGGCTATGCCCCCATGAGGCGGCTATGCCCCCACGAGGCGGCTATGCCCGGCTATGCCCCCACGAGGCAGCTCTGGTTTTTTTAAATGAACCACTTCCAGGTGAGACTCTGGCCCCACATGGCCAGTTGGGCCTTTGTGCTGCTGGCATGGCAGGGCTGGTTCTTCGTTTAAGTCTCTCCCCTGCGCAAACTCTCCACCTAACTGAGGTCCTGAGGGAGACGGAGAGATTATGCGCACGCTGGCTCTGTTGCTGCAGCTGAACGGAGTCTGGCTCGTTGGCATTCACAGCTGGCCCTTCCTTCTCTTGAGTAGACCCCTTCAGTCTCCACCCATTCGATGCTTTGCAGCACTGAAAGCAGCTATTAAAAAAAGAAGGGGAAAAGAAACTTTAAAAGGACTGGTTCCTTCTCCTCATGAGCAGGCTTTTGCTCCTGAGTGGAAATTTTCAGCCTCGAGCCTTTGTGTAGTCTGTAATGCTACAAAGTGGCATTAATATATAATATAGATAGTGGGGAACTGGTTCTTCCAAAGCTGATTTGGAAGCGCTTTTTAACAGTTTTGACAACTGTTGGGGCCCAGGACACACTGCATATACAGGTTTCAAAACGTTTTCAAAGCGCTTTAAAACGCTTTAAAAGCAATAGTGTAGATCCCCCCTTTCTCACACAAATTAGGTGCTTTTCCTACTGAAGCAATGCCCCAGTCCTTAAACCCCTTTACCTCTGTGTTTGGGAAAGGGGGAGGATTGGGCCCCTTCTGTAGCTGAAAGCTCTAGATTGAGGAAAACCAGGACTTGTGCTCCTTTTCCGTTAACTTCATTATTTTATGACATTTAGATACTTCCCCATAGCCAAAGCTCTCTGGGCGGTTTACAAAAGTTATAAACAATGAACATTAAAAACAAATATACAAAATTTAAAATCACCAAAAGTTTTTTTTTTAAAAAAAAAACTTTACTCTTGAGTGCGTGATTTTGACTGGGCGATTTGTCTTAAAAGGGGACATGGAAGTTTGGGGGTGTGGTGTGTGTGGGGGTCCCTGAGAGAGATTAAGGACTGAAAGTGTGGGGTGCAGGAGACAGCAAGAACTTCAGACCTGAGGGGACCCTAATATTTACTTTAGGATTTTCAAGATTGCTTGGTGGCAACTCTGAAGGACTACAAGCAGCAACAGTGATTTTTTAAAATCGCTGATTAAATCACTGATTAAAAATCCATGATTTTTTAAAAAAATCCAAAAAAAATATGGATTTTTTAAATTTAAATTTGATGCTTTTGATATGTTTTTTGAGGAAAAATCTATCTAAAGATAGTTTTCTATTTAAGATACATTATAGTTCAAAGGTTATTCATCATGAAATAAGGATTAGTTTTTAACTACGTAGCATGAGGCATTTTTAATTTTTTGGTAAATGAATTCCATGAATCCATTCACAAAGTCATGCTCTTCCAGAGGTTTCTGTAAGATTATTTTTCACCTTCCAATAAAGTACAGCAGAAAAGTGGCCAAATATGAATGATTAACCTATTAAACTGGAGACAGTTTACCTCACAATAATTTCATAATTATCTATCTATGATGTGTTTCTAATAGTATCACCAAATATGATACTATTAGATACTATTTTTTTATATAACTGTAAAACTATTCTGAAAAGTTCCTATTCTAAAACTGAAACCTTCATCTGGTTGTAAATATTAAGCTTATACCAGCAAGAATGAGTCTTTGGTAACTCTGAGTTGTGTAAAATTTAGCAAGGAAGAGTGCACCTTTTTTGGGGGGGGTCACCTCAAAGTCTTTCTGAGTAGTGATTTAAATCATGATTTAAATCAAATCCACCCTACAAGCCTCTTAATACTTTTTTCCCTTTCTTTTTTTTACCTCAGGCCATATTCCCTAAACCCTCACTCAGGTCCACCTCGCCTTCCTCTGGCTCCCAGCAATTGTGAGACTGAAGCCAGCTGTTATTAATTGCATTCTATTATTATTATTATTATTATTATTATTATTACTATATTATTTATTTATTTATATAGCACCATCAATGTACATGGTGCCGTACAGAGTAAAACAATAAAATTCCTTCTGAGGGGATTTTTCTCTCTCTCCTCAGCACTGGGGTTTCTTATTCATGGCAAATGCCTCTTATTTAGGGTGCCCATATGAAAAGGAGGACAGGGCTCCTGCATCTTTAACAGTTGCATAGAAAAGGGAATTTCAGCAGGTGCTGAACCTGGTGAACCTGGAGAACCTGGTGAAATTCCCTCTTCATCACCACAGTTAAAGCTGCAGGAGCTATACTAGAGTGACCAGATTTAAAAGTGGTCAGGGCTCCTGCAGCTTTCACTGGTGTGATGAAGAGGAAATGTCACCAGATTCTCCATATATACAAATGACACCTGCTAAAATTTCCTTTGCAATACAACTGTTAAAGATACAGGGGCCCAGTCCTCCTTTTCATATGGTCACCCTACTCTTATTTCAGGGCTTAAGGAACTCTCTTGTTCCAAAGCAGCTCTTTTGCAAGTGAGAAGTAGCGGCTCCCTTTTGAGGCAGCCCAAAAGCCAAGACGTCTCCATCCCCCCTTGGGAGAAAAGCCCAGGGAACAGGGCTGAGAAGAATCAGCGAAGCTGGACCAAGCAATTCAGTCCCTAACAGACCTCTTAAAAATGTATTCTCCAAAGGCAAAAGTGTGTGGTTTTATTTTAAACCCGAGCAGAATATGAATGCTGGATAGCCAGAGTGATCGTTAGTGACACACCTGGTCAGTCTGCACACCTGTATTTTAAGGCAGCCATTAGCATGTAAGGCCATCTTTTGTTAAAAGCAGGTTTCTGGCAACTACAGCAATTATTCCCTTTGGTTAGATGGGATGGAAAGGCGGCCCAGTCTTTCTCCCATATCAAGGAGCATCTTTTCCAGGGCTTAGGACCCATGGCACTGCACTTCTCCATGGCACTGTGTAAGTACCTTCATGTCTGGGAGAGTCCAGACTCCCCTTCTTCCCAGAGGCATTTTATTTATTTATTAAAACATTTACATCCCACCCTATATCACAAGGATCTCAGGGCGGCGTACAGATAAAACCATACATATAAAATAGAATAAATATACAATCCTAAAATAAATTAAAACATTAACATGTTAAAACCAATATGAAATTTTAAAATCCAATTAAAAGAAGACAGTGTGCCTTACCCCCCCCCACTCCCCAGGGCAACTGAGACTCTCTTCCCAGAGGAAAGGCTCCTGCTGAAAGCACTAGGCTTCTTGCTTGCCAGAGCAAAGTGCCATTGTTGGGTGTCTCGCCTCTTCTAGTCAGGCCACACACACAGACACACGTTTTCCTTCCTCTTCACTGGCCTGGCTCAGACAACATGCTAAACCATGCTGCTTAATCAAAAATGGTTGATGGAATGCATTGACCTTAATGCATTCCATTAACCATTTTGTGGTTAAGCAGCATGGTTTAGCATTTTGTCTGAACCAGGCCACTGAGACCAGGCACTGCAACACACACTAGTTGCAGTCTATAGGAAAGGGTTTCAGCAAAGGGAAAGGTGTCTTGCTTTTTCGGGTTCCCTCCCCTCTTCCCCCTACATAGCGTGTGCATGAGTGTATGCTCTCAAAGGTCCATCACACCAGTTTGTGTTTGTTAACAAAGGACAGTACTTGCCCATAGACAAACCATACTTGCCCATAGGGATCCAATGCAAACCACTTGCCCATAGAAAATAATGGGACAGAATTCTCCATAAGAGAAACCATACTTGCCCATAGGGATCCAATGCAAATTCTGTCCTATGTTTCCATATGGGAAAGTGCTTTTCAATGGATCCCTATGGGCAAGCATGGCTTCTCTATGCAGAATTCTATCCTAGGTTTCCCTATGGACAAGTGCTTTTCAATGGATCCCTATGGGCAAGCATGGCTTCTCTATGCAGAATTCTGTCCTAGGTTTCCCTATGGGCAAGCATGGCTTCTCTATGGAGAATTCTGTCCTAGGTTTCCCTATGGGCAAGTACTTTTCAATGGATCCCTATGGGCAAGCATGGCTTCTCTATGCAGAATTCTGTCCTAGGTTTCCCTATGGGCAAGTACTTTTCAATGGATCCCTATGGGCAAGCATGGCTTCTCTATGCAGAATTCTGTCCTAGGTTTCCCTATGGGCAAGCATGGCTTCTCTATGGAGAATTCTGTCCTAGGTTTCCCTATGGGCAAGCATGGCTTCTCTATGCAGAATTCTGTCCTAGGTTTCCCTATGGGCAAGCATGGCTTCTCTATGGAGAATTCTGTCCTAGGATTCCCTATGGGCAAATGCTTTTCAATGGATCCCTATGGGCAAGCATGGCTTCTCTATGCAGAATTCTGTCCTAGGTTTCCCTA
Organism: Elgaria multicarinata webbii; assembly: GCF_023053635.1. Lineage (NCBI taxonomy): Eukaryota > Metazoa > Chordata > Lepidosauria > Squamata > Anguidae > Elgaria > Elgaria multicarinata. Next base: position 147,357,203 of record NC_086171.1, read on the forward strand.
TGGGCAAGCATGGCTTCTCTATGGAGAATTCTGTCCTAGGTTTCCCTATAGGCAAGTGCTTTTCAATGGATCCCTATGGGCAAGCATGGCTTCTCTATGCAGAATTCTGTCCTAGGTTTCCCTATGGACAAGTGCTTTTCAATGGATCCCTATGGGCAAGCATGGCTTCTCTATGCAGAATTCTGTCCTAGGTTTCCCTATGGGCAAGCATGGCTTCTCTATGGAGAATTCTGTCCTAGGTTTCCCTATGGGCAAGCATGGCTTCTCTATGCAGAATTCTGTCCTAGGTTTCCCTATGGGCAAGCATGGCTTCTCTATGGAGAATTCTGTCCTAGGATTCCCTATGGGCAAGTGCTTTTCAATGGATCCCTATGGGCAAGCATGGCTTCTCTATGCAGAATTCTGTCCTAGGTTTCCCTATGGGCAAGCATGGCTTCTCTATGGAGAATTCTGTCCTAGGTTTCCCTATAGGCAAGTGCTTTTCAATGGATCCCTATGGGCAAGCATGGCTTCTCTATGCAGAATTCTGTCCTAGGTTTCCCTATGGGCAAGTGCTTTTCAATGGATCCCTATGGGCAAGCATGGCTTCTCTATGCAGAATTCTGTCCTAGGTTTCCCTATGGGCAAGTGCTTTTCAATGGATCCCTATGGGCAAGCATGGCTTCTCTATGGAGAATTCTGTCCTAGGATTCCCTATGGGCAAGTGCTTTTCAATGGATCCCTATGGGCAAGCATGGCTTCTCTATGCAGAATTCTGTCCTAGGTTTCCCTATGGGCAAGTGCTTTTCAATGGATCCCTATGGGCAAGCATGGCTTCTCTATGCAGAATTCTGTCCTAGGTTTCCCTATGGGCAAGTACTTTTCAATGGATCCCTATGGGCAAGCATGGCTTCTCTATGCAGAATTCTGTCCTAGGTTTCCCGATGGGCAAGCATGGCTTCTCTATGGAGAATTATGTCCTAGGTTTCCCTATGGGCAAGTACTTTTCAATGGATCCCTATGGGCAAGCATGGCTTCTCTATGCAGAATTCTATCCTAGGTTTCCCTATGGGCAAGTACTTTTCAATGGATCCCTATGGGCAAGCATGGCTTCTCTATGCAGAATTCTGTCCTAGGTTTCCCTATGGGCAAGCATGGCTTCCCTATGGAGAATTCTGTCCTAAGTTTCCCTATAGGCAAGCATGGCTTCTCTATGCAGAATTCTGTCCTAGGTTTCCTTATGGGCAAGCATGGCTTCTCTATGGAGAATTCTGTCCTAGGATTCCCTATGGGCAAGTGCATTTCAATGGATCCCTATGGGCAAGCATGGCTTCTCTATGCAGAGTTCTGTCCTAGGTTTCCCTATGGGCAAGCATGGCTTCTCTATGGAGAATTCTGTCCTAGGTTTCCCTATGGGCAAGTGCTTTTCAATGGATCCTTATGGGCAAGCATGGCTTCTCTATGGAGAATTCTGTCCTAGGTTTCCCTATGGGCAAGCATGGCTTCTCTATGGAGAATTCTGTCCTAGGTTTCCCTATGGGCAAACATGGCTTCTCTATGGAGAATTCTGTCCTAGGTTTCCCTATGGGCAAGCATGGCTTCTCTATGCAGAATTCTGTCCTAGGTTTCCCTATGGGCAAGCATGGCTTCTCTATGGAGAATTCTGTCCTAGGATTCCCTATGGGCAAGTGCTTTTCAATGGATCCCTATGGGCAAGCATGGCTTCTCTATGCAGAATTCTGTCCTAGGTTTCCCTATGGGCAAGCATGGCTTCTCTATGGAGAATTCTGTCCTAGGTTTCCCTATGGGCAAGTGCTTTTCAATGGATCCCTATGGGCAAGCATGGCTTCTCTATGCAGAATTCTGTCCTAGGTTTCCCTATGGGCAAGTGCTTTTCAATGGATCCCTATGGGCAAGCATGGCTTCTCTATGCAGAATTCTGTCCTAGGTTTCCCTATGGGCAAGTGCTTTTCAATGGATCCCTATGGGCAAGCATGGCTTCTCTATGGAGAATTCTGTCCTAGGATTCCCTATGGGCAAGTGCTTTTCAATGGATCCCTATGGGCAAGCATGGCTTCTCTATGCAGAATTCTGTCCTAGGTTTCCCTATGGGCAAGTGCTTTTCAATGGATCCTTATGGGCAAGCATGGCTTCTCAATGCAGAATTCTGTCCTAGGTTTCCCTATGGGCAAGCATGGCTTCTCTATGGAGAATTCTGTCCTAGGTTTCCCTATGGGCAAGCATGGCTTCTCTATGGAGAATTCTGTCCTAGGTTTCCCTATGGGCAAGCATGGCTTCTCTATGCAGAATTCTGTCCTAGGTTTCCCTATGGGCAAGCATGGCTTCTCTATGGAGAATTCTGTCCTAGGATTCCCTATGGGCAAGTGCTTTTCAATGGATCCCTATGGGCAAGCATGGCTTCTCTATGGAGAATTCTGTCCTAAGTTTCCCTATAGGCAAGCATGGCTTCTCTATGCAGAATTCTGTCCTAGGTTTCCCTATGGGCAAGCATGGCTTCTCTATGGAGAATTCTGTCCTAGGTTTCCCTATGGGCAAGTGCTTTTCAATGGATCCCTATGGGCAAGCATGGCTTCTCTATGCAGAATTCTGTCCTAGGTTTCCCTATGGGCAAGTGCTTTTCAATGGATCCCTATGGGCAAGCATGGCTTCTCTATGCAGAATTCTGTCCTAGGTTTCCCTATGGGCAAGTGCTTTTCAATGGATCCCTATGGGCAAGCATGGCTTCTCTATGGAGAATTCTGTCCTAGGATTCCCTATGGGCAAGTGCTTTTCAATGGATCCCTATGGGCAAGCATGGCTTCTCTATGCAGAATTCTGTCCTAGGTTTCCCTATGGGCAAGTGCTTTTCAATGGATCCCTATGGGCAAGCATGGCTTCTCTATGCAGAATTCTGTCCTAGGTTTCCCTATGGGCAAGTACTTTTCAATGGATCCCTATGGGCAAGCATGGCTTCTCTATGCAGAATTCTGTCCTAGGTTTCCCGATGGGCAAGCATGGCTTCTCTATGGAGAATTATGTCCTAGGTTTCCCTATGGGCAAGTACTTTTCAATGGATCCCTATGGGCAAGCATGGCTTCTCTATGCAGAATTCTATCCTAGGTTTCCCTATGGGCAAGTACTTTTCAATGGATCCCTATGGGCAAGCATGGCTTCTCTATGTCCTAGGTTTCCCTATGGGCAAGCATGGCTTCTCTATGGAGAATTCTGTCCTAGGTTTCCCTATGGGCAAGTGCTTTTCAATGGATCCCTATGGGCAAGTGCTTTTCAATGGATCCCTATGGGCAAGCATGGCTTCTCTATGCAGAATTCTGTCCTAGGTTTCCCTATGGGCAAGCATGGCTTCTCTATGGAGAATTCTGTCCTAGGTTTCCCTATGGGCAAGTGCTTTTCAATGGATCCCTATGGGCAAGCATGGCTTCTCTATGCAGAATTCTGTCCTAGGTTTCCCTATGGGCAAGTACTTTTCAATGGATCCCTATGGGCAAGCATGGCTTCTCTATGCAGAATTCTGTCCTAGGTTTCCCTATGGGCAAGCATGGCTTCTCTATGGAGAATTCTGTCCTAAGTTTCCCTATAGGCAAGCATGGCTTCTCTATGCAGAATTCTGTCCTAGGTTTCCTTATGGGCAAGCATGGCTTCTCTATGGAGAATTCTGTCCTAGGATTCCCTATGGGCAAGTGCTTTTCAATGGATCCCTATGGGCAAGCATGGCTTCTCTATGCAGAGTTCTGTCCTAGGTTTCCCTATGGGCAAGCATGGCTTCTCTATGGAGAATTCTGTCCTAGGTTTCCCTATGGGCAAGTGCTTTTCAATGGATCCCTATGGGCAAGCATGGCTTCTCTATGCAGAATTCTGTCCTAGGTTTCCCTATGGGCAAGTGCTTTTCAATGGATCCCTATGGGCAAGCATGGCTTCTCTATGGAGAATTCTGTCCTAGGATTCCCTATGGGCAAGTGCTTTTCAATGGATCCCTATGGGCAAGCATGGCTTCTCTATGCAGAATTCTGTCCTAGGTTTCCCTATGGGCAAGTGCTTTTCAATGGATCCCTATGGGCAAGCATGGCTTCTCTATGCAGAATTCTGTCCTAGGTTTCCCTATGGGCAAGTACTTTTCAATGGATCCCTATGGGCAAGCATGGCTTCTCTATGCAGAATTCTGTCCTAGGTTTCCCGATGGGCAAGCATGGCTTCTCTATGGAGAATTATGTCCTAGGTTTCCCTATGGGCAAGTACTTTTCAATGGATCCCTATGGGCAAGCATGGCTTCTCTATGCAGAATTCTATCCTAGGTTTCCCTATGGGCAAGTACTTTTCAATGGATCCCTATGGGCAAGCATGGCTTCTCTATGTCCTAGGTTTCCCTATGGGCAAGCATGGCTTCTCTATGGAGAATTCTGTCCTAGGTTTCCCTATGGGCAAGTGCTTTTCAATGGATCACTATGGGCAAGTGCTTTTCAATGGATCCCTATGGGCAAGCATGGCTTCTCTATGCAGAATTCTGTCCTAGGTTTCCCTATGGGCAAGCATGGCTTCTCTATGGAGAATTCTGTCCTAGGTTTCCCTATGGGCAAGTGCTTTTCAATGGATCCCTATGGGCAAGCATGGCTTCTCTATGCAGAATTCTGTCCTAGGTTTCCCTATGGGCAAGTACTTTTCAATGGATCCCTATGGGCAAGCATGGCTTCTCTATGCAGAATTCTGTCCTAGGTTTCCCTATGGGCAAGCATGGCTTCTCTATGGAGAATTCTGTCCTAAGTTTCCCTATAGGCAAGCATGGCTTCTCTATGCAGAATTCTGTCCTAGGTTTCCTTATGGGCAAGCATGGCTTCTCTATGGAGAATTCTGTCCTAGGATTCCCTATGGGCAAGTGCTTTTCAATGGATCCCTATGGGCAAGCATGGCTTCTCTATGCAGAGTTCTGTCCTAGGTTTCCCTATGGGCAAGCATGGCTTCTCTATGGAGAATTCTGTCCTAGGTTTCCCTATGGGCAAGTGCTTTTCAATGGATCCCTATGGGCAAGCATGGCTTCTCTATGCAGAATTCTGTCCTAGGTTTCCCTATGGGCAAGCATGGCTTCTCTATGGAGAATTCTGTCCTAGGTTTCCCTATGGGCAAGCATGGCTTCTCTATGGAGAATTCTGTCCTAGGATTCCCTATGGGCAAGTGCTTTTCAATGGATCCCTATGGGTAAGCATGGCTTCTCTATGCAGAATTCTGTCCTAGGTTTCCCTATGGGCAAGTACTTTTCAATGGATCCCTATGGGCAAGCATGGCTTCTCTATGCAGAATTCTGTCCTAGGTTTCCCTATGGGCAAGTGCTTTTCAATGGATCCCTATGGGCAAGCATGGCTTCTCTATGCAGAATTCTGTCCTAGGTTTCCCTATGGGCAAGTGCTTTTCAATGGATCCCTATGGGCAAGCATGGCTTCTCTATGGAGAATTCTGTCCTAGGTTTCCCTATGGGCAAGCATGGCTTCTCTATGCAGAATTCTTTCCTAGGTTTCCCTATGGGCAAGTGCTTTTCAGTGGATCCCTATGGGCAAGCATGGCTTCTCTATGCAGAATTCTGTCCTAGGTTTCCCTATGGGCAAGCATGGCTTCTCTATGGAGAATTCTGTCCTAGGTTTCCCTATGGGCAAGCATGGCTTCTCTATGGAGAATTCTGTCCTAGGATTCCCTATGGGAAAGTGCTTTTCAATGGATCCCTATGGGCAAGCATGGCTTCTCTATGCAGAATTCTGTCCTACGTTTCCCTATGGGCAAGTGCTTTTCAATGGATCCCTATGGGCAAGCATGGCTTCTCTATGCAGAATTCTGTCCTAGGTTTCCCTATGGGCAAGTACTTTTCAATGGATCCCTATGGGCAAGCATGGCTTCTCTATGCAGAATTCTGTCCTAGGTTTTCCTATGGGCAAGCATGGCTTCTCTATGGAGAATTCTGTCCTAGGTTTCCCTATGGGCAAGTACTTTTCAATGGATCCCTATGGGCAAGCATGGCTTCTCTATGCAGAATTCTATCCTAGGTTTCCCTATGGGCAAGTACTTTTCAATGGATCCCTATGGGCAAGCATGGCTTCTCTATGCAGAATTCTGTCCTAGGTTTCCCTATGGGCAAGCATGGCTTCTCTATGGAGAATTCTGTCCTAGGTTTCCCTATAGGCAAGCATGGCTTCTCTATGCAGAATTCTGTCCTAGGTTTCCCGATGGGCAAGCATGGCTTCTCTATGGAGAATTCTGTCCTAGGATTCCCTATGGGCAAGTACTTTTCAATGGATCCCTATGGGCAAGCATGGCTTCTCTATGCAGAATTCTATCCTAGGTTTCCCTATGGGCAAGTACTTTTCAATGGATCCCTATGGGCAAGCATGGCTTCTCTATGCAGAATTCTGTCCTAGGTTTCCCTATGGGCAAGCATGGCTTCTCTATGCAGAATTCTGTCCTAGGTTTCCCTATGGGCAAGCATGGCTTCTCTATGGAGAATTCTGTCCTAGGATTCCCTATGGGCAAGTGCTTTTCAATGGATCCCTATGGGCAAGCATGGCTTCTCTATGCAGAATTCTGTCCTAGGTTTCCCTATGGGCAAGTGCTTTTCAATGGATCCCTCTGGGCAAGCATGGCTTCTCTATGCAGAATTCTGTCCTAGGTTTCCCTATGGGCAAGTGCTTTTCAATGGATCCCTATGGGCAAGCACGGCTTCTCTATGCAGAATTCTGTCCTAGGTTTCCCTATGGGCAAGTGCTTTTCAATGGATCCCTATGGGCAAGCATGGCTTCTCTATGCAGAATTCTGTGCTAGGTTTCCCTATGGGCAAGTGCTTTTCAATGGATCCCTATGGGCAAGCATGGCTTCTCTATGCAGAATTCTGTCCTAGGTTTCCCTATGGGCAAGTGCTTTTCAATGGATCCCTATGGGCAAGCATGGCTTCTCTATGCAGAATTCTGTCCTAGGTTTCCCTATGGGCAAGCATGGCTTCTCTATGCAGAATTCTGTCCTAGGTTTCCCTATGGGCAAGTGCTTTTCAATGGATCCCTATGGGCAAGCATGGCTTCTCTATGCAGAATTCTGTCCTAGGTTTCCCTATGGGCAAGCATGGCTTCTCTATGGAGAATTCTGTCCTAGGTTTCCCTATGGGCAAGCATGGCTTCTCTATGCAGAATTCTATCCTAGGTTTCCCTATGGGCAAGTACTTTTCAATGGATCCCTATGGGCAAGCATGGCTTCTCTATGCAGAATTCTGTCCTAGGTTTCCCTATGGGCAAGCATGGCTTCTCTATGGAGAATTCTGTCCTAGGTTTCCCTATAGGCAAGCATGGCTTCTCTATGCAGAATTCTGTCCTAGGTTTCCCTATGGGCAAGCATGGCTTCTCTATGGAGAATTCTGTCCTAGGATTCCCTATGGGCAAGTGCTTTTCAATGGATCCCTATGGGCAAGCATGGCTTCTCTATGCAGAGTTCTGTCCTAGGTTTCCCTATGGGCAAGCATGGCTTCTCTATGGAGAATTCTGTCCTAGGTTTCCCTATGGGCAAGTGCTTTTCAATGGATCCCTATGGGCAAGCATGGCTTCTCTATGCAGAATTCTGTCCTAGGTTTCCCTATGGGCAAGCATGGCTTCTCTATGCAGAATTCTGTCCTAGGTTTCCCTATGGGCAAGTGCTTTTCAATGGATCCCTATGGGCAAGCATGGCTTCTCTATGCAGAATTCTGTCCTAGGTTTCCCTATGGGCAAGTGCTTTTCAATGGATCCCTATGGGCAAGCATGGCTTCTCTATGGAGAATTCTGTCCTAGGTTTCCCTATGGGCAAGCATGGCTTCTCTATGCAGAATTCTTTCCTAGGTTTCCCTATGGGCAAGTGCTTTTCAGTGGATCCCTATGGGCAAGCATGGCTTCTCTATGCAGAATTCTGTCCTAGGTTTCCCTATGGGCAAGCATGGCTTCTCTATGGAGAATTCTGTCCTAGGTTTCCCTATGGGCAAGCATGGCTTCTCTATGGAGAATTCTGTCCTAGGATTCCCTATGGGAAAGTGCTTTTCAATGGATCCCTATGGGCAAGCATGGCTTCTCTATGCAGAATTCTGTCCTACGTTTCCCTATGGGCAAGTGCTTTTCAATGGATCCCTATGGGCAAGCATGGCTTCTCTATGCAGAATTCTGTCCTAGGTTTCCCTATGGGCAAGTACTTTTCAATGGATCCCTATGGGCAAGCATGGCTTCTCTATGCAGAATTCTGTCCTAGGTTTTCCTATGGGCAAGCATGGCTTCTCTATGGAGAATTCTGTCCTAGGTTTCCCTATGGGCAAGTACTTTTCAATGGATCCCTATGGGCAAGCATGGCTTCTCTATGCAGAATTCTATCCTAGGTTTCCCTATGGGCAAGTACTTTTCAATGGATCCCTATGGGCAAGCATGGCTTCTCTATGCAGAATTCTGTCCTAGGTTTCCCTATGGGCAAGCATGGCTTCTCTATGGAGAATTCTGTCCTAGGTTTCCCTATAGGCAAGCATGGCTTCTCTATGCAGAATTCTGTCCTAGGTTTCCCTATGGGCAAGCATGGCTTCTCTATGGAGAATTCTGTCCTAGGATTCCCTATGGGCAAGTACTTTTCAATGGATCCCTATGGGCAAGCATGGCTTCTCTATGCAGAATTCTGTCCTAGGTTTCCCTATGGGCAAGTACTTTTCAATGGATCCCTATGGGCAAGCATGGCTTCTCTATGCAGAATTCTGTCCTAGGTTTCCCTATGGGCAAGCATGGCTTCTCTATGCAGAATTCTGTCCTAGGTTTCCCTATGGGCAAGCATGGCTTCTCTATGGAGAATTCTGTCCTAGGATTCCCTATGGGCAAGTGCTTTTCAATGGATCCCTATGGGCAAGCATGGCTTCTCTATGCAGAATTCTGTCCTAGGTTTCCCTATGGGCAAGTGCTTTTCAATGGATCCCTATGGGCAAGCATGGCTTCTCTATGCAGAATTCTGTCCTAGGTTTCCCTATGGGCAAGTGCTTTTCAATGGATCCCTATGGGCAAGCATGGCTTCTCTATGCAGAATTCTGTCCTAGGTTTCCCTATGGGCAAGTGCTTTTCAATGGATCCCTATGGGCAAGCATGGCTTCTCTATGCAGAATTCTGTGCTAGGTTTCCCTATGGGCAAGTGCTTTTCAATGGATCCCTATGGGCAAGCATGGCTTCTCTATGCAGAATTCTGTCCTAGGTTTCCCTATGGGCAAGTGCTTTTCAATGGATCCCTATGGGCAAGCATGGCTTCTCTATGCAGAATTCTGTCCTAGGTTTCCCTATGGGCAAGCATGGCTTCTCTATGCAGAATTCTGTCCTAGGTTTCCCTATGGGCAAGTGCTTTTCAATGGATCCCTATGGGCAAGCATGGCTTCTCTATGCAGAATTCTGTCCTAGGTTTCCCTATGGGCAAGTACTTTTCAATGGATCCCTATGGGCAAGCATGACTTCTCTATGCAGAATTCTGTCCTAGGTTTCCCTATGGGCAAGCATGGCTTCTCTATGGAGAATTCTGTCCTAGGTTTCCCTATGGGCAAGCATGGCTTCTCTATGCAGAATTCTATCCTAGGTTTCCCTATGGGCAAGTACTTTTCAATGGATCCCTATGGGCAAGCATGGCTTCTCTATGCAGAATTCTGTCCTAGGTTTCCCTATGGGCAAGCATGGCTTCTCTATGGAGAATTCTGTCCTAGGTTTCCCTATAGGCAAGCATGGCTTCTCTATGCAGAATTCTGTCCTAGGTTTCCCTATGGGCAAGCATGGCTTCTCTATGGAGAATTCTGTCCTAGGATTCCCTATGGGCAAGTGCTTTTCAATGGATCCCTATGGGCAAGCATGGCTTCTCTATGCAGAGTTCTGTCCTAGGTTTCCCTATGGGCAAGCATGGCTTCTCTATGGAGAATTCTGTCCTAGGTTTCCCTATGGGCAAGTGCTTTTCAATGGATCCCTATGGGCAAGCATGGCTTCTCTATGCAGAATTCTGTCCTAGGTTTCCCTATGGGCAAGCATGGCTTCTCTATGCAGAATTCTGTCCTAGGTTTCCCTATGGGCAAGTGCTTTTCAATGGATCCCTATGGGCAAGCATGGCTTCTCTATGCAGAATTCTGTCCTAGGTTTCCCTATGGGCAAGTGCTTTTCAATGGATCCCTATGGGCAGGCATGGCTTCTCTATGCAGAATTCTGTCCTAGGTTTCCCTATGGGCAAGTGCTTTTCAATGGATCCCTATGGGCAAGCATGGCTTCTCTATGCAGAATTCTGTCCTACGTTTCCCTATGGGCAAGCATGGCTTCTCTATGGAGAATTCTGTCCTAGGTTTCCCTATGGGCAAGCATGGCTTCTCTATAGAGAATTCTGTCCTAGGTTTCCCTATGGGCAAGTATGGTTTCCCTATGGGCAAGTACTGTCCTTTGTTTTAGTACGTCCCTTTGTTAACGAGCTCTTGCTTCCTAATCAACTGCCTTTAGATAGAGAAAGGACTACAAAAGTAGAGCCTCCAACTGCAGGAAGTGTTTACCTGAGACCTGAATTAAGTTTAAACATTAACACTGTTCTGCCTCTAAACCAGCAAGTAATATTGCATTACAGTCACCAGAGAGTAGACAAAGAATTGGAAGCCCAGAATCCTGCGCAAGCTGCCGGTGTGAAGCCAAATATTGGTACCACTGTACTTTTATTTTTAAATGCACCTTTGGCTTCTCAACATCACAGGTGAAACAAATCCAGACCAATCAGTTTGCAGACAGAATGCTCACCCATGCCAACGCCCTAGGAGGCAGTGAGACAGTTATATTTTTGTGCTTTAATAACCTTCCTTTGTTTAAAAAGCCGTGTAGACAGACTCAAGACTAGAAAGGTGTAAACCCTACTGATCTTAGTGGGGCTTACTTCTGAGTAGACATATTTAGGATTGTGCTGCAGCTCTGTTTTTAAGGTGACACAAGATATACACACACACACCCCATGTTTACCAAAAGAACAGTTTGCTGGTTACTGCATTATTTTTGCATGAAAAAAGGGGTTTTTAGACACCCTAATATAAGCAGGGGCAGATAGGAATTGTTTTAGGAAGCCCTCTGGAAAAGGTGCTACTGAATCCTTTTTAGCCAGGAAGGACCTAGGGCATTGCAATTTTCTCCTGATCCTGCTGGAGCCCAGATTTTGGGTGTGGTTGTGTGTGAGGAGAGAACACACAGAGGCCTGGTTCAGACAACACGCTAAACCATGCTGCAGCCAGAGACACACAGTAGCTCTCTCTTTAACATTTGATTTTAGCAGTCTTGTGTTGGTAGCAATCTTAATTATAGGGCTGATGGAAGGGACAAGTAATAACCCAGGCCAAAGTTCCAGAAGACAAGTTTCAGAAGCTCTGGCAAATGCAGGAGGGGTCTAGATAACAGGCACAGGGTCAAGACACAGGCAAGCAAGCCAAGATAATGTCCCTGTTCAGAAGACATGTTAAACCATGTCTTTAACCACAGTGCTTAAACCTGTGGTTTAAGGTATCTTCTGAACAGGGCCATAGAGTCAGCCAAAGCAGAAGTAGTCCAACAGAGTTAGGCAGCCCAATACATACACAATCCAATAGCAGGGTCAAGCAGGAGTCCAAGTTGGGTTCAAGATGGGCGAAGAAACCAGGAGAAGTTGGGGAGAGGCTGTTTCCAGCAGCTACCAAATGCTGACTGCTGGGCTTTTCCTAATAAAGGTTGCTGAGCCACACCCAGACTCAGCTGCTGCTGAAATTCCCTCTTCATCCCAACAGTTAAAGCTGCAGGAGATATACTAGAGTAACCAGATTTAAAAGAGGGCAGGGCTCCTGCAGCTTTAACTGTTGTGATGAAGAAGAAATTTCACCACGTTCTCCATATATACAAATGACACCTGCTAAAATTTCCTTTTCAATACAACTGTTAAAGATACAGGAGCCCTGTCCTCCATTTCATATGGTCACCCTACTACTGACTCCACTCCATTCTATTCCTTTAGGTAAGTTCAAAGGCTGTCCTCATAAAAAAAATACTGTGCAGGATTTCATAAAGGGGGGGCATGTAGTTCTGAGGCTGTAATAATTAGGAAGCTCAGGTGTTTTTATCTACTTAAACAGTAATGGCAGAATTCAACAACTTTTGAAAAAAGTACAACTAAACCAAAATATTTTGTTTAAAAAAAAGCCCTTAAAATGAGAACCCAGTTTCAGAACTGAATAGTCAATGACTTTAAGCAGATAAAAATGTGTGGACATCTTAATCACAATAAAGCTTAGTCCTTATTAATCATAATAAAATAACATATATTGCAGTCCATGCTTTCCTATAGCCATTCTGAAGGAACCTAACGTGACCATGCACAATGTGGGGACCATTCCAATGGAGCACGCCTCCAGCAAAAACTCTTAGGATGCTTAGGGTCTCAGTTCAAACCTCCACAACAATTATGGGGCTCCCCCTTTTTTGGGGGGGGCTGCCTGACAGCCCAGTGCTTTCCTATGGCCGTTCTGATGTAACCTAAGGTGCCTGTGTGCAATGTGGGGGCCATTCCAATGGAGCATGCCTTCAACAGGGGCTCTTATGGTGCTTACAGCCTTATTACCAACCTCCCTGAACTTTTTGGGGGCTCCCCCTCTTTTTTGTGGGGCTGCCTGACAGCCCGATGTTTTCCTATGGCCATTTTGAAACCGGCCTGTTGTAAGGTGTGGGCGTCGGGAGGGGGCTCATATAGAAACATCTAAATAATGTTTGGCATGTTGCGACAAAATTCCTTTCTCATATTTGGGTGTTTGAGAACTGGTGCTTATAAAGCAGTGTATAAAACTGTCATTACCCTCTTTTTATTGCATTCTGATTTCTTCTTGAAGTTGGGGATGATCCCTAGAACCACAGTGTTGGGGGGTCATAGTAGTTGTTCCCTAAAACCGCTCTGTTAGTTTGTATTTTGATTCTGTGTGGTTTTCTATGAAAACTGAATGTTTAACTCCTTTAGGGATTTTGATTTGTAGATGATCCCTAAACTCCTCCAATGATTTCCTATGGCCATTCGGAATAAACCAATGCATTTCAATGGCCATTTGGTGTCCTTCGGTTTAGTATGTCCCTGACAAATACTTCAAATATTCTGGTTGGTGAATAAGCAGTATAGCTGCCAGCTTTTCCCTGTCACGGTCCAGCGACCTTTACAGCTGCATAATATGCAGAAATACATTCATTGTATCTCTACTGTGAGGAAACTAGTACATGATAAAAAAAATGCCATCTTTCCTTCAAAAAATATCTTAGGCAGAGTGCCTCTGAGCATGTGCGAAGCACCTTTTCATCCTGTGCTTAAACAGAGAGAATGTAAACGGAAAGTGCTTCTGCGCGTATGCAGAGCGTTTCTTCCCGCGAACAGGAATTAACTTTTTTTTAAAAAAAACAAATCACCACCGGATCTTACAATATTTGTCTGACTTTGCAACCTCCTGTTCTGATAATTGCCAGGAAAATGGCGTTCTTCTGCCGTAAGACGTCTTCGAGTCTTTTTTATGTTCCCTAAGGAAAACAAACAAACAAGGCTTCAAAAAGAACCCGGAATTTAGACAGCTTGTATGAGCCGATATCAAATCGCAAAGTCTATGCTATGGACTCAATAAGGGTGCAGATGCGGACATGGATCCATCCTTCCCCAACTTGGTGCTCTCCAAATGGACTACAACTCCCAGTACCAGTTTGGGGGAAATTGTATCTGACCCTTATCATATCTATGGTGAAAGCACACTTTGCATTGAAAGAATAATTTAAGAAAAGCTTTTAAATTTTTAACAGACTCTAGAACTGTGATGCTTTGTGACTCTAATTTCCTATCTCTATGTGCGTCAGGAAGAGAGCGACGAAAACAGCTATGCCGCCTCTCTCTCGCTTTTCGACACGTTATTGCTCAGCCCCTCCTTTTTATGACGTCTATTACACGCGCCCCTTCGCCTACAAGGGAACTCGCCGTGCGCGGTGCATGCTGGTTTCTCGGCGGGCGCTTGGGCACTATGGCGAGCGATTTCTATCTGCGCTATTACGTTGGGCACAAGGGCAAGTTCGGCCACGAGTTTCTCGAATTCGAGTTCCGGCCCGACGGTAAGACTCAGGCGGTGGTTGCTCAGGAGCACCAGGCCTGGGGGGACGGGGGCGCTCTGGGTCACTTGCAGCCGGTATGGGAGAAGGGGCCTTGCTTCAGGGAGCAGAGGAAGGCCTGCTAGGGTGGAGAAAAAAGACCCGGCGCTGGGGGAGGTAGTAAAGCAGACGATTGGTAGGTGTCGAGGAAAGGAGATGCTGTCGGGGGCAGGACTGTAGCTCAATGGTAGAGCCCCTGTTTTGCATGTAGAAAGTCCCGGGTTCAATCCCGGGTTGGGGGTGGGGGGCAAGGCCTGCCTGAAGCCCTGGAGAGCAGCTGTCAGTCAGTGTCGACAATATTGGGCTAGATGGACCAACGGCCTGACTCCAGGAAGCTTCCTATATTCTTATTCCCACCCCCCCGCCCCCAGTGCCAGAGGAGAAGGAGATGGCACCACGTTTGGGCTTTGCCCAAGCACAGATGGGCTTAACCCGAGCTAGAAGGATTTGGACTGTGACATGCAGGCATTTGAAACTCCTAGTGGGTAGATTAAATAATAAAGGGTGCAGTCCTATGCATGTATAGACAGAAAAAAAATCTAAAACTCCCAACATTCCCTAGCCAGAGAAAAGTTCTATAGCTCCCAATATTCCCCAGCCAGAATCCTGGGAGTTATAAGATTCTTTTCTGTCTAAACATGCATAGGATTGTACCCAAAAACATAGAATTGGAGGGGACCTTCTAAGTCCAGCTGCCAGCACACAGGAGTTGTCCATATGATGAAGCTATGCCTCAATTAGTGTAAGGTTGCAATAATAAGATCTTTGTGGGGAGCTCAAGGAAGCATTCAGATGTAGGGTGCAGAGTCCATGACAGGGAGGGCAAGAAGGTGGAAGACTAAGCAAAGATAAGAGTATTGGGAATGCAGCAACTGTGCTGCTTCCCCCCATCCCCCTTGTTGGCTGACCCAGGAGAGAAGATGTCAGTGGCACGCCAGAACAATTCTATTGTCCTGGAGCAAAGACTACTTGCATGTTAAGTTGTTGATAAAGAAGGCAATTGAGTCAGGAATTCTGTATAGCTAGAGAGCCACTTATTAAAAAAAGGGAGTCTAAACAGGAAGGCACTTTAGAAAGAGAAACCTTGAAGGAGCTGTGCTCTAGCTCATTTCACCCCTTTCTCTTCTTTTCCCCCTTCCTGGATTATGATACCAAAGCCAAGGCTTTGATGATGTCCTTTGCAAAAGAATGTAGATAACAAGGAAGCCAAAATTATACAATAACCTGGGTCCCACGATCAGAACAATAATCACAGCCTGACCTCATCTTATTGTGTCATCCAAACCCAGGTGGCATGGCTTGTTGGAAGGTTTAGCAACCCTCAAATAACCCTACAACTTACTGTGGGTTATTTGCCTGTTGTTTAACCCTCAAACAAGCCATGCTGCTGGAGTTTGGACAGCATGACAAACCATGGCTGGGCAGTGATTATGCAAATCGTGCCTGCCATGCATAACTCACCACAAGCCACAGTGGCTTGTTTCGATCATGTGCACCAGCCCACTGCCTTGATGCTCTATGTAATTGTGAATTTAATTTTCTCTGTTTCAACAGGAAAACTGAGATATGCAAACAACAGCAATTATAAAAATGATGTCATGATCAGAAAAGAGGTAAGTTGACTATTAAATTATCCACACATCACATGAATGTTGCATTAAAAATTACATAAAGCATATGTTGAGATCTTGGTATCTCTTATACTCTGTATTTTTGTGGTTTAGGGAACTGTGAAAGCCATGAAACTTTGCCTGTTATTTCCTTTTACTGCACTTGATATTTTTTAATGTAAAACCTCTTTTACCCCTATTACTGAAAGTTGGGATTCTAAATTTAATAGTAATACTTTAGTTCTTTGTTTCTCTACATCTGGGGTGAGCAGCTTGTGGCCTTCCAGATGATGTTGGACTGTAGCACCCACCATCTCTCACCATTGGCTGTGCTGGCTAAAGATGATGGGAATTGCTGTCAACAATGTCTGAAGAGCCACACATTTCCCACCCTTTTCTGCGCACATTAAAAGTGTGTTTTAGATGAGGAACTTCTTTCATTAACTTAATATTTCTCCTGAATTATTCCAGTGGCTAGTGAATCTATATGGGTAAGAAGATACGGTAGTAGTCAAATTATTCTCTCTCACACACACACAGACCTCTGTAGTAGATTGTTTTAAAGTAAAGAACTGACATAGATATTTGCACATTGTTTCTAGGCATATGTACACAAAAGTGTGATGGAAGAACTAAAGAGGATAATTGATGACAGTGAAATTACAAAAGAAGATGATGCATTATGGCCTCCCCCTGACAGAGTTGGTCGGCAGGTTAGCAAATGTTTTAGTTCCATTCCAAATGTTTTCAGTTGACCAGCTATATACGTGTGTGTACAGCACTTAGGTTGTAAAAGAGAAAACTGGGGCCAGGGGCAGGGATGAAGCATTGGATCTCTCTTGCTTCCAAAACCAGGTAAGGAAGGTAGAATTTGCCAGGCTTTTGAACCCAGCAGATCTTCCTCCTCCCCCCCCCCCAGGTTTTAAGCAATGGGGAGAAATTTGCCATGCCAGGTCCAGAAAGATGTTGCCAAGTGGGCTCCTCTTGGGCAATTAGCAGAGCTTTGGACCCAAAGCTATCATTGTCCTGCGCCTTGCCTCAAAAATACCTGTTTTGGAGCCTTTTGCCAGCCATCAAAAGTGGTAGTTTTCCATGGATGGAACGGCTCCTCCTTTCTTCAGGCAGAGCTTCTCTACACTGGTGGAGAGCATCACTACCTAATCCTAGATCCCTGCAGCAAGCTGGATCTGGGCAATAGGATTGCTCTGCCCACTATGTAGCTGCTACAGTTCCTGTAAACAGATGGACAAAAATCTTGGATCTAACACCTGGTGAACAGAATGACTTGTTCTAAACGTGAATAAACGTTGAAGCATATTTGTGGGGAGAATCAAGCGTCATAATATATATGAAATTATTTTATTACTGACCTTAGAATGATACTCTAAAGATATTTATTTATTTTTCCAGGAACTTGAAATTGTAATCGGTGATGAACACATCTCTTTTACCACATCAAAAATTGGTTCTCTTATTGATGTGAATCAGTCCAAGTAAGTACTGTTTGAATGATTGTATTGACTAGCAACCATGGCCAATGCCAGGTGCTATCTAAAAAATATTTTTGTCTGTATTCACTAAGAGTTGTCAAGAGTTTTTTAAATATATAATGACCTGAAATCTTCCGAAAATTAAATAATAATAATAATAATAATAAAGTCGGGTATTCTAAACATAATTTGCAGTCCTAAAACTACAGTAGAATGTATTCAAGTGAAAAAGCTTATCAGTATGATGGTCCTGATTCTGTGCTTGTCTTACGTGAGCCCTAAACAAGGAATAGAAGCAACTGGGCTTTGTTTGGGGTTCATAATGACTGTGAGAATAGCAAAGAAAGGAAACAGTAATACATGGGCTGAGTGACACATAGGGCAGAACTGTGCAATTCTGTTCCAGCTGTCTTGCATAACTCCATAAATGCAGGAGCACTAATCTGCCAAAGCTGAAAATAATATTTGACCATTGATCAATGTATTTTGTTGATGAGAATTTAAGTAAGCCTAAAGATTAACAGATTGAGCTGGTCTCAGCCATGGTATTTTGTTTACTTATTTCATTTATTTGTTTACTTATTTGATTTATACCCCACCTTTCTTCCAAAACATGCCATTCAAGGCATTTTATAATGCTAGAGCCATCTCATATTGGTTTATCCCCAGCTTCTAAAAGCCAGGGTGAATAGTCTTGCAGTATTTTCAAATGATGGCTGGGGTTTTGATACACAGCTCAGAGATTTTCTTACTGTTTTCCTAATGATTTTGATCGCATAATATATTTTCTCAAGGATTCTAACCATTCCCCCCCCCCCCCCTTTACATTTCAGGGATCCAGAAGGTCTAAGAGTGTTTTACTACCTTGTCCAGGACCTCAAGTGTCTAGTCTTCAGTCTCATTGGATTGCACTTCAAGATTAAACCAATTTAAGTTGTATGGATTTAAGTTTGTAATGTAAAGTTTCTTTGGGTGGGGTCACTTTCATTCCTTATCTCTTTTATGTATGTCAATTTTTTTACAGAGTAAATTTAATAAATGCAAAAAAGCTTTTTTCTTTTTATTTAGAATTTCTTTGTAATCAAGACTGGTCTTCTGTGGGGGGACATTCAGATTTTTATTTTTTTTAGTATGGGTTGTTTAATTTCTGCTGGTTGGTAACACAATAGCAGAGTCAACACCACAACAACTTGGACATCTGAGTATCCCTTAAGTGTGAAAAACAGTAAAAAACAAACAAACCTCACTTTTTAAAAAAGTGAGTTTAATCAGTGAGATAATTGGTATCCACATTTTCTGTATTGATGTTGATTCTCAGGTACCCACGCTGATTATATGCAGACCTGATTCATACATTACAATGAATGTCTATATCTGAGTGTTTGTCCGCTTGCATTGAGATACTAGGGTAGGAAGCAGAGTCTTCACCAGGATTCAGCACAAGTGAAAAGAGAAGGAGATGTTTGTCTTATGCTGCACTGAGCTTGCTGTTGTTGCAATGCCTTTTTTGGAAAGCAGTTCACCTTTGTTTCTTCTAGGAATAGTTGCTCTTGCCTTCTGGGAGCAAGTCACCAGCAGCACACTACACCATTGATCTATGATCTGCACTCACTCCCTTTTATCTTCTGGGCACAAGTCAAGGTGCTGGTTATAACCATTTTAAGCCCTAAACATCTTTGGATCAATATACACCTAGAGACTAGGGTGACCATATGAAAAGGAGGACAGGGCTCCTGTATCTTTAACAGTAATGTAGAAAGGGAATTTCAGCAGGTGTCAATTGAAGAGGGTGAAATTCCCTCTTCATCACAACAGTTAAAGCTGCAGAAGCCCTGCCATCTTTTGTATCTGGCCACTCTACTGTAGCTAGTGTAGCTTTAACTGTTGTGATGAAGAGGGAATTTCACCCTCTTCAATTGACACCTGCTGAAATTCTTTTCTACATTACTGTTAAAGATACAGGAGCCCTGTCCTCCTTTCCATATGGTCACCCTACTAGAGACTGTCTTCCATTTGTGCTGTGTTGTCATCACAAATCATTTTCATACTGTTTGTGATTCTGGTTCACACAACAAGGAAGCAAAGAGGGACATTGTGGAGTCCCACCCTTGCATAAGTGTTTTCTAAGATAGCTTCATAAACCCAGTGATCAACTGAGTAATTACAGGATAAGAGTAGCACTGGCCATTAGGATGACCATATGAAAAGGAGGACAGGGCTCCTGTATCTTTAACAGTTGTATTGAAAAGGGAATTTCAGCAGGTGTAATTTGTATATATGGAGAACCTGGTGAAATTTCCTCTTCATCACAACAGTTAAAGCTGCAGGTGCTTTGCCCTCTTTTAAATCTGGTCACTCTAGTAAAGCTCCTGCAGCTTTAACTGTTGTGATGAAGAGGGAATTTCACCAGATTCTCCGTATATACAAATAATACCTGCTGAAATTCCCTTTTCTATGCAACTGTTAAAGATACAGGAGCCCTGTCCTCCTTTTCATATGGTCACCCTACTGGCCATCCACTGAGCAACACACAGAGCCTGCCTCATCACCTTTACAAATGCAAAGTAAAGGTCTTCAGAAATGAAAAAAATCGTTTTTAAAATATAGGTTACACAGTGGTCAAATAAGTAATGGGTTGTCATAGAGCCTGCTCTGGATCTGTGATTTTTAAGCCATCTAGTGGAATTGTCTTTTAGATAGTAATATTACACAAAGAATTGGGGAAGGAGAAAATGCTTCACCAGAGTGGGCCATACATACATTTTAAAAGGTGAGCAGAGATGTGCCTATAGTTTATTGCTGAAATAAAATAGGTATGGTATAAAACATTTGGTATTAAATGTTTTTTAATGAATGAATGGTACCCCTAAAATCGCAGCACATTGCTATAGGATGTGGATCACCTTGCTGTTGACAACTTCTTAAATAATGAAAATGCTATGCCATTACGAGATTATTCAGATGCAACTGACCCCCACTTTTTCAGTAAACCCAGCGGCCCATATTTGGAAGGCCATAGATCAGTGCCTTGCAACCTGCATTGCTGCCTTATTTATTACATTTTTATACAGCCCAATAGCCGAAGCTCTCTGGGCGGTTTACCACTCTGCCCGCGGACTGAATGCGGACGTAGTTGTGCTCCATTAATTTACATGGAGGCAGCCATGTGCTTCGAAAACTATGGATACACATAACTCAAAACGATCCTCTGTAGCGGTCAGATAAATCGCGTCACACCGGGTCGAACAATTAAAAGACTCGTTTCCTGAGCGCTTGCTAGCTATCTCGGAAGCTTAGCTAAAGGAAGTGGCAGCCATCTTTAAAAAGGGCTCGGGAAAAATATTTCCTGAGCGCTATTTAGATAGGGAGCTTAGAGAAGGGAATTGGCAGCCATCTTGGACGAGGGCAAATCTCATGTTCCCCTACAGCTGTTTATAGAAAATGGCACATAGGAAGTCTCGCGATATTTGGGCAGTTCTTGCTGTGGTTGCGGGTGTGGGTTCCCCCGTTCCCGATTTCGGTCTCTGTCAAATCCCATAAGGTCGCAGAGTTCCGGCGTGTTCTTGCTATTCCTGTTCTTGGGGGCGTCCTTGTTGGAGACTTTCCTCTCGGCGCCTGCCCTTTACATTAGAGCATGGGGGTAAGAGAGGGGAGGCTCTGCCTGTACGAGGATGAGCCGAGTGTGGGTCGGGGCTGTGGTTGCCTCTCGGGCGCCCAACCGATGCGATGATGTTTCTCTTTGCAGAAGATCGGGTTGCAACTCAAAGCCACTTTGGAAAACATTACAAACCTCAGACCGGTGGGGGAGGATTTTCGATGGTACCTGAAGGTATGCCCCGCAAAGCAGTGTTACCTGCGCACACCCAGGGAGTATATATTTCATTTGCAATGTTTCCTGTTGCTGCTGATGTGCACTGCTGTATTGTTTCTAGCTGAACGTTTCTCCCTTTATTTATATTAAAGTTAGCAGTCCAAACTGCGAAAAGAGCAGAGAATACTGTTACAGCTTCAGTTGCCAATTTTGCAAGTCCTAATCTGATCCAGTTATTTGCTGGGCTTTGAAAAGTAGGAAGCAATAATAAACATGTGCAAAGTGCCTTTGAGTCGCCAGTTAAGTAACTACATGCATCATGTTCCCAATTGAGACCGCAGCCATAGGGTTGTATACAATGTTAGTATAACTTAAGTCTCAGTAATTTCAAAAGGTCTTCTCTAAGTAGAACTAACATTGGGTGCAACCCATAGTATTTGCCAGTGCATTACCTTTGGGGCTAATTTCTGACAATATATTAATATGTTCCAAATTTGATTCATTGCTTCTTTTTTATGGGGAATATGTTGGATCTGTTTTGTAATTCCCTAGATGCGAATTTGCCTTTGCTTTTGAATCTGAGCACTATTTTTTATAGGCCTCATCTGCTATTGCACTGTGCTAAGGCTCTTGAATTTACATTGCATTTGTTTTATTTTTTCAGCTGAAGTGTGGGAACTGTGGTGAGGTTTCAGAAAAATGGCAATATCTACGATTAATGGTAAGTGTCAAAAATACAATACAGGCCATGTTAAGTTAGTCATTCATGATGTGTGTAACATACACAATACACTTGGCTCAAATTATATTGGAATATATGCATAATTAGTTGATTTCAAGTCAGTTTACAATCACATAAGCTCATGCACATGAAGTATTAGAAAGAGTTGAAGATGTTAGTTGGCCATTTGATGATTTGGAATTTTTTTCTGCATAAGTGAGCTCAGAGCAAGGTTGGCTCTGTTCATACTTGGAGCAGCCAGGCTCCATATCATGGAGTCACATTGCACTGTTCCCCTTTTTTGTCTGGCTGGTTGGCCACTGGACTCTCAGCTATGAATGTGAGCATTTGCTACCTTGCTTTGATAGCCAGTGACTTAGCATGGCTCCATTACCTTTGTGGCATGTACAGGTCAATAATTTCTTAGCTTCCTTACACATCAGGAGTGGACAACTTGTGGTCCTCCCGGTGTTGTTGAACTACAACTCCCATCTGCCCTAGCCAACATAGCCAGTAGTGAGTGGCAAGCGAAGTTACAGTCCAACAACATCTGGAGAGCCACAAGTTCCTCTGTTTAGCGAGGTGTGAACATGGAGAAAAGGTTTGTTTAAAATAAGAACTATCTGTTATCCTATATATGCCTTGAAGTCCTATTCTTCCCAATGTTATCAGTTTGCTCTTAAGAAATTATTCACAGACACTGAGATAACAGTCTTAGGGCACAATCCTAGGCATGTTTAGACAGAAAAAGCCCTATAACTCCCAGTATTCCCCAGCGAGCCCCAGCCTTCCATTACAACATGAGGGTTAGCCATTGTTCTTGGGAGGGAAAAAATAACCTTGTTTGTGCAGCTTGTCCTCCTTACCTTGAAGGCCTTGACGCTGACGGCTATTTTTGAAATTTTGTTTAGGACAGCCACCCTCTCAAAGGGGGCAGGGGGAGTGCCACAAGGGTGCAGAAATGCAAGCTGTGCTCCCGAGAAAACTCCATAGGTAGGCCTTTTTCTGTGCATCTACCCATGAGGCATAAAGAAATGAGGGTTTTACTTTTATTTAGACTGATTCCTTTCCGACTGGGACACACTCCTACATTTTTTCAAAATGTTTCCACTAATGCTAGCCACTGTAGGGCCTTGTCAGTGGCCACACCCAGATTATCAGCTGCCTTTTCAGTCTGGTGGCCTGTTTTGGGGTTGTGAGGGGTTTGGGGGCCAGTTGTTGTTGATGCTTTTGTTGAGTGTGGCAGATAATGTTTTTATGTATTGATTTCAATGGCTGCCCCCATCTCCTTGGTAGCTTGTTCCTTTTATCTTGTTGTCTTTGTTAAATTATTGTTGTTTTACTTTTTAATGTTTACTGGTGCTTGTGCTGTAATCTATAAATACATGACATGGGTGCATTCTAAGAAAATACAATTGGAAGGTTAAAATCGGGTCTAGCCCCTGAGAGTCAGGTATTCAGATTACCATCTTTTTGAGTTTACTCTGAATCATGATAACCTGACGTTAGTGGTGGTCCACTGTTGTTCATGTTTAAGAATTTTGGATTGAGTTCAGTTGTGTAGCGGTGAGACCAACTTCACACTTATCATGCAGGCTATCCCTCCAGCATTGTGGGTTCCCATTTATACTGCATTTCAGATTCGTTGTGTATGTCTCCTTTGTTCCTGTTTTTGAATATAGTTCTCATCCACCATGCTTTGTACCTGTGTAAACTGAATTTGGTGAGCTGACTATCTAATTCAACCACCCCCAACCAACCTGGTGCCCTCCGGGTGTTTTGGACTACAATTCGCAGCCTTCCTGACCATTGGCCATGCTGGCTGGGGTTGAGAGTTACAGTCCCAAACGTCTAGAGGGTACCGTGCAAATGCAGCATTTGTCTGTCAACTTCTCCGGTGGGTTTCCATTATTACTTTTAATTTCCCACAATCATTGTAGCTTTCCCTGTTTAAACAACACACTATAAATACACATGAACCAAGGAACAGAGAAAAAACAGGTGAGGCCATAAGACATGGGTGGGGTGCAGAAGGTAGATCTCCAGATGTTTTGGACTTCAACTATGGAGATCTCCTTTTTGCCCATTCCTATCATAAGTATGCAGTCAGTTGCTTATGGTCAAGAGTCATACCCAGTTTGTGTCATTTCGATCAACAAACTTTTTTTGTAATATGACAAGCTGAAGTTTCATGAAGCCTGCCCATTTCGAACATGTAGCCTTTTAAGTGGAACGATGCATGGCAGTGGTAATGCCAAGATGTTCATAGTACAGACAGTGGCCCCATTCAGAAGACACCTTAAACCATGGCTTTAACCACGGTGGTTAAGCCAGAAAGCAGAGCTGCGTTCAGAAGACACTTTAAACCATGGCTTTAACCATGGTGAATAAGGCTTTTGCCTTTTTCACCATGGTTAAAGCCGTGGTTTAAGATGTCTTCTGAACGGGGCAACTAAAAGGTTGGTTATGTGAAGCATGCAATTGGAACGGACAGTAAACAGCTAATGAATACAAGGCTCAAGTGGCAGCGTACTAAATAGCTAGCCAGAAAATACTATTTGAAGTAATAGCATTTTGCATTAATTTGAGTGTGTCTTACTTTCATTACATTTGTTCAAATTATACTTTTAAACAGGCCACATTATTGAGAGGTAGTAAATGGTGTGTGTTTTTAAAATCTTTTTACATGCATAGTCTGATAACTTTATTCTCATTTAAGTCGGGTTTTACAAATCTCCTTCAAACTATTGTTGCTGCTTTTTTTCCCTTGGGAAATTTGCTACCCTTGAAAAAAATGGGGGGGGGGGGAGAACGGGACAGTAGTTTCTGATTCCACCCCCACGGAACAAGTTTTAATGATTTACATGTCTTGTAGTTTTTCTACTCCTCTTGATTAAAAGGTGAGAAACTCAGTCCGCAAGTCAGTTGTGGTAGGATGCTTAAATTTTAAACTGAATTTTAAATTTAATCCTAAGGATATAATTAAGACTGAATCCATTTCAAACTACGTATTCCCATTCAACTGATTCATGAATTACACTGTCTGTTGTTTCATATTAATTATGAGTGTGCTTTATTAATCTATTAATTATGGGTTGCTATTTCTTTTTCTTTCAGATATCTTAAGTCAAACAATGAAGCCTTACAATGTAAGTTCAGTTGCTTTGAACTTTTATGGATAATGTGACAGGTTTCAGTGGGCTTGATCCAGAGTACAAGGGCTTTTTACATGTAGCTAGAACCATGTGTGATAGGTACAGATGAACACCCACATTTTGATGTGTATATGTACTTATCCTTGAATTAAGATTCCTCATTAAAAGCCTACCTGAAAACTTTGTTAAAGGGTAGCCTATATAGGAAAATAAAAGAATGAGATGGACACTGATTGTTCATGCTGTGTCAACATTGTGCCTGCAGCATCCCTTCCAGGCAATTATCCACATGTGGACAATGCAGTGGTGGAAGTTCTCTTGTTTTCCATGCATAGGAAGATCCTTCAGGAAGTTGTACATGAGGAACATCTCAACTGTGCAAGGAAGGGAATCTGTGGATCAGGAAGTTTTAATTTAGGTTCCAATTCCATATGCACTTACCTGGGAGTATTCCCCACTGAATTCAATAAGGGTTACATCTGAGTAGACTAGCATAGGATTGCACTGCACATGATTCTACTGCAAGACCTTCTCAAATGTTTGCATTTTGCAGAAGGGAAATAAAAATACTTGTATGTCTGTATACAGAAGCATTATTTGGAAAATAACTAAAGTGATGCATTTTGAGATTTCAGTCCCATAGGAAAGACACAGCAACTTCGTTTTTAAAATTGCTTTCCCCTACCCATTGTATACTGAAATTCAACAAATATGGCATTACTGATTATTTGGCTATAGTCAGTGACTTGAACACGCTCTAAAGATTAAAGTTTAATATGCATTTTCTTCTGCCTCTTTGATTTACACTTAAATGCTTTCCTATTTGGAAAATACTTTTTTTTAATATGGGATATACACTTTGTGTGTTCCTGGCAGACTTTATTCCTGTGATATGAAAACTAAGCATTGTTTTGGCTTAATCCTAGGCTGAAGACAATGAAACCTTTAAGACAATAGTGGAGTTTGAGTGCCGTGGCCTTGAACCAGTGGACTTCCAACCACAGGCAAGTTCTGTATGTTCTTCAGGGCATTGTTCTTTGAAACATCTCCCTCTAAAACCTAAATTATTATTATAGGTGGTGATCTTGCACCTAAATGTTCATGTGGTATTATAAGTTAGGGTGACCATATGAAAAGGAAGACAGGGCTCCTGTATCTTCAATAGTTGTATAGAAAAGGGAATTTCAGCAGGTGTCATTTGTATGCATGCAGCACCTGGTGAAATTCCCTCTTCATCACAATAGTTAAAGCTGCAGGAGCCCTGCCCTAGTGATCAGATACAAAAGAAGGCAGGGCTCCTGCAGCTTTAACTATTGTGATGAAGAGGGAATTTCACCAGTGCTGCATGCATACAAATGACACCTGCTGAAATTCCCTTTTCTATACAAGTGTAAAAATACAGGAGCTCTGCCCTCCTTTTCATATGGTCACCATAGTCACACAGGTCTCTTCCATTCTCTTCTGGCTCCTATCCAGCAGTAGTCTGCTAAAAATAGATGCTGTGTTGTGCAAGATGTATGGGGAGGCAGGTGAATCATGGTGGTTTCTATACCTGCTGTTTCCTGGTAGATAATATTGGGATCCGGAATTATAGCTGGTAATATATAAGAATATTCAGGGTCAAACGTTGCCATTTCCTTGGTAATGTCTTTGAATGCAATGTGTTCCTTTTAACAGTCAGCAGGGGGCAGCTGACTCCTTCAGAACTCCCATTAGTAGAATTGAAAGGTACCCGTCCTCAGCTAAAAGAGTCACACGGCCTTCCCTGACCTGTTGTGGTCCAGATGTTTTGAACTTCAACTCCCATTAGTCCAAAACATTTGGAGGGCACCAATTTGGAGAAAGCTACAGTAGCATATTGTGATGCCTTAAAGAACAACCGACATTATAGCTCAACTGCTTGTTATACTACAATTAATTTGAAAGTTATGCTACAATAAATCAAGTTAGTGTCTATGGCAAGAGTCCCCAACGTGAAGCTTGCAGGCACCCAAAAATATGTTATTACTTAATTAGTTTTTACATTTTTAAAATATATGTGCATGTATTTGTATGAAACACATACAACTTTCTAGCAATTTACATCATGGGCTTCAACCAAAGTGAACCAAATATCCAAATAAGTATCCATTTGAAGGTGGCACCTACATGCTACCCATTCAAATATTGAAAGCATTGTAAGGTCCTCAATCTATTGCAATATAGGAGGAGAGTGTTTGTCCTTCCAATGTTGTAATATCAGTCTTTTAGCTGTCAAAAGGGCACAGAGAATCAGTTTACACTGATGGTTTGTTAATTTCTATGAAGCAGGTAAATAATTTAAAAGTGTATGTACATCAGTGAATATTAAAGACTAAGAACCTAAGGAGAACTGTGCTGGATCAGACCAAGGTCCTGTTGACCAGGGACCTATAAAGCAGGACACGTTCCAGTACAAAAAAAAATCTGTGTAATAACCTCCCCATAAAAAGAAGCAATGCCAAAACATATGTTTAAAAGCATTAACTCTATTGCACCACTACCAATTAGTCAAATTAGACTGTCCCTTATTAAAGAGATGTTGAGAGGTCCAATAGACACGAAACAATGGTGGGGTTTTTTGCTGAATAAGACACAGCCTAAGATTCACAGACGTGACAGTTAGATGCCAAAGCAGCGATCCACTTATTAGGCATTTTGTGGTGCCCACAGTGGTCTCTCAAATTCCCCAATGTGCCCACAGCTCCAAAAAGGTTGGGGACCCCTGGTCTATAGCGCCACACATTTTTGCTGCACAGACTAACACAGCTGCCCCTCTGGAAAGCATTTCTACTGTGTTTTCAAACGTTCAAAACTGACGCAGGCATTTTGCATCTGGCCAGTCCTTTGTCGCACGAGAGACACCTTTCCTTGTTTTCTTTCCTCCCATATTATTCTAGTACGATTGTATACCTAAAAAGAGCTTTCTAAATGTTTATAGGCTGGGTTTGCTGCAGATGGTGCAGAGTCAGGTACACCATTCAGTGACATCAACTTGTTGGAAAAGGTACAGTCCCAGCAGTATTTTGAAATTAAAATAACCTCATGCTCTGTTACACTCTGTTCTCAAAGCAGACTAGTATGTTTGCAAAAGGGCCCCTGCACTCTCCTGTAAAACATAGCCAGCTCTTTCCTATTTAGACTTTGTGGGTCCTGCTCTTTCTGCTACTCTTCCAGGGCCAAACTAAAGGTGGCATTAATTGCATGGATGCAATTAACATACAGTTAGTTTGTTATGTAAATAACAACTGCAGTGGGGGAAGGAAGGCTGTGCAAGCATGCATGAGTTTAACTCTTTCTCTGTTCACAATCCCAACAAAAATTGCCTCTCCAAAGCCTCTATTGGTATTTGAAGGAGAGCTATCCTTGGCACCAACGGGGGATTTCCTCCCAATGCAAACAGCAACTTCAGAGGAGTAATTTTCATCACCAGAAGAAAGGGTATTGGAATACAGATGATAGTTATCACATGCACACTGGTTATCAAAGGCAGCTGCTATCTGCATTTTTCAATTAGTCCTCAAGCTCCATCCCTTCCTCATTCTGGGCCACTGCCCAGCCCTTTATGCTCATGGCATGCAGACCATTATGTGTCTCTGTCCCATCCTTTGCTGCTGCTACCTCTTGTTACTATCTCCAATACTACATTTTTATCCCAGCTTTCCTCCAAGTAGCTTAGGTGCATATGTAGCTTCTCCCCCTCCCCCTACATTTTATTCTCATAACGATCCTGTAAAGTAGGTTAGACTGAGAGACCATGACTGGCCTAAGGTCACCCAGTGAGATTTATGGCAAAATGGGGATTTGAACCTGGGTCTCTCCAATCCTACTGTTATGCTCTAACCACTACACTATACTGTTTCATCTTTTGCTTCTGTAAGCTTCTGCACAGCAATATCTAGAGCTGGGTTAGAAGACCTGTGTTCCTCTAGATGTTGTTGGACTGCAACTCCCACCATCCTTGACCATTAGCTGGGGCTGATGGTGGCTGAAGTCCAACGTCAACTGAAGGCCCATAGGTTTCTCACCCCTGATCTAGGATATCCTCACTCCTGATTGTAAGGCTCTGTCAAACACAAGGAAAATGCTAATTCTGAATGAGAAAATTGCCATATATAAGTAGGGTTACCATATGAAAAGGAGGACATAGCTCCTGTAGCTTTAACAGTTGTATTGAAAAGGGAATTTCAGCAGGTGTCATTTGTATATATGGAGAACCTGGTGAAATTCCCTCTTCATCACAACAGTTAAAGGTGCAGGAGCTATACTAGAGTGAAGCCTATGCGGCAGGGTCTTGCTATTTACTGTTTTACTCTGTACAGCACCATGTACATTGATGGTGCTATATAAATAAATAATAAAAATAATAATAAAATTGGGCAGGGCACCTGCAGCTTTAACTGTGGTGATGAAGAGGACATTTCACCAGGTTCCCCATATATACAAATGACACCTGCTGAAATTCCCTTTTCAATACAACTTAAAGATACAGGAGCCCTGTCCTCCTTTTCATATGGTCACCCTATATATAAGTAAATCAGTCTCTTGCTAGTATTTCACACCTGTATTGCAGGAGGGAAGCAGGTGTATAGCTTGGTTGTTGGGTCTATAATAAAATCACAGCACTGAGCTGAAAGCAGAGATTCTTATCTAAATTGAAATGTTGTAGATGCTAGACTGCAGTCTTGGGTTTTTTCCCAATACAGGTGATGGACAATAGCAGTTAATGGCTATTGCCAAGTGTGAAAAAACATTCCCAGCATTTCTGTGGTGTGCGCAAAACTTGATGTAGTTGGGAGGGCCTTAAAAAAGTATTTTTCTTGTTGACTGTGCTGAAAGGTAGCTCTTGGATTAACACACAAAAGTGAATCAATATAAGGCAGACCATTAGTCACCCAAGCTCGCTATTGTCTGCACTGACTGGTAGCAACTTCCCTTGGTTTTAGACTTTTTCTGCTCTACCTGGAGATGTCCAGGATTGAACCTGTGAGCTTTTGCATGAAACACATCTGCTCCACCACTCCGCTACAGCTCCTTGTTTGCAAGTCAACCTCTAAGCAATAGTTAGTAGATGAATAGCATGAAAGTTCTTACTAGGTATGACTCCAGCCAACCTGAAGTTGGGGCAGATGCAGCCCTGATGTATTATATGCACGTTCAAGTCTTGGGTTGCAAACAATTGCTCTAGACTTATTATTGTAGTCTTCTCTGTAGAGAATTGTGCTATACAATGTCTAGTTATTTCCTTGGAGGAGTAATGACTCTTCACTCACCATCAGTCTTCCTTGGCAGTGTCAAGGTCAGTTCTACTCCTTGGCATGAAGGTCAGTCTATCTGGTGACCCACCAACAGCTTGATAAATGTAATCCTTTCATCCAGGGTGATAGTGAGCCAGTCTATTAGTGAGACTATGGACTTCCCACAGGGAAAATATTTTTTTCCTGAAGCTAAAAATGGTAAGAAGCTTGAAGCCAATTAAAATTTCAAGTTGGGGTCCTTCAGTTTTATTCCAAATGCAAAGGAGATTGCAATGTGCTTGAAAATACAAGCTAGACTCTAAGCATAGAATCCTACACTTTATAACTTGAAGTATCGAGTTTGTAGTTCCATTCTAGCTTGTACAGAGCTAACAGTGTGTATTTAACTCCACAGGACTGGAATGACTATGATGAAAAAATAAAAGAATCAGTTGGTGTCTATGAAGTTACCCATAGGTTTGTCAAATGTTGAAACTTTTGTTTCTATGAGATCATTTTCTACATAGCTGTGATTGCTAACATTGTGTTGATCGAACCTAGAATAAAGCCCTATACTTTCTATGCCATTTGTTTTTTCTCCAGATCTTGGCCTTTTATATATCAAAGTCTTAAGAACAAATGTATTTATGGCTGTAATTCAGTGCCACTGAACTTAATAGAGCTTACTTCTGAGTAGATGTGCATAGGATTATGCTGCACATATGCTTATGCAGAAAAAATCTGGAAGGCCACCATAGACCCAAGAGGGCTTCTACGGCACATAGGAAGGGCTACAAACACCTTTTCGAGGCATTTTATGAATGCTAATTAATGAAATGTACATAGTAAGGAGGGAGGGAGAGGCTCACTTCTTGTAATATTACTGTTGCATGTAAGTTCTTGGCTTCTCTAACATCTTATGTATAATTAGAAGTACCTATAAATCCAATGTTTAGAACATGTTTTGAAATCTTAAGTGTAATGTGTTCACCCACCTAAAACTAGGGGTTTTTAATTAACATGATTTGAAAGAAATGAATAGTAATATACCTATATAAATTTCCAAGGTATCCTTAGCATTAATAAATTTCCAAATTATCTGACTCTTGGGTTCAACAGAAGGGGTTGCAAGGGGGCGGGATGGAGGGGTGAGGGAGAAATCAGAGGATTTCCTAGCCTTGTGTTAGCAAAAGTGTCCTTTGTTCATATGAGGGGCTCTCAAACTCAGCTGCTATATAATTAGACACAGTGGCTTGGATTCTAAGGTAAATTAAGGAAGCTCCTGGAAGGAAAGTTCCTTTTCCGTTCTCCTTTCTTCCTCCACAACCATATTCTACCCCACATTGTTCAGGAGGGAGGACTCCTTGCTCTTTTCAGGGGCTACAGGTAGGTGCAGAGGGGAAGGAGGAAATGGGAAGGTTTCCTTCCATGAACTTCCTTAAGGTAGGATTCAAGCCAGTCATTTGTTATAAAATAGTCCATTCCATAACCATCTGAATATTTAATATAAGATTGCTGACAGTTCACATTTGAGTTTCACTTTAATCCTGAAGCAAAATGCTTCCCAATAGAGAGGCACATTTTAGACTGACATTCTACTTAATGCACCAAGAAAAACAAGATAGCTGCCCTAAATGTATATCTTTCAGAAACAAGTTGTGCCTCTGTATTCTTACATTTAACTTGAGGTACATTTTTGATCCTTCTTGAAACTCCCATGTTAAGAAACATTTTAGAAAACAGTTTCACAATGAGTTTAGTTGAATCCAATTTAAGTCCTACAACTGCCAGCATCCCTCCAGCCAGCCGTGTCTAAACATGCACAGGATTGTGTCCCTAGTCTGCCAAACAACTTAGATGATGCTGAAGCTGGCTACTGTCTATGTAATGAAAGCTCACTTTGGCTCAGTTCAGACAACATATTTCTCAATGATGGTTTTAGAACTCCATGGTGGAGTTGTTACACCACCGTTGAGAAATGTGTGCTCTGGAGGGAAAACACTCTACCCTGAATATGCACACTGTGCAGAGGAGAGTTCCTGCACAACCGTTGTGTTCCATGTTGTCTGGAGGGCTCCGTGGAGTTTCTGCTGCATCGAGTGTAGTTTCCCCGCTGGCTACAGAGTGCCCTGGCTAGAACAGTCAAAAGAGGAGGTGTCACTCTAGGAGACCTGCTGGGATTGTTTTTTTCACAGCAATGGCTGATGGGATAGCATCGGGAAGACTGGGGGAGGAGGAACTGTCAATCAAATACCACGTTGAATTTTACTCTACTCGATGGGAGCCCACATTCACACAACGATGGATCTGGAATATGTTGTGTGGAGTTTTCACACTGCATAGAGAAAAGTGTTGTGTGAACTGAACCTTTAGCTACATGTATTGCCTGTTGAAGAGAGATTCTAGTAGATGCTGTTTTGATGCATCCAAAAGTTTCCCTTAAATCATACATTGTTATAAGGTAGAAATGTAACATGAAAACGACTCCATTCTACTAAAGCTTTCAGCCAGGGTAGTTAAGAATGGATAGCTCCTTGCTCAAAAATATGTTTCATTATTGGACAGTATTCTGATAAAAGGGTTTCAGTATGTTTAAATTAGGCATCTGAACACTTAACAGAGCATCTTGTATACATTACTTAATAGTTTGTATCCTATAAGTTCATGTACACTATTAAAAGTTATCAAATTAATTTGTGTAAGGACGAAACCCTATGCTGTGTCTTAAGCAGCCTAGAAATGTAAACTGTGAAAACATGCCTTTGCTGACAGGTAACTACAAAGGCAGCATTATTTTATAATTGATAGTATTAAAACTGGATGTACACAAGGGGTTCATCCACATTTAGTCCTGCTTAGAATAGACCCATTAAAATAATTAAGTCCTGATTAGCTTGTCCCATTGATTTTAATGGGTCTACTCTGGATCCAACACATAGAATTAAATACATGATTTTTCCCCTTGACAATCTCATTCTTTCAATACAGTAAAGTTTATCTTCAAATTCTAGCCAAAATATTAAAGTCTTTAGCCAAGCACTGTGCATTTAAGAAAGCCAGTTCTGCTGTATCTTAATTGCTAACTTGTTTACCTTCCAAAACATTAAAAATATCTTCCAGTGACTTGTGCACACACTGGAGGAATTCTTCAACATTCCTGGATGGATAGGCAGAAACATTGCATCCAATCCAGTTATCATGCACTCCATATGCTACACCAAAACCATCAGGCACTACTGGCCCAAATCCACCCATATTCACAGCTATGCTGCTCAGAGTGCTTGTTGAGAGAATGTTGTAATTAATCTGTGCATATGCTTGGTCCTGGTAAAAACCTGGCAAAGGAGTTCCGCTGGATTCTGCGAGACACAGCAAACCATACAAGTGACGATCAAATCCCTGACCTGTCAAAATAAAATGCAGTAGTGAGTGGAGCTGCAGAAACACAACTGCACAGCTGAACATTACAAAAGCAAAGCCTACTCTTCCTCTTTTTAGAGTGTCTGATTGGGTTCACACAACACAACAACCCATCATGGGTAACAAGACATGGTGAGTTGTCATTTCCTTCGTGCAGAATGGCTTATTTTTTGGCAACAAGTCACCCTGACAACTCATCGCTTGTTCTTGGGGTTGTTCAATCCACAATAGGTTGGCGTGCCCTCCAAACCTGGCAGAGCCAGGTGTGGAGCAATCAGGTACAGAGCCACTCAGCAAGAGTGGCAAAAAACCCTGCCGCTCTTCACAATTACGGCCAGAAGATCTTGGGTCCACCCCTTTTCACAGCTCCCATTCAGGGCAGTTACTGTGAATGGAAGCCACGAGAAGAGGGTGGATGGATCTCTCTTACAAGGACTTGCTGGAGACTTGGGCAAGTGTGAAATGTAAGCAGGGCACCACAAGTGTCAGTTCAACACTAAAAACCCAGGAGATCACTTTGCTGAGTGATCTTGTCCCCTTTTCCTAACCTGTTACTGCCAATAGTGAACAAATTAGTTATATGCCACCTTGTCTCGTCATGCTAATAATAATAATAATGTTTCATACTGCACTTCATTGCCTTTGGCTGTTGAAACATACAAGGATATTCACAAAGCAAGGCTGCACATGCTGGACAGCCCTAAGTGTGCATTTGCACATCTCCAAAAAAAACTTACTTTAAAAACAAAACAAAAAACATTTGCCCAAATTTCTGGGGCCAGTCAACCCAATTTGCAAATGTCTGGGCCCACGGAAGGAACAAAAAGGGCTCGTAATTGGAAAAGGAAGGGGAATGTGACAGAGAGACAAGGTAAGTTCTGCCACTCTGGGATGCCAGCTGGGGAACCAAGGGGAAAGGAGGAGGAGAACAACCTATGGTCAGCTCAATAGTCTGAACAGCCCACACCGTGTAGCATCATCACAGGGTGGGTTTTTGTGTCATGTGAACCTGCTGAATGATTACGGCCTAAGAACTGAAAATGTAGACAGCAGGTCCAAGAACTCTGGGTTGTCCCCACGTGATGTAGTTGCCTTTATTCCTTCTGAGGGAACAGCATTATTAATACATGAGCTTAAAATATGTAAAATAGTTTAAAAGTAAAGTACATCCTCCTGAATAACCCCTACCCAAGCATCTAACTTTTTTTTTTTTTTGTATTCATGAGAATGCAGCTAGTCCTCTTATTTTCTGTTGCTATATTTAAGCTTGGCATGTGCTAATGACCTATGGGGTAGCATACTAAAAATAAAGTACAAGTTGTGAAATAACAATGTACACAACTAAAGGAGGCTTAAAATATACAGATTATAAGTACTATGGCCCAAGAAGATTCCAGTCATACATGTACTATTATTGCAACCACATATACAGTCAAATTGTATGTTCTAAGCTAAAGTGTTTTGCTTAGTCAAATCTGCAAGGCTATAAAGTTGAGATCTGTATGATTAAATTAGATGCTTTCCAATAACTTAGGTTGCATTTGCATAATAGTTTAGGGGCTTCCTGAAGATGTTAGAATTCAGTGCTGTTTACACAGAACTATACACACTTTTTTTCTTCACAAGGATCATGTTCAGTAAAGGAATAGGAGCTATGTCAGTCTTTATCCATAAATCCCTTGCAAGGCCTCATTGCCTGCTTCACATTTATACACAGGTATTGACTGCCATTTTCTAGAGAGAAAGTGAGAAATAAGAATTCTGGAAAAATACAGGCAGCCCTATTCTTTCAATGTTCTCACAAAGATTTGTGTATTGGTATTCCTAGTTTTTTTACTGAAGTCAATGGAGAAATGGACTGCAGCCTGTTTTACCAAGCAAATCACTTACCCATAGCAGCTTCTTTTGTGAGCTGGTTGTGATACTTGGAGCACTCTGCAATCATCTGTCGCAGCTCCGCTGCACTGTGTTTGGACGACCTCCTAACAAAAGCCTCTGAACATGCCTTTGTATAAATTGAGGCAGGACGGATGGTTTCAGTGCGACCGTGTTTGAATGCTGCTGTGCTGCAGGATTCATAGGTGGGAACGGTTTGGCCATACTGCTGTAGAAAAGCCATCTGGAAGGCAAGCTGAGCTACAGCATCAGGACTTAGTTTCTGTTTCTTTAATGCCTCCTTGCCTCCCCTTTCAAACTGGAAGGTCTTCAGAGTCAAGGTTTTCACAGTAGCATCAAAATTTTGTTTGGCTTTAGCGATTCCTTTTTTTAAGGCATTGTTCAGTGTGAAGTTCAGTTTCTGTACAGCTGTGGCAGAATCCACTGGAGCAGGCTGAGACTGAGGTGTAATTGCAGGTGACTGGGTGCTGTCCTTAAACACTTCATTTTGGAATCTAAGCACAGCTACGCCATCTCCCCACGAGTGTTCAAAGTGAATTGCTGCAGTGCCATCTTGGGCTAAAATAAGGTTAAATGATTTGTCATACCACCTGTTGATGCCATCACCATGGAGCATGGTATGGGACAAGTGGTTGAGGTCTTCAAGTGGAAAGTCATCAAGGCACAAGCAAAATATTGCTGAATCCACTTTTCCTAAGGCTTCTTCGTTGCCACTGTCAAGTAAGTTCTGTCTCAGTGTCGCCCACGTATTCCGGTTTTCACTAGTCAGACAAGCAAGGGGATGTGCTGGGATTGGGCTATTGTCAGAAAGGATCCATTTTAGGTGTGCTTGAATTTCTGAAGGTTTCACTATATTCCCATCTCTATCTATCACATCAAACACATAAAAATTTCCATTTCGAAGCACCAGTAAATGCCTCTCATTTTCATTTGTAAACAACTCATCCTTGTTTAGCTTAGGCAATCGTGTGGAATTGAAAAGCCTGAAGTACTGTGACATGTCCAGTGGGTACGCATTTACCATGTAAGCACCAAACCACGAAAGAGAAGAAGGCACAAATCGAATGAACTTTTTAAAAGCCTGAGTGTCACTTTTGGATGGGTTGAGGTGAAAAATCTCTGGCTCTAAAATGCCAGCCCTGAGAGTCTTCAAGAAACGCAAAGCAGAAACAGTCATGTTAGTTGCTCTTGTGAGCTGGTGGTTATATTCAGCTTTGGGGTCAGGGTTGAAAACCATGAATGGATTGAAGTTCAAAACAACAGATTCACGTGCCCCTAGGTACATGTCAAACCAAGGACCTAAAAGGGAGAGGTGACAGGAAAGATGAACACAACGGCTACAAGACTAAACATATAAACATGAGATACGAGAGAGATCCCTTCCACTGATGGATTGAGGTCTATAAGCTATAGTACAACTTAGGTTTCTAAGTTCCAATCCAAAATGTAATTTCTGCTCATTTCTC
Source organism: Elgaria multicarinata webbii (assembly GCF_023053635.1). NCBI lineage: Eukaryota > Metazoa > Chordata > Lepidosauria > Squamata > Anguidae > Elgaria > Elgaria multicarinata. The sequence goes on from NC_086171.1 coordinate 147,394,171, forward strand.
CTTTATGGAATTAACACATGGCCTTTATAGCATATTGATTTAGGACTACAATTTTGCATCTGCTGTCCATTCACAATTTGCTCCCCACTCTGGCCTACCATTGTACAGTGTTATCGTTGAAAAAGAAAAGGCGCTCGCATCTTTACCTTCCTGCCTGTCCATCTCTTTGGCTATTTCCTCATCATCTTCCTTTATATCTGCTGTTTTTTCCTCTCTATGTTTTCTACAAGTTTCAATTCCTCAGCCAGGGTTTCAGTTCTAATTCCAGTCTTCATTCTATTCACTAAAGTAACTGAATTTTATACCTGACTTTAAAAACTGTGATATTTCCTCACAAATATGAGGGCTGCAAAGTAAATATTAATGGGAGAAGAAAGGAAATACTCCACATGGTCTGAGTAGTAAAACAAATATATTAGAATAATTTTCAGGCTGATATTCTGAGAATTCTTCATTTTTATGGCTTAGTAACCAGTGATGGGTGGAATTTTTTCCAATTTCTTAAATTCATGAGTAACAAATGGATGCCAATTGCAAATACACTATTAGGAAAGCTTGACAGTTTCAAAGTTGTAATTAATATTTTTCAGGTGACTATCCCTAGTAAATATGTGAAAGAATACATATATGCCACTCTGAGATCTTAACGATATAGGGCAGGATATAAATGTTTTAAATAAATAAATTTAAATAAATAAATAAATGTCATTGAACTACATATATGCCTTAGTGTGAAATGGAATAAGTCGTGACTGTGAAATTGAAGTGCCCCAACAATCTCAGTGAAAGAGTTGAAAAATGACCTACTATAATATTTATATCACATTGATTGTGCTTTCATTTCCCCTCTCAAACATTTCAGGGGAAATACTTACGTATTGGGACAAAAAAAATTAACCTAAGGTACTTTTTAAAGCTTTGTTTACTAAAGACAAGTAAAATAAACATACTAAATTAGATCACTCTCTACAGCATCAGAAAACTTTCCAATGCAACCTGAATATTTAGCCCAATTTGCATAATATTCTTTTCCAATTCTAAATTTTCCAGAAAACCCACATCACTAATAGTAACATACAAAATTTCCAGCAGGATGGTTCTTGAAAATCAAGACAGCAACCAAAAAGCCTACGGATATGTAACACTAATCATCACCTACTACTTTTAGCCTGTCCTATTGCAGTCATAAAGCATTCCAGAGAAAGCAGAATTTAAACAACTTAAATCCCAGGTGAGGCAACAGAACTATTAAAGGAGTTGTATGTTCTGCCTTATATATGCATGTGTTCATGCAACTGGTATAAGAAAAGACAGAAGATTGATAATGAAGAAATGAGAAGTAGCACATTCAGCCCACCAATTCAATTCCAGATGAGGTCAGGCAACACTACAAGATACCTCAGTTCTATTTTCTGTGGTTATGACCCATGTTCACAGCAATTTGCCTTGAATTATCTGCTTTTCCTCATAGTGTTAAGTGCCCACTTTCCCCCTATATCAACATCTACTAGGTTACTGCTGGGTTAATGTGCCTGTACACCTCAGTGTGAGGGCCTCTTGCTTGACTGCTGTCTTTGAAATCTTCATTTGGACAAAATAAAATGTCTTGCAATACTTGTGCTATTTGGTTTTCTTGTCATATAAAATGAGAAGCGAAGGGAGCAAAACTACAGGACTATCCCCCCATTCCACATGACAACTGTAGTAGCAGAGAACAGAGTTAACATGATGGTTTTGCATCCACACATTTTGTTCTTCAACAGATCAAAGGGTTTCTAATTGGGATCATCTTAATTATAATAGTAATAATAATATTTATTTATATAGCGCTTTCTAACAAAGCGCTATACATGAGATAAAATAGGTAAGGGAGTTTACAAAAATGGAATAAATGCAATAATTCTAATAAAAGACCTAGCTGTAATTAAAAGAATTTTAACATTTCTCAGCTAGTATCAAGCAAATATTGTAGGACAGGCAGCATTTTAATTCACTTTTAACTTTATTCAAGCTCATGTGCAGAGCCACCTGCATGGGAATCAGTGCTGTCATCCACCAGTCACTGGGCTAGTTTAGTTATGTCCTCAGCAGAAAGAGAAGAATTACATTAGCAAAGAATGTGGTGGACTTTGCTCTAATACCAGTGTGCTGAACACTTCTCTCCAGGGATATTTTAATAAGCTGCAATAGCCTACAGGTGTGTGTGGGGGGGAGGAACTGTTGGGGCAGCTAAATGAATAATAAAATTCACTAACCCAAGTGCTATAAGACTTCTCTTGCTTTCTTTTCCTCTCTCTCTCTCTCTCTGTCAATGCCTTTTGTCCTATTACATTGGCTGTCTTTTTTTCTTTATTCTCTGGTCTTCCTCTGTCTGCATCTTTCCTGTTCTTGTTCTTTGATAAAAGAAAGGCTGAAGCATGCTTCCCTTCCTCTCTCTCTCATGCTGCCTGCCTTTTCAGAGGCAAGCAATTTTATAGCTGCGACTAAGTTGGATTCTTTGAAGAGGGGCCTCGCTTCAACATCCTGAAACAGATTTACATTGTTTTCGAATCAGTCATTGGATTACCATAATAACTATTTTCTTTCATTACACACACTCCTCATAATCTCATAATCTTTTATTGCAGCAGTAGACTTTCCTTCCCACTCCCTTCTTCACCACTTTGTTTTCCAAATCAAGGAGAAATATAAGAGGCTTGCTTTAAACTAATTCAGACCACCGGCTCATCTTGTCCGATACTGTATGCGCCAATTAACAGGTGGACCAAGACTCCAGGTAGAAGTTGTTGCCACATCATGCCTGAAATCCTTTAACTGGAGATGCCAGGAATTAAACCAGGGACCTTCTACATGCAAAACATGCGCATGCTCTACCAATCAACTTTGGTCTCTCCCCTGAGGTTACTGACTGGGGCTGTCAACATTATTCTAGGAATCTGTCCATGCAGACACCACACACGCACGCATGAAGCCTAAGCCATCATATTCTTGTGATTGTCGAAGAAGTCCACATTAGACTTGTGTAAACAACCTGATAACAATACACTGAAGCAAAAGTGCTACAGTAATTAATTGGGTAGTGCTCTGCTCAAGAGACCTTCTCTTAAAACCTTTTAAATTGCTGATGCTCTCATTTTTAACTCCTGTATTTTAAAAGCATATTTTTGTTGATGTAGTCTGGCTCTTGCCAAGTGAAGATGTTTTCAGGACATCTTGCTACTTCTGGGGAAAAGGTAAGTCAATTGTTTATGGATATTAATTATAACATTTCTGAGAAGTTCATTCGGAGAGTATCCAATACAATGAACTCAAACCTGAACATATTTATTGGATACTAAGAGTTGATTCACACCTGCATGCTCATCACCTACTGACTACCAGAGGTGTTCAACTGAGGGCCAAATCCAGCCCCTGGGGTTCCCCAGATGACCTTGCTCCCTTTTCCTGGCCCCGGCCACATTCCACAACCATCAATCCTACGGTGCTTTCCTGGGTTTTGCTTGGATTCTTTCCCAAAAGGTTGAAATGGTGGTAGGAGCCTTAAGCTAAAATAGGCTGGTACTTCTGGCACTGCCCCCTTTTGCCTTCAGCCCCAGCCACCACTGAAAGTCGCCCCCCTGAGAGCTTCTCTGAAACAGAATTTGGTTCTCAAGCGAGATATGGTTCAACACCCCTGGACTACCGCCTCAAGTGGTGACTTGGCAGATGTGAATGGACAATCACATTTACAACTTTCATGTCACCTAACATCTAAAACACATGGCTTAGATCCAAATTTAGACATACTTAGAGAAGACCCAATGAAACCAATGGGATTTAAGTTAGTCATGGCTAACTTGTTCAATAATATCAGTTCACACATTCAGCTGCAAGTTAAAGAATGAATGATCCAGCCCACAACTCTCTGAACTCAAAGAGAATTATTGAATGGAAAGGTGCACCCTCTGACTTTTGACTTGTTTCATGCAACACAACAGGCCAGAGTATGGGTTAAGTGTGGATTGCTGTTGAATCGTGGGGTATTGTTGAATCATGGGGTTGTTGTGTGAATGCAACCACACTAACAAACCATGATTTGTTAATCATGAACAACCTACAGTTCACAATCCATGATTCCAACAGCAACCCACCCTCAACCCATATTTTGGCTTGTTGTGTTGTATGAACCCAGCAAATGACCTGACTCCAATGACACAACAGTCCATGGTGGATTAATTAACCCTCAGGGTGCCAGAGCACATGCCGCTCACCATTATGAATATGCAAGCCCTGGCCAGGGATTGCCATAGTTTGTGGTGTCATCCAAACTCAGCCAGTGGGGGGTTATTTGAAGGTTAAACAACCCTTGCAGAACCCATGGTCTGTTTAAAGGTTATGCAAGGTTGTTTAACTGTCAAACAACTCCCACCAGCCAGTTTCACACAATATGACAAGCTCCAGCAACCCCCAGCCAGAGCAAGCTCCACACAATAGCTCCCCACAGGTAAATTAACCCACAATGGGCTGTCATGTAATGCGAACTGGCCCATTGTGTCAGGACACAGTCTATTTTCAACTCAGCAGTTTGAGGAACAGAAACAAAGAATACAAGTGAAGTTTCACAATTACTTTCTTACCAGAAATATAACTAGTATGCTTGTTTTGCTTGTCTTGTGCAACCAGTTGCCCATGTAATTCTCTACCAATTCCATTCTCAAAATTGATAGCAAGTTGTTCAGTTTTCCTTTATTAAAGAGAGAGAGAGAGGGAAATTTAGTAACATTGATATGCCTCTTTCTGACAAATACAATTCTTGGGATAAACTTGTTAATAAATGCTGCAGGACAACTGGGTCCAACCACAAAAGTCCTGTGCTGCACCTCCCTCCACCTCACAAAAACTCCTAGCTGAGAATGAAGAAGTGCTTGCCTAAGACTTAGGCTTTTGCTTTCTTCTTTCTTCTTACCTGAACTGGTCATCATCTAAGAGAGGCTTTTGAGCAGTCAGGTATCTTCTAATTGTGTCTTCAAGTTTTGGAATAGGCAAACTATTAAGGCAAGGGGAGAGAAGTAAAACAATATAAAGCTACCATGTTAAACATTCTAAAAGAAATGCTCAACAGAAATACTTTTTTATACAAAATTGGAATATTGAGCAATTTTTAATTTAAATACAGGCTTGAAAGTAGCTCTAAGAGTATTCCTTACTAATGATACGTTAACGAGTTATTTTATACTTCTGCATGATTATTATTACCCTTAAGCCTTTGGTAAGTAAATAAAATTTTGCAACCAGTTAATTATTTAGCTGTCCTAAAATTAGGAAGCTAGATTAAGAATGTTCTAAAACTAAGTTCCAGAGAGTTTCCGTTAAACTAAAGTTCATGGTACAGTCTTTCACCAAGTGCCAATCCCAGTGCCATCCACACATAAGAAGGAGCTATTGGCAGGCTTGAGGAAACCCTAAGGCTTATAGGAGTAAAAAATATATATGGGGGGGGGGGGGAACTGGCCAATGATGGTTGACTATGCTACTGAGCATGGTCAGCCATCATTGGGCTATTCTGGGGTCTCCTAACTGACTAGAGGGGAGATGGAAAAAACAATAGCACTTCCTGGAAGAGGGCATGGTTGGCTGGCTGGAATTATAAACTCTGTAGTGCAGCCATTTTGTTCCAGGTCCAATAGTAAGTTAAGGTACAACCATTCCCTGTTTCTTTTGCCAGTATCACTTGCTTAGAATGAAGAGACTGGGCACAGTCCAAAGAAAAGTATATTCTATTGATTTCACTGGCATTTAGATACTAAGAAGTTAATTTTGATCTTTACAACATGTGTGTTTATTTAGAAGCAAGCTACAGTTAATGTACAAAGTAAACAAGGTGAAACAATTTTCTCTAACCTTGCCCAGTACTCATCATAAAGTAGGTAAAAAGACACAAGGGAGCTATTAAAAGTGATGCAAATTTAATTATAAATAGCAGTCATTCAAATCACCTCCTACGCTTAGCACTAACCTTTCACCTACATACAGTACTTTATCTCATAGGCAGATGCTTTTCATTAACAGCTACAACTCAGATTCTTTTGGCTCACTTTTATTTTAAACTCCTGACACATGTATCATTATGGTGTAATTTAGAATGTGCCAAGTCCTTCTCCATACACTCCAGCAAGCGATAGAAGCATGGTCTCATGTACGCCAGATCGAATGGCATTAACAAAAGATTTTCACTACATGTGTCTACAAAACTCAATTGAACAAAAAGATGGGCCAGTGCCCTCTCCTGAGTCCGCTGCACATGCCAATGTCAGTAGCAATCACAAATCATGGCCTGCAGCCAAAAATTGTGCCCCTTCCACGATTGTGGACAAGCACTGTGTGTGCGCATCTATTTTTTCACCCTCCTGCCTCAATCAGCAAACAGTTTGCTCACTGGCAATTGTTATTATGCCTGACCAAAAGACAAATTAGACATACACAAGTTTAAACTGCTGTGGTTGCTGCATGGGGATAAGTCAGCTGTGTCACATGGAGTGCAGAGAGCAATGGCCAACTGGTAACCTCTGGTGGCTACTCTATCCAATTTTAATCAAACTGTGAACATTTTTTGCTCAGCTTCACTTACAACAAATAGAACACTGTGTTCAAATGTTGCGAGATATATTGATATTCCATACATTGTTACATTTCTCTTAGAAGTAGCTAACCGAGAAGTTTCTTACTCACTTTAGTTCTTGAATGTAACTCAGGAGTGATCTCTCTTCTGGACCAATTTATATTGTGCCGCCATTTTACAACCTGATTTTTATTTTTGGCCACCTTAAGCACCATTTTTTTGGAGAAAGGATATAAATTAAATTAAATAAATAAATTTTGGGCATGTGATCCATGAGGAATCTAATGCAGGAGAGGGCCAACAGGAGCTTTAAAACAAACAGGAAGCCCTGTGGAGTGTACATAAGTTCTAAATGGAGAGATCTATTTGTGAAATTCTTGAGATCAAATGGGCAAGAGTCCTAGGCCAGATCTACACCAAGCAGAATATGACACTCCTTAAAAACTGTATACGGAGTGTGTCCTGGACCCCAACAGTTGTCACTGTTATAAACTGCTTTAAAGTAGTAGTGTAGGTCCTGCCCTAGGTTGCTAAACCTAGAGGCAAAAGTATGTCTATAAGTTGCATAGAAGAGAGAATTTCCTGAGGTGCAGCTTTTCCCCATCACAGTGCTGTAGCAATGGAAAAGCTGTACCTTACAGCAATCTCCTTCCGATGGAACTCTTAAAAACTGCTTTCCCCAGTCCTAATGTGTTGGACTACAACTTCCCATGACCCCAACCATCATAGCTGTTTGCGCCCATACCTCGTTGAGGATGATGGGAGCTGTAGACGAACGCATCTGGAGTAGAGGGGACCGGGTTGAGGAAAGGGGCGAAGATACAACTCTAACTAGAAGCGCTTGGAGGCCTCGCTACGGTAGCCATTCTCAAGCTTCCCAATGAAGCCGCCCGCCAGTTTTACGCGTATGCGGGATTGGGAAGGGATGCTCTCTGGGAATGCTCAGAGGCACATTCTCTCTCCTTCCATCACTTCTTTGAAGGCTGAGTACCGGCCCTGAAAAGCATAGCCCTGTTTGGGAAGCAGGGGCTGCTTGAGAATCGCCCTTGAAGGGGAAGCGAAAGGCAAACTAATCTGAGGAGAACCAAGCCGGATGGCCCAGGGCAGAGCGCGGTGGGCCTTCGGCCGAGCCCCGCAGTTTCCTCCTGGACCCCCGAGGAGGCGCCACCTTACCGGGGCAGGCTCTTCTGATAATGCATAGTGGGGACGAGGCTGCGGTGCAAGTACTGAGAGTCCTGGCTGTAACTCCTCTGCAGCCCGGCGAAGACAGGCGGGAGCCGAGCGGCCGAACCCCTTCGGAAACGGGAGAAGGAGAGCAGCGCCCCGGTCGCCATGGTGGACTCGGCAGTTTCGCTTCAGGTTTGCCCAGCCGTGCAGAGGGAGAGGCCGGCTAGTCAGCGTCCGCCTCGGGGAGGAGTTAGTTCAAACCACCCAAGGAGGAAGGAGGAAGGACAGCGGCGGCAGACCGCGGGGTCATAGCTCTTGCGCGGCGGAAGGGGAGCCGCCTCTGCGCCAACCAGGGCTAGCCCAATAGCCCGGTCCTGTGGACATCCCGGCCTCTCGAAGAGCACTCCGTGGCCACAGCAGCAGCGTCCCCCTTTCGCCTCACATGAGCTCCAGCAAAAACAAGGCAGAGCCTTGTGGCACCTTAAAGCCTACGGCGTTTCTTTGTTCTAGCAGAAGCTTTTCGCATGTCACCAGTAAGCCAGTGTCCACGAACGCTCATGCCAGAATAGGATTCAGGTGTTAAGTCTTTAAGGTGCCACAAGATACTTGTTTTGTTTTTGTTGCTACAAACTTAATACTGCTACACCTCCGGAAATGAATTCCAACTACGCCTACACAGTGCAAATTAAACTTGCAGAAGCTGCCACCACCTTTGCCCCACTTGGCTGGCCTCTGGAGTGTTGAGACTACTTGGCTGGCCTCTGGAGTGTTGAGACTACGACTCCTATCCTCCTCAGCCAGTACGGCCCGATGGGCAGGCGGGTTGGGCGTGATGGGGGTTGTAGTCCGATCACACCTAGCAGGCAACCAGGTTGGGAAAGGCTGCTTTAACTGGCAGGTGGTTCATCGAGGCAGAAGTTGGGCTACGTAACTCGGCCCTGGTTCTGGATCTAAACCAGCGCTAGGCTAAAATGCCCAGGAGACGGGCTGAAAGGGAAATGAAGGGTCCAAGCCACCCTCCTTCCTTAGCTGGGTGAAGCGCAAGGTAGCCATCAGCTGAGCTGTGCGGTGGCTCCATTCTTTCTCGCGTTAAAACAGTAATGGATTGAACTGAAGCCAACCCAGTAGCTTATGGGAGGTATAGTTCGCTCAAAGCCAACTGCAATTGCAGCAGCCTTCGGGGAACTATATTGCCCATGATCCACCGGGCTCTATCACAGGCACGCTGGACTGCGACGCCTTCCCCGCCTCCTATAATGGCTTGCAGGGAAAAGAAGAGGAAGGGTCGAGACAATGGCGGGAAGGCAAAGGATTTTCGAATCATTTTCTCCTCTTGCCCGAAAAGTTTCGCTTGTGGAACTTTTGCATGACAGGCTGCTCTTAATGGCAGAGGAGCAAAGCCAGCGACATAACCTCAGCCTGCTCTGGGAATACACAAACATCCTATTCAGAAGGAGGCTCCATTGCATTCAATAGGAATTACCCCCTGAGAGTTTATAGGATTACAATCCTTGGCTGCAGTCCTAAGCACACTTACTTGGAAGTAAACCTCATTGAATTCCTTTTGAAGACGATAGGATTTATTTCAAACTAAACATGCATGCAACTGCTTTGCAAGGCACGTTAAGAAATATTCTTGATTTGGGTTACATTTCCTGCATTGTGCAGGAGGTTGGACCCGATGGCCTTATAGGCCCCTTCCAACTTTGCTATTCTATGATTCTATGAACCCTATGTATCACATTTTTATATGGGCACATGTAGGTGTTTTGAGTTATATTGGCATGCTTGAAGAATGCTAACTCCCTCGCTCATTGTTTGTTATTTAGGTTGTGTGGATGACATTTGTTTGTTGTTATTGAATATAAGCTTATATCATTGTTTATTGCTAGGTGTGACATTGCTCCCCTCTAAGCAGGCATGTTTTCCCTCCTTTTTATTTAGCAGTTTTTGCAAACTGGTTTTTATCCCTTAGGATGTTTTCTCCTCCTGTTCCTTTTAAAACTAGTTTTTGCTCCCTGTAATTTGGAACCCTGTGAAATGCACCAGCACTCCTGGTCAAAAGTATTGCTTTTGAGTAGGACACTTTAACGCATGATGCCCCTTACAAATGTAACAGATGGAATTCTATAGGCTTGGCAGGAGTTAACAGGAGTTAATTGGGAGCAAATGTGGGTGTGCTCGCAAAAGCCCTGAAGCGGAAAAGCATTCTCGGAGCTTCCTAAATCTTCATGCTTCTGGAGAAGAAAAGACTGTTGTACTAATCCTGTGAGAAGAAAGGCAGCCTGAAACCAGAAGCCGGGAGAGGACTCCCATCATTTATTTATTTATTTATTACACTAGCTGTACCCTGCCACACGTTGCTGTGGCTCAGTCTGGTTAAATTGAAAAGAAAGAAAAGACAAAGCGGATGTTTCTAATATGTTTAATTTCACAATGCTTGTGGATATACAATATTTTTAGTTGTTCCATTGTCTGTGTAGATATAGAGATTGTCTGGTTTGACGACTCTAGAACACGCAACATATAATTATCCATGTGAGAAGCAATCTGTGTCTAGATCTAAACCACACAATTCTAAAGATTGGCCCTGAGCTTTGTTGATGGTGATTGCAAACGCCAATCGAATTGGGAATTGCAATCTCTTAAATTGAAATGGCATATCTGTTGGAATCATAGGAATGCGAGGAATGAGGACATCTTCACCTTTGAAAGGTCCTGTCAAGATTGTTCCTTCTATGACGTTGCTCAGTAATTTTTTTACTGCAAGCCGCATGCCATTGCAAAGTTTTGGTTGGTTGATATTTCTCAACATGATAATTGGCATGCCGATTTTCAATTGCAGTACGTGCGGTGGCATCCCTGGCAGATCGAGTGAATTCAAAAATTCTGTTGGATAATTAACCACTTCATCTGCTTCCACAACAGTGTCGATGGACTTGTATGTGACTGCCTCGCTTTGAATGTTAGATTGAATAATATTGTTAAGTTCGTAGACGTTTTTGTTCTTGGCCGCAAGAATAGCTTGTTTACTCAGCCAATCGTGATTCTTATAATTGGTTTGAATATTTGGAAATACTTTTTCAACCAATTCTTCTTTTGACATCACTAAATTACAGAAGTTATGAGGTAATAAAATTCGTCCTGAGCAACCGGCACCTTTCCGTTCCCAATTTCCAGCAATTGACGTGAGAATATCTCAGCTGATCGATCGTTTTGCAGCTGGACACGCATATTTGTAGTTAATTTTAACGTCTTTACGTGTTGCCACAAAGTAGAGTATTTCAGGCAAGCATTTATTTCGTCCGCTGGTGTCGATCGAGGAATTACGGGTAATGTTTGCCTGAAATCTCCTGCAAGCAATATTAATGTGTTCCCAAATGGTCTGATGTTTCCACGCAAATCTTGCAATGATCTATCAAGAGCCTCGAGTGATTTTTTGTGTGCCATTGTGCATTCATCCCAAACAATAAGTTTGCATTTTTGTAATATTTTTCCCATGCCGGATGCTTTGGAAATGTTGCACGTGGGAGTTTCAATGAATTGTATGTTTAATGGCAATTTCAAAGCGGAATGAGCAGTTCTTCCACCAGGTAGCAATGTCGCAGCTATTCCGGACAACGCAAGAGCTAAGGCTATGTCATTTTGGGATCGAATTGCTGCCAGAATCAATCTAATTAGGAACGTTTTACCAGTTCCTCCTGGCGCATCTAAGAAGAAGATTTCTCCAATCCCGTTATTGATGGTTTTCATTATTTGATCGTAAATGCGTTTTTGCTCAAGCGTTAGCTTAGGAATATTTGATTGCACATACGACAAAAGATCATCCGTGTTGTAATTTTGTTCACGACGCAATTCTACATCGAATGAAGCAGCAACAGTTCGATTCGGTGATGGCATTCCCAATTGATTGAGAACTTTGTTTGCGATTTCTAAGCACAAAACTTCAATCATTATCAACACTTCGTTGTAGATTTCTGGTGTGAAATCCATGTTTATATTTGAATTTTCTTTGCGTATTCGACGGAGAATATCTTCAGCCATGTCCGATTTATATTTCTCCCATAACTCTGTTGGAGATGAAGGAGAGCAGGCGGTCAATATGATTGCAAACAATGCACAAATTTGATTTGGATGTGACGTGTTGCACGCGTCATTAATGCATACATCCCAGTGTCGGTCGTTCTCCAATAAATTCAGAGCTTGACATGCACTGCGGAAAGTGGCATGTGTAACGCCGTTGACAATTCTCAATTGATGGAAAGACATTGGACCGGGCACATTTACCAACAGCATGCGAAGAAAGAAGCATTCATCTTGATTGGGATGCACGGTGTACAGTCTGCCTATCGTTGTTTCTTTGAATATGCCAGGTTGTCCGTCGACTCGCTGTCCTCGTTTGCGTCGTTCAAATGATTTTCTACTTGCATTCCATGTGGAATACGTAGGCACTTCCGAATACAGCAGTGTTTTTGCAAATGCATCATTTTGACATAACGTGAAGAAACCAGTTAACGTTGTAGCCGGTGGATTCAGGGCTATTTTTTCCACATTTGCAGCTGTGAAATAAACGTGTTGTCCATTTTCTAGATGTACTGCTAAATGAACAACAGCAGCAATTTCTCGTCGCAGTGCTTCTGCGAGGCATTATTTGGATGAAGTAAAGCAGATTGTTTGGTTTTTTAAAAAGGATGTTTTTACGGTGAGGAGGTTAGTGGAAACTCCTGGCAGTTACCTTTCTTCAGAACGTGTAACTGTCACAGGTGTGGCATCTATATTCACTCAGCCAATTGTGAGAGAACATGCAAATGTGAGAGGAGGCAGAGGCAGTGAATTGGCCTACTTGTTGGCGATGTCACAATGATCAGCAGGACTGGTTTTGAGGAGGCCTATTTCTTCGATTTTAAGACAAACCTTTGACCCCATATAGAACATAGTTACATAACAACGCTCGCGTATTCGAATGCAACGTTGTGTCAAAATTTCAAAGCAATCGGTGAAGAACTTTCGGAGATATAACGTCTGTTTCGAACGAACATTTACATTTTTGTTTATATAGAAGATTTATAAACCGCCCCATAGCTGAAGCTCTCTGGGCGGTTTACAAAAGTTAAACTGATTGCAAATTGTGACTGGGTGGCTACTGCAGGGTTGGAATCTGGACGCTTGTCTTGCCCTCCTCAGAGCCAAGAATGAGAATTACTATAGCTACTTTTTCATAACTGTTATGAGACTGAGTTCGTGACAGGATAAACCTTCCATGAAGAAGATATGAAGTTATGCTTCTTAGCTGTATTTTGTCGTCCTGGTGAGGGCTTATCTGGGGTGGGCTTTGATGTTTTTGTGGAACTCTAATATTTGCCAGGGGAATAGTAATAAATCCTTTATAAAGTGATTTGCCCTTGTCTGGGTGTGTGAGTAAGGAGGACTGCCTGGGGTAAAGTAGAAGACTCGGATTACACAAATAAGGAAGTGGGTTGTTGTTGTTTTACCGCAAAAGAAACCTTGGTCCACTTCAAATGACACACCAACACCTCTGGGAGATTGTCTGCTAGGAGAGGCCTGAGCATCCTATCTGGTCAATTATTTTTGTTTTAATTCAAGTCCCTGTCAAGCATGCTATTCCCATGTAAATTACTAATAAACATATAAATTAAGGTGAATTGTTTGCGGTGTCAGATGTCCTGCCGTTGAGCCATCTGTGGTCATCTGGTCGATGGCTGAAGCTCCTACAGTCAGCACTTTTGGTGGAAACCTGGCCTTGTTAGAAACTTTCCCCAACTGAAGAAAGCCCATCCCCAGCAAAGCTGGGTCCCTCACAGAGGCATTAGCTGGAGGAGCACTCCTCCACTCATTGGGGATGATGGGAGTAAAGCACAATTCTCTTCCCAAGTGGGAATGGTGCAGGGGAAACTTATTGGAGGTAACCACAATTTATTTATTTAAACATTTATATCCCGCCCTATATCATTAAGATCTCAGAGTGGCGTACAGATAAAAACATACAGTATAAAACAATTAATATGCACAGTTAAAAACAGATTAAACCATGATCCAAATTAAAATAATATATAATTTAAAAGCAATAAAAGCAGTTAAAACAATGTGCCAGTGAGTTTCCTCTGCACGCTAACCTTCAGGGGGTGGAGTTTTGGAGAAGGAGTGCAGTCTTGCCCAGGCCCTGTGGGCCAGATGGATCAGTGTGGTAGGCCAGATTTGGTGTACAGGGCAAAGGTCCCCCATCTATGATATAAATCAGTAAGGAACTCAGTGTGTATTCCACAAACTGGGGTCACCACAAATCATACGCAAGTAATCAACTTCAGCCTCATTGCTTAAATGGCATTTGTGTTAATGCCAGCTAAAAGGGGGGTGTATTAGAGCACAGTCCTATGCATATTTAGACAGGAAAAGCCCTTCAACTCCCACAGGTGGCTGGGGAATGCTGGGAGTTGAATAACCTTTTCCCTGTCTAAACATGCATAGAATTATGCCTTTAATGGCATCTTAAAACTACATGTATTGTGCCATAAACGTTTATAGACTGGAGCCCACTCCAGAAGGATGGAAAGCTATCTTGAGTTGACAGATGCACTGGCATACTATAGAAAGGGGGAAATGTAAACACTGATCCAAAAGACCATGATACAAAAGAGGTACAGTCTGTGACAGTTTTGTGCCACCAATCTCAAATGTAATGATAAACACAGGACACTTCACAACAGCAGTAATTGACAGTAACAATATTTGCATGTTATGCTAAACCATGGTTTAGTAAGACATGCATACACAGGAAGGAACCAGTGTGAGTCTCAGGCTCACATGCCCCCCACTTTACCCTCTACTCCTGTGCACCAGGCTGGAGGGCTTTGGCAGCTTTTGCTTTCCTTTTCCCATGAAGCTGAATTCAGACCAGGGATGGTACTTTATTGTTAATTATGGTTAGTTTAAGCAAACCAACTTCATAAACTATGGTTTGAAGTTGGCTTGTTTAAAACTGACTAGTTAGTGATAAACCACAGTCTCTGGTATAGAAAATACAACAAACTGGCTTTAAGGAAAATGGGGCAGGGATGGAGGGAAGTGGGATGAGGTGAAGGGAAGGAAAGTACAGGAGTCTGTAGCTTGTGACAGCTCTTTTCTGCTCATACAGATCTCACTGAGCCATGATTTAGCATGATGTGGGGAAATGGGCCAGTAACTGTAGCTTTGCTGTGCTAGTTTAATACCAATAGTGGGACAGACTGAAGGTCTCCATTGAATTTTATGTAATTACTCAGAGCACTGGGCAGAAGTGCTCAGTGCCGAGGTTCTAAGAGGAAAATATAAATTATATGATGAATAAATTTACCGGGTTTTGGGGGGAAAGGAACTTTAGAAACTCTGATATCAGATCATTAGATCTACAGTCAATGGCTCATTGATGGCTGCAAGAGCTCCTGCAACAGCCAGCAATAGTAGTAAATTATCATAACTAAATCTGGCACTGACAAAGAAAAATCTTCATACTTGCATTGCTCCTGATCACAGGCATGAATGAACTTTTCTCTTCAAACCTGCACTTTAGAAGTATAGCCACAGAGAATGACAGTAACAGATCTGTGTGTGTGTGTATCTAGAATAAGGTTGTGATCCAATGCACACTACGGAGTGAGCCCTACTGAATTTAAGCGGCAGGACTTATCTCAAGTAAGATTGCAACCTTACTTCTAAGTAAATATGCATAGCACCGAGCTGTGCAGGATCTGATACCAGCAGAAATATTCGTACTTGGGGCAATTCCTGAGCGTTGTTTTGAGTTGTTTTGTTGTAGTTTTGCACTGCTTAATTTTTTAATGCCTTCTCTTGGTGCCTTTTTCTGAGCCACTTATTAAGCACAAAAGTATGCCTTTAACTTTCATTCTGGCTGCTTAGCTTTCCAAATAATAATTGAGCATAATTGAGCTTAAACATTCTTAACTCTGTATCATGACCATCATTTTTGAGAGTGCCTTTCCTGACCATTATGTGTAATTGCTAATGCATGACATTTGTGGGTGTTGGATACTACCTTTGCATTCATACTTCTCATTATATTATCCTCCCCTTTTTGTATTCTAAATTCTGAGCCCATTGAACAATGACGTGCCTTCTGTATTCTGAAAAATTCCTAGTATATGATGGCTTCATATATTTTTATTATACTTCATAACAATAATTAATACTATCTTGTACAAGAGAGGCTTCCTAAACACTATAATGATCATTGCATGGAATGCTGAAACAAACATAAGGAAAGTGGAGGCATCCTTTTAGCTGATAATCCTTGCAAATTCTCCCCCTGCCTTATGTGAAGAAGGGCAAGTTTATTGTACAACAAATGCCAGTTATCAGTCATCTTTATGTGTGTTAATTTTAACATGCCTTAAGACTTTATGGGCAAGTGTACCTGCAAATAATATGACTTAAGGCTTAAGTCATGCTTTTTTAGGTACACTTGCCCATTTTCTTTTCACCGTGATAGTAATAGTGAAAATTAAGCCTGCTTAAACAAGTTCAGTCTTTCACTTACCCTGCACTACTGTGATAACCCAAGTGTAAATTTACCAGCCTTTGAATGGATGTGGAATCACAATCTCTCTGCAGCGTTTTCCTCTTCTCTTTATAGTTTCTGATATTATGATCACTGTGCTTATATGGGTTGGATAATGCAGAATGGCATTCATTTGTTTTTCATATGAACTGTAGCTTTGCTTTGAGATCACTCTTGTTTCAAAAATACTACTCCGCTCTGTTCTAATTTTCCAGACTCTAATCTTCTTCCAGGTTCTTATTGATGTAGTCACTAATAGGATTGTTGGCATTAATTTGGAAATAATGCCAGCTACATGCTTGGTGGCTATTGGCAGAAGAGGTGACCTTGCAGGTCAGCTAAGCAGCACTAGAAACGCTTTGATCTAATCTATACCGAGCCGGAGCTGGCTATTCTAACCAGAGAGGCTGCTGAGGTCTCCGGCTCTATGGGATGCTGATTCCCTTTCAGAGAGCATTGAGGACAGCATGGCAGTGGCTTTTGATGCAATGCTGGCCCGGGTCAAGGATGTCTGTAAAAGAAATGGTTTACTCATTCTATCAGTATTATCCGTCATCGTGGGATGTCTCCTTGGATTCTTCCTCAGAACTAGGCGCCTCTCTCAGCAGGTCAGTGACTCAACCAGGTGTAGCAGCGTTGATAAGAAAAACCAGTTTGGGTTATATATGAAAATAGAGGATCAAACAATTACTCACTGTTTTATAGGGCGTATTTCAAGACTGTGGCTGCGTGAAGCAAGATCCCTTGTTCTAGATCTGTAATGACTTCATAGGAAGGAACCTCCCTTCATTTGAGAGTTTTTAATTATATTACTATCTCAGATCTTGACTAACACAAACATATTATGAAATTATAGACATTTACAGATGTTAGATCCTGAAAGTGCAACAAACAGGTTGCTTACGTTTAATATTTTTACAAGCTGAAATTATGAATTTGTGGTACAGTTGAATGCCTTATTTCTATTGAAAAGCTTAGTTTTGTTGTCGTACCTCATACAACATGGATGTGCCCCTTAGTAGCTATGTACTCTGATGTAATCTCATTGATTTCAAGAAATCTTTAGTAAAAGCACTCCAGAACTAATGGTTTGGTTTGCAACCAAAAAATTATTTGGTAACCCACCCATAGTAGCCCATTATTTTAAGAAGCATGTTTTGGTTTTTAGAATAACCTGATGAATTTATCTGTTTGATATTATTCAAACAGATTCACACTCACACACACTCCTCCAGAGTCAACTGGTAACACTGGACAAGCCAGAAAGAAACAGGTTCTTCAGAATGCAATCCTAAGGGATTGATGCTCTGTGGACAGAGGACTCCATTAATGTATTTGCCAAATAACAGGAATTCTCTCTCTCTCTCTCTTTTTTTAAAAAAGGTATCATATAAAATATCTGGGTATGAGTTACTGAGCACTGAATTTCATTCGAAATAGGATCTTTCATACAGAGAAACTATTAAGTCAAAAGAAAAAATGTGTAATGTTTGCTACCAGAGAATCACTTTTTTAAAATACTTTGTTTTGCACATTGTTACCAGGATTAACTTTGATTCATGTAAACCGCCCTTCAGGGAATTGACATATTAATAGAGATATGGACAGATGTCTCTTGTTGACAGAAGCTTTAGTACTTTCCCCTCCACTATAACTGCACTTAAGGCCATTTCCCCCCTATATTCAGAGTGTCTAGCATAATAAACTCACAGTATTTATGATACATTTAGTAACATTTTCAAGTTAGCACAATGAGGACTGGATTATTACATCATAGTAGTCATACATAGGATGATGATGATGATGATATTGATATTGATATTTATTTGTATCCCACCTTTTTGCCAATACTGGGACTCAAGGTGGCTTTACAAAATTAAAACATATACAGTTAAAACATATAAATAGAAATATACAAAAGTAAAAAATATAATTACCCGCTGTATTATTAAAATATTTTAAACATTTAAAATACAAATGACAATAAAATATATATATCTAGTGCATAAACAGAGGTCCAGACTATTCCTCAAAGGCCTGCCGAAACAAAAAAAGGTTTTGCCTGCCTCCAGAAACATGGTAAGGAGGAAGCCAATCTAGTATCCCTAGGAAGGGAGTTCCAGAGCCTTGGAGCAGCCACCGAGAAGACCCTCTCCCACATTCCCACCAGGACCAAGAGAAGGGCTTCCCCTGAACATCTCAGGGCACAGGCAGGCTCATAACAGAGAATATGGGCTTTCATACCAGCCCTTTGAATTGTGCCCTGTTAATGTGTTTTTTTCTCGTAAGAAAAAAGGTGAAGACTGGGGAAATATGGGAGGGCTACAAAATGAAGATAAAATTGTCTGGACCCTCTGTAAAATTTTATGAATGAGGCAGTGTAACTACACAATAGGGCATCCACTGAAAGCATAATATGCCATTTAAAATTGCATCCATTGAAATTATTAGTAAATACTAGACATCACAGCATTTTAACTATGGCTTAACAAAGATATACAAATATACACATTCGATTAATTAACCCATCTCCTTATTTTCACAGGAGATTAGTTATTTCCAGTTTCCTGGAGAGTTATTGATGAGAATGCTGAAAATGTTGATTCTCCCTCTGGTTGTTTCAAGGTAAGTTAGTAGTAACAGACCACAACTTGGTTTACAACTTAGTTCCCTGAAACAAAACTAACTTTCAGCTATATCTGAATTGCAATACTTTAAAAGACAATTTTATGGAGATGACAGCTGCATGTGACACATGCATATTTGTAATTCATTGTTTTAGAAAACGTTATGGTTTTGGCTGAGATGATCACTGGGTTGCCTATTAGGTTTTCACAGTGTAAACCTATGAGGCATGCATGGAGAAAAAGTCGTGGGAGGGTGGGGAGATTTGGAGCAAGGAAAAGTTAAGCAGAGAATGGCTTGTGTTCAACACCAGTACTTCCCTCTCCTAAATGGTGTTGGGAGCTCCAATAAGTGCATTTGCACATAAAAGTGTAGTTAGACCCTAATGCTTCATTGTCTGTGTATAGAAACAATGCATTATAGTAAGCACCATCTCAGATACCTTTTGGCTTCAATGCATGTCTGACCAGTAAAGTCAAGTATATCAGTTAACATACACCATTATATAGAAAATGATGCTTGGCAGTCAGTTCAAATAATCCCTCATTTAGGAAATAATGCTAAGAAGAAAACATGTTACATAATGTCTGAAGCCGTGCATGTTGCACAGGCCGCAGCATTGTTCTAACTCCATCTGTTGCTCTATATCACAGATATAATATAACTACACGTCGTTTTTATATTACAATATTTTTTGACAAAGATTGATTGTTTTGCAATGCATGGTGCACATTTAAAGCTTTCTAGAAGAACAGCAGATGCACTTTAGTCTTCAAAGAAATAATACCATGTTCTAACAATATCAATGCAATTATGGCAAATTCCATGTGGTGGAATTATTCTAATGGTGGAAAGTATGATTGTTCAATATACCAGGCCTCTTCTAAAGTATGCTTTCTGCAAATGCTTCCAGAAGACCAGCATAACTAACAAAGATTTAGGTTTGTGCAGGCTGCTTTAGGGCTCATTTCCAACATTCCAGTCCCGTTCTTAAAGTTTGAAACATCCTGCTGTTGGCTGATCCAGAAGTCCTACTACCTGTTAGTGCTGCTCCTCCTACTACCATCCTCTCTGAGTTTCAAATTTTGATTGTTCTGTGATTGCTTATGCATCGCATACTAAAAACTACTCTTGCATATCAACAAATGTGGTGATACCATTTTTTTTCCTTGGGCAGTATACACTCAGAGGAAGGTTGGAGCCAACAATATCAGCAACAGCAACAGCAAGAAGCATGTTTGCATGGGTGGTGTTGGTGCTTGAGAGTGGAGGCGCCTCCATTTGAAATATTAGAGACCTCTTAAATACAAATATTATTCTATCTGTACAGCCCTGTACCTCTCTGGTCCCTGCCCTAGAATTTTCTGAATGGAAGCATCTATGAATTATGCACTCCCCTCTTCCAGACGGTGAGAACATCTAGGAGCAATACTACTGGGCTTAGTTTCCTTTAGATGAATGGGCGCTAGACTGGAAATTTATGGTGTTTCTTCAATTTTTGCTTTATTTAAAAGCATACAAGAAGAACACAGTGAAGCAAACAGGTATTCCTACTGCGGGCAGCAAAATAGATTTGCTCCCCTCACATATCCTAGGCGGCATTCCAATTCCTGCTCCCTCTCGCTCTCTCAGGTTTTTTTTTTAGTGTGCAGTTGGACACAAAATGTGCAGTTGGAAAAAATATGTGCAGTTGAAAATCTGATAATGTGCAGTTAGAAAAAAGTGGTGAAAAAAAGAAGAAGAAAGATGCTATGTGTCATGTGTATGTGTTTATTAAGAACTTAACAATAGACAAAGTCAGGGATGGCATGTAACTCAAATTGTATACGGGTAGTTCTCAGTTCTCATAAAGCAAATGCCCAAACCATTCTAAAAAAAACCACCAACTTTTTTCTTTTTGGACAGAACCTCCTCTTCTTCACCTCCAATCTTGTCAGCCAACTTTTCTGTTGCTTTCTAATAGCTTTGCCCATATTGCTTCCCTGAAGATCTCCACCATGGGGAGAGATGGGCCTTTACATATTCAGCATGGAAGATGATCGCCAAATGAGCATTTACAGTTTCTTTCCAATAAACTATGGCAGGCATTTTTGAAGTATTCAAGAAGATCTTTACAGTGTTCTGGTTGCTGTAACATGGGATGCATCAAACGTAGTGATGCCCTTTTAAGTGCATATCAAAGGAACATGTGTTCTTTCCCCCTTTGCCCTTCGATGATTTTGACGATGATCCAATGTTTCCAATAGTGATGGCTGTAGACTGTGGCTGGTCCATGGTGCTGCCACTGCTGTGAACCTCTACATTGTCCTGGTTGTTGCAATGTCCCCTACTCCCAGAGCAAATGTCATCTTGAAGCTCAACATGTGCTGTAGAACTGTCCTTGGTATCTTGTCCATCTCTACTGACAGGTTTTCCCTGATGTTCACCAGCACCTGACTTCGACTTGACAACGAGCCATCCTGTGAGGCATTGCTGTCCCATCCTCTCGGCCATTACTGAATGTGAACACACACACACACACACACACACACACACACACACACACACACACACACAAGCATAAAGGCAATTATGAAGTCTGTGTTCCAAAAAGACCAAAAAGGCAGAAGAAACAATCACAGAATGCAATGCACTTGCACTTCTGCCACCAGATTGTGTTCCATCACTTTGTTGTTCAAGCAGGGGGAAGCCTGGAAAATTGTCCTCTAGCAACACTCTCTTTGAACTAGGGGTTGTATGTCTGCAACCTGCTCTAAAGCCTAAACTTTTCTTTAAACCAGAATTCCTTGGATTTAGGCAAACAGGAGGGAGCTGTATTGTTTACAGATCCAGTCCTTTTTTTTTTGTAGTAGTAGTAGTAGTAGCTGTTAAGGCCAGCCAGACACTGGTGTTGCCCCAGCCCCACGCAATCACACACACAAGCTAGCCTGGCCAGAGAGCCATGATGGAATCTGGCAGCAGTTGACCTTGTACATAACATTCCAGCTTCATAATAAATAAGTTTGCTGTGCCTCAACTATTTCCTGGGTAGTTCCTGAATACCATAGATTTTGCAGGAGGAGGATCTATCCCCTCTGGCCCTCTCTCCCTTTGGGGCAATCTACCAGGCACACAGTTCTGCGGCTTGTATTGGGACAAGCAACAAAAGAAACTAACAGCTAACACATCTTATTTTGCGGCCCTACCAACCCTAAGCTTCCAGGATCCTCACTTTACCTACACCAGAGTCCTCCCGAGTCACTCGTTTCAGAGACTGAAGCTGCCCCAGGCCCAGGCAGTTTCCTCTAGGGGGTCAGAGAATTTAACCAAACCAATCTTAAATTGCCTCTTTGCTGTAGGTCAGAGGAAATGGAGACTTATCAACCTTTTTCTGTCTCCCTCTTCCTGTTTGCTCAGGAAGTGTCTCAAAAGTCATTCTCATGTCATTGGTCCTGAGAGAAGCTTCTCTCTTGCAAACAAACTAAGTAGCATCCCTTAACTGATGTTGTTTTTGTTTCTTCGTTCAGTCGCTTCCGACTCTTCGTGACTTCACGGACCAGCCCACGCCAGAGCTGTAGTGGGATAGAAAACTATCATCTTTGTTCAAACCACGTTGTATAGTGTCCGGTTTCTTGATAATTTCCAGTTCAGCCATTTCTTGTTGGATTCTTCCTCTGTGGTGTACTTGTTGTAATGCAGTGGTTTTCAAATCAGCAATGGTATACCCTGGAAGGTTGAAGTGTCCACCCACATGCTTCCAGGTTCTGATTTGTGTTAAGTCTGATTTGCGTCCATTTATTCTTCTTGTGCAGAGGTTGACCTGTTGTCCTATGTAAACTGCAGAAGGACATTACTGGCAAATGATGGCATATACTACATTGGAGGATGCAGGTGAAAGAGCCCTCAATGGTGTGACTGATGTTGTTGGGTCCTGTGACAGATGTGGGGGCAGAGTTGGCACTTGGGTCTATTGCATGGTCTGGTCCCTCTGTTTGTGTCTCTGTCCTGTGTACTGTTGCTGGTTAGCATCTGCTTGTGAGAGGGAAGTGTCTGTGCTGATGATAGGTTGGAGTTCACTGATGATCCATTGCAGTGGTTTCAATTGGGGACTGTAGGTGACAACCAGTGGTATACTTCTCTTGGTCTGTCGTTCTTCCTGGGTATCCGAATGACCCTGTCAATCTGTCTTTAAGTTTAAGGTGCTTCTAGTGTTGGTAATAATCTGTCCAGTCATGAAAGAGAAATAATGTTTTTGACTTCAGTGGGGCGGGGGTGAGGGGAGATGTCTGACAGGGCATTTGTGCTGTTGGAAAATTTGCTTTAAAAATGCCCTGCACTGTCTCTTTCAATTAAAACTCCAAAACTGCATTTGTGTGGCCGTTGTGTCCCTTCCTCTGGACTGGAGGGTTGATGCCTTCTCTGAGCTCTGGAGAATGCAGATCAGCCCATGGTTGCACATGCCTTAGTTTTATCACAGCTGGATTACTGCAATGCGCTCAGCACAGGGCTGCCTTCGAAGAGTTCTTGGACACTACAATTGGTAAAAAACAAAAAACAAAAAAAGTGGCATCCAGACTGTTAGCAGTGGGTGTATTTAATGAGTATGGGAGTTCCTTACTGAAACTGCTGCACTGGCTTCTGATTTGTTCCCAGGTACAATTTGAAGTGCTGGTGATAACCTTTAAAGCCTTTTATGGTTTAGGACTGTGATATCTGAAAGACAATCTTCTCCCCATACAACTGCCCCCGCCCCTGTTGAAATTAGGGGTGTGCACGGACCCCCCGCTCTGCTTCACTTCCAGATCCGCGATTTGCAGATCGGGCCACTTCGCTCCACCCCCGCTCCGCCTATGTCCGCTCCGCTCCGCTGCGGAGCTCCGGATCCGGATCGGAGCTCCGTTTTCACCCCCCCCCATAGGCTTGCATTAAGCTTTTTTTCTGTGAAAGTTAGAAACCTCACGTTTGGCACCATGACACCTCATGGAGGTATACACACGCACGCCAAGACTCAAGGCAATCCCATCATCCCCTGAATTTTGGGGAATTTATGAAAATCCAACACCCCATTCACACCCCTTTCGATAGCTCCGTCAATTTGCACGTTAAAAACCTCAAACTCGCCACCATGATAGCTTATCCAGGGATACACATGCACGCCCAGACTCAAGGCAGTCCCATCATCCCCTGGTTTTGGGGGAATTTATGAAAATCGGGCACCCCATTCACACCCCTTTCGATAGCCCCGTCAATTTGCACGTTAAAAACCTCAAACTCACCACCATGATAGCTTATCCAGGGATACACACGCACGCCCAGACTCAAGGCAGTCCCATCATCCCCTGTTTTTTGGCGGGGCTTAAACCTGCAGACATCTCAGTGGGGCCATTTCAAAGGAAATCCCAACATGCCATGAATTGGGGAGTAGAGATAAACCTATATGAATCTTCTTCCACACTTGAAAAATGGATTTGGAACTTCCAAAACTCCAAGTGAGCGCAGGAAGGACTTCTCCCCTGAGTCAAAGCCAGACACACACAACATCCCTGCAAGGCAGGCAGGGGAGGAGAGAGGGAAGGCAGGCAGGTAGCAGACATTTCTGGGGGCATAAGGAAGTGAGCCAAGGATAAGCCAGTAATGCATATAAAATGGAATAAATAAATAAATAAACAAAGGAGGGGTGGAATTAAAAGCAGCAGTGTTGCTGAATAAACAACAAGAACTTTTTTTAAAAGGCTGTATCTTGTCTTTTACCAGCAATAGGGGGATGTGCCCAGGGGAGGGGGAAGCAGCTGCCAGTTCAACTCATGAAAGCCATTGCTTCACCACAAGAGCTGAGGAGTAGAACTCTCACTTCAACTCATGATAGGCATTGCTCCACCGGGTTACTATCTTTGGAGGGCTCTGATGGCCCTCCAAGTACAGGAGAGAGTGAGGGCACGTCCACATGGCATGCCCTAGGGGAGCTCATCCCCTTGCACCACATCTTTTCAGTTGTTCCCCAAAGTTAGGGTGGGTAGCAGTGCTGTGTTTCTATCTCTTATTATTGGCTTAGTATATGATTTCAGGTTGTGTTTGTGCATTTGGTGGGGCTACTGTTTTAAAAAACACTGGGAAAAGTCCGTTCAGACTAAGAAAGAGAAGTTCCCAGAATCCCAAGTTACCCGTTTTGCCTATCCCCTCTTCCAACTTTGGGATCATGTGATCATGACCGGGAGTTGACTCTGCCCCTCAGCCCTTCGGAAAAGGTATTTTCCTGCCGGTTTTTAAAAAAATTCTAGCACACGAACCGCAGCACGCAGAGAGCTGAGAGTAGGCTCAAAATGACCCCCATCCACGACTCTCCAAGCACAAGAATTTTCAGAAAGATAGCTTCAAAAACAACACAGTTATCCCCCTTTCTTTTCCGCAATGCAATCCTGTGGGCAAAATGTTTCAAGATGGCGATCGGATCGGACCGCGGAAACCGGGGCGCTCCGAAAATGGGCGCTTCTCTTCGCCTTGCTTCTAGGGGTCCGCGGTCCGCTTCTACCCCGCCTCTGGGCAAGGCAGAGCAGGCCAATTCGCTCCTGCTTCTGCGCTTCTAATCGGAGCGGAGCACATGCCTAGTTGAAATCATCCTCAGAGGCCCTGTTGTATGCCCGAGTGTCTAGAGAAATGCATTTATTGTCTAGAGAAATGCATTTAGAGGGCCTTTTCAGTGACTGTGTCCCAACATAGTGCTCTTCAGGCGTTTGGGACTTCAACTCACATCATTGCTGGTCATGCAGGCTGGGCCTGTTGGGAGTTGTAGTTCAGTACATCTGGAAGGCACCACATTGGCAAAGTCTTCCAAGAGAGTCATGCCTTGCCACCAACACCTTTCAGAAGATCATAGAATCATAGAATAGTAGAGTGGAAGGGGCCTATAAGACCATCAAGTCCAACCCCCAGGAATCCACCTTAAAGCATCCTTGACAGATGGTTGTCCAGCTGCCTCTTGAATGCCTCTAGTGTAGGAGAGCCCATGGCCTCCCTAGGTAATTGGTTCCATTGTCTCACTGCTCTAACACTCAGGAAGTTTTTTTCCTGATGTTCAGCCAGAATCTGGCTTCCTGTAACTTGAGCCCATTATTCAGTGTCCTGCACTCTGGGATGACTGAGAAGAGAGATTCTTTTTAGGAAGAAATTTGGATTATAATTGGTTGTTTTACTTTTGTATAATCCTATTGCTCTTGTATTCTGTTAATTCTTGCTGCTATTTTAATGTTTTAGTATTAGTTTATAAGTGACATTTTAAATGGTTAGTTGACAGTTATACCTGTTAGATGCCCTGAATTCTTTTGAGGAAATGTTATTTATTTAAAGCATTTTTACTCTGCTCATTAGCCAGAAAGATGTGTTGTGCATGAATAAATAATCTCATTCCAAAATATTCAAATGAGATCATCAGGTAACAGGAGGTTATATCTGTTGTCATTAGCTCCCATTGATGAAATATAAACTGATCATATTAGGCAATATTATCACAGCATGAATCTCCCTTCAGGGAGTCTTTTCTATAAGTGCACACCGCATCTAACAATTCCTTTCAGTTGAACTTATGACTCTACTTGCATGAGCATCAAGTCTCAGGACAAAGGCTGCTTCCAGACAAGGATTTTATTACACCATTGCTTTACTCATTCACAGAATTTTACAGGGATCCAGATAACGTTATCTTCCCCTCATTTCTTCCATCATTTAGATTCACTCATCATTTAACACTGTGGTGTAGTGGCTAAAGTGTTGGACTGGGAGTCAGGAGATCCGGGTTCTAGTCCCCACTCAGCCATGGAAACCCACTTGGTGACTTTGGGCCAATCACAGACTCTCAGCCCAACCTCCCTCACAGGGTTGTTGTTGTGAGGATAACATGGGGAAGAGGAGGAGGATTATGTATGCCACCTTGGGTCCCTTGGAGGAAAAAAGGCAGGATATAAATGCATCAACAACAACAACAACAATATAATATCCTGAATCAAAAGATCATACGCAGTACACACCCAGCAACATTACTTACTGAAAAATCAAATACTGGATCATTATGGGTGGAACATATGTTTCTTTGCAACTAGAATTTGAGAAGCAATAATTGTTCTGATGAGAATTTTCCTTATTCCATGTCAATTTAATTAGGCCAACTTTTGGCAGCATGTGCCTTGGTGTCTCTTAGGTAGCAAAAGATCTGCATCATTAAGACAAAAAAATAAAAATAAAAAATAGCCATTATATCATATTAACATTGTGCTGAATTTGTTTGTGCTGACTGAAAACAGGTTTGCCAAAGCACATTATTACCAAAGAGTTAATAAACACGTTCTTGTTGAGGAGCAGCCGGAATTTTTAAACAAAATTCCAAGTTTGCTATTCATTCTATTTCTCTTTCATTGGTGATGAAGCTACTGACATATGACCAGGGAAATCCTAACACTAGAAAAGTTTGCCTGTTTCCACAACATTTTAAAATGATTAGCTTCCTTTCAATATAATAAAATAATAACAACAACAACAACAACAACATTTATTTATATAGCGCTTTCTAACAAAGCGCTGAACATGAAATAAAATAGATCTGGAATTTACAATTAATGGAATAAACACAACAATTCTAATAAGAGACCTTAAGTGGATTTAAAAGAATATAACAATAAAACCTTAAAAAAAACATATAAAATGTGTCGTGGCCACCACAAGAACCATCAACACACTCTGTCTCAAGAACAACCAGCCAGCCGCCTTTATTCAAAAAGAAAGGTTTTCAAACCTTTCTTAAACACCTCCAAACTCTCAGTTAACCACAGTAGCAGGGGGAGTGAATTCCACAGCTGAGGGACTAGCTTCATCTAGTTACTGATTTAATTACTGATTTAATTACTAGTTACTTATTTTCCCCCAAAGTCATGTAATTGTTTTCGACCTGGTGGCCATCTGATCCTGTTGTTTAATGCATTTGCCTCTGAATAATTTGATGTGTTTGATAAGATTGTGCTGGGGTTCACTCAAACCTAATGATGGAGGGAAATCATAACACACTAAGCTTTGATATTACTGTACATTGTATGCATTATATCTGGCAGCATTAGTATATTCATGTCCCCTCAGTATGGAGGATTCTAAACAGTTAGAATGGGTTCTTGCGTCGATATAATATGTAAGTGCCTTTTCATTTCCTACACAGACTAGCCCATGCTATGTACTGATATACAAGCCTGCATATGTCAGTACATATAAGCAATATGGTCAATAATATGACACAGACTACAGCTGCATTTCAATCATTTGTCATTGTTACACGTCACTGAGTGCTAGTGTGCACTTAGCAACATTAGGGTGACCATATGAAAAGGAAGACAGGACTCCTGTATCTTTAACAGTTGTATTGAAAGGGGAATTTCAGCAGGTGTCATTTGTATATATGGAGAACCTGGTGAAATTCCCTCTTCATCACAACAGTTAAAGCTGCAGGTCCCTGCCCTCTTTTAAATCTGGTCACTCTAGTATAGCTCCTGCACTTTAACTGTTGTGATGAAGAGGGAATTTCTCCAGGTTCTCCATATATACAAATAACCCCTGCTGAAATTCCCTTTTCTATGCAACTGTTAAAAGTACAGGAGCCCTGTCCCCCTTTTCATATGGTCACCCTAAGCAACATGTAAGCTAGTTCCCAATGTTGGCCTGGTTCTCACATCACAACAACACAGTGTTTTTGTTGTGAATACGGTCAGAGAAATAAACCATGGTTTGTTGTCAGAAAAACAAGTCAGAATTCCTGATTGACATGTCATGACAAAGAACCCATGGCTAGAGCAGCAGGACTGATCAGGTACTGTATACCACCTCACCACCATGTTCACAACAACCCAGGGTTTTAAAACAACCTTGGGTTGCTGCTGTGATATGCAGACCAGAGGCTTGTCTTGATGAAGGGTTTGCCCCGAGGTGGATTCGCAGTAGCAGCAGGCCATCTACATGACACAGCCGCCATTGCGAAGCCATCTGGGGGCAAACCCCAGAAATTCCTCTGAAAAAAAGTCGGGCTCTTAACCCAACTTTTTTTGGGTGCAGAGGCGTGTCACAGCTGATGGTGCCCCCTGATTGGTCACCATTGTCTGGACAGGGAAGGGGTGGACCTCTGGGAGCTCAGCAGAGCCTCACATGTCCCTGTAAATAAAACAAAAATGGGGGGAGGAGAGGAACGGGCCCCGCGCATTCTACAAATAAAAAAATGGGGAGAGGAGAGGAACGGGCCCTGTGCATTCTACAAATAAAAAAATGGGGGA
Organism: Elgaria multicarinata webbii; assembly: GCF_023053635.1. Lineage (NCBI taxonomy): Eukaryota > Metazoa > Chordata > Lepidosauria > Squamata > Anguidae > Elgaria > Elgaria multicarinata. The sequence goes on from NC_086171.1 coordinate 147,423,410, forward strand.
GGAGAGGAATGGGCCCCGCGCATTCTACAAATAAAAAAATGGGGGGAGGAGAGGAACAGGCCCCGCACATTCTACAAATAAAAAAATGGGGGAGGAGAGGAATGGGCCCCACGCATTCTACAAATAAAAAAATGGGGGGAGGAGAGGAACGGGCCCCGCGCATTCTACAAATAAAAAAATGGGGAGAGGAGAGGAACGGGCCCCGCGCATTCTACAAATAAAAAAATGGGGGGAGGAGAGGAACGGGCCCCGCACATTCTACAAATAAAAAAATGGGGGAGGAGAGGAACGGGCCCCGCACATTCTACAAATAAAAAAATGGGGGAGGAGAGGAACGGGCCCCGCACATTCTACAAATAAAAAAATGGGGGGAGGAGAGGAACAGGCCCCGCACATTCTACAAATAAAAAAATGGGGGAGGAGAGGAACAGGCCCCGCACATTCTACAAATAAAAAAATGGGGGGAAGAGAGGAACAGGCCCCGCACATTTTACAAATAAAAAAAATGGGGGGAGGAGAGGAACAGGCCCCGCGCGTTCTACAAATAAAAAAATGGGGGAGGAGAGGAACGGGCCCCGCGCATTCTACAAATAAAAAAATGGGGGGAGTTGAGGAACGGGCCCCGCGCATTCTACAAATAAAAAAATGGGGGGAGTTGAGGAACGGGCCCTGCGCGTTCTACAAATAAAAAAATGGGGGGAGTTGAGGAACGGGCCCCGCGCATTCTACAAATAAAAAAATGGGGGGAGTTGAGGAACGGGCCCTGCGCATTCTACAAATAAAAAAATGGGGGGAGTTGAGGAACGGGCCCCGCGCATTCTACAAATAAAAAAATGGGGGGAGTTGAGGAACGGGCCCTGCGCGTTATACAAATAAAAATAATGGGGGGAGGAGCGGAATGGGCCCCACGCGTTCTACAAATAAAAAAAATGGGGGGAGGAGAGGAACGGGCCCCACGCGTTCTACAAATAAAAATAATGGGGGGAGGAGCGGAATGGGCCCCGTGCATTCTACAAATAAAAAAAATGGGGGGAGGAGAGGAACGGGCCCCACGCGTTCTACAAATAAAAAAAATGGGGGGAGGAGAGGAACGGGCCCCACGCGTTCTACAAATAAAAAAATGGGGGGAGTTGAGGAACGGGCCCCGCGCATTCTACAAATAAAAAAATGGGGGGAGTTGAGGAACGGGCCCTGCGCGTTCTACAAATAAAAAAAATGGGGGGAGTTGAGGAACGGGCCCTGCGCGTTCTACAAATAAAAAAATGGGGGGAGGAGAGGAACGGGCCCCACGCGTTCTACAAATAAAAAAATGGGGGGAGTTGAGGAACGGGCCCTGCGCGTTCTACAAATAAAAAAATGGGGGGAGGAGAGGAACGGGCCCCACGCGTTCTACAAATAAAAAAATGGGGGGAGTTGAGGAACGGGCCCCACGCAGTCTACAAATAAAAAAATGGGGGGAGTTGAGGAACAGGCCCCGCGCATTCTACAAATAAAAAAATGGGGGGAGTTGAGGAACGGGCCCCGCGCGTTCTACAAATAAAAAAAATGGGGGGAGGAGAGGAACGGGCCCCACGCGTTCTACAAATAAAAAAAATGGGGGGAGGAGAGGAACGGGCCCCACGCGTTCTACAAATAAAAAAAATGGGGGGAGGAGAGGAACGGGCCCCACGCGTTCTACAAATAAAAAAATGGGGGGAGTTGAGGAACGGGCCCCGCGCATTCTACAAATAAAAAAAATGGGGGGAGTTGAGGAACGGGCCCTGCGCGTTCTACAAATAAAAAAAATGGGGGGGAGGAGAGGAACGGGCCCCACGCGTTCTACAAATAAAAAAATGGGGGGAGTTGAGGAACGGGCCCCACGCAGTCTACAAATAAAAAAATGGGGGGAGTTGAGGAACAGGCCCCGCGCATTCTACAAATAAAAAAATGGGGGGAGTTGAGGAATGGGCCCTGCGCGTTCTACAAATAAAAATAATGGGGGGAGGAGCGGAATGGCCCCCGTGCATTCTACAAATAAAAAAAATGGGGGGAGGAGAGGAACGGGGCCCAATCTTCCCATTTTTTATTTTTTTAATCTGTATCTGTAAAGCTGCGCAGATGCAGATAAAAAATGAGGGGGTAGGAGAAGGCAGCCAGAGGGAGGTCAGAGGGAGAAGAGGTAGTTTGGGCGCCACGCATCCCTCTTTACCCCCCTCTGGCTGCCTCGTTCCTCCCCCATCCCCCAGTGCTCAGCGTGGCGGCAGTGATAAAATGTTGCTGCACGCTAACCCTTTGTATCAGCTTGACTTGCAGCAGTGACTTACAGTCATGGTCTGACCCCATGCTTAGCAAGCAGAACACAGTTGCCCTGATGATTAGATTGTAAGCCTATGCGGCAGGGTCTTGCTATTTACTGTTTTACTCTGTACAGCACCATGTACATTGATGGTGCTATATAAATAAATAAATAATAATAATAATAATAATAATAATAATAATAATAATAATGACTCTTGCAACACCCCTTTGCTTGCAACACCCCTAGGGTTTGAAAGAAGGGTAACGGTGGTTTCCATGTAGAGGCATTTGTATGTTATACAACGGCAAATGTGTGTATGTGCCGCAGGGCAGTCCTAAGCGCTCTGTCACATCTACCTGCATAATATGTGGTCACATTTCCCACAGGCATATGTTTAGGGTGACCATATGAAAAGGAGGACAGGGCTCCTGTGTTTTTAACAGTTGCATAGAAAAGGGAATTTCAGCAGGGGTCATTTGTATGCATGCAGCACCTGGTAAAATTCCCTCTTCATCACAACAGTTAAAGCTGCAGGTGCCCTGCCCTCTTTTAAATCTGGTTACTCTAGTATAGCTCCTGCAGCTTTAACTGTTGTAATGAAGAGGAAATTTCACCAAGTTCCCCATATATACAAATGACACCTGCAGAAATTTCCTTTTCAATACAACTGTTAAAGATACAGGAGTCCTGTCCTCTTTTTCATACAGTCACCCTACATATGTTAGCATTTTTGTCTACATGCAAAATATTTTGCAACTGTGTCCATGACAATAATGTGTGCATATGCACGTGCGTTTTAAACCCCAATGCATTTTCTACAAACTGTTTCTACGTTTCAATTTGACACAGTACAGAAATAAAAATACATCTTTCTGTTGCTGACCCTCAGCACTGAAAACCAACTTCATCATAAAGTGTGACTGATAAAACCTACAGACAATCAAAAATCAGCAAAGCCCATCTTTCTGTTCTGCAAGCAACAATCATACTACATTTAATCATCATTAATGTTGTTGACAAAGGGGACCCTCACCGGGCAATCTTCCTTAGGAAGGGCTTTTCAATAGCAAGCAATTATGAAATGAAAACATGACCGAGAGGTGAATGAATGAAAACAAACATGCATCTTGTAGCGACTGCTGGTGGTTAATACTTGACCATTACTTCTTGACAGGATTAATGCCTTTCTAATCACACTAATCGCCTTTGACAACTTTATCCATAATCCATCTATTTCAAAGCAATATCCAGATGGCTTCTGATGGGGGAGGAATAGAGCAGGGTAGAGAGGCATGAGATGAATGGGTTTTCTGGTCAGCTCCTTATGTTTCCCTTTTCCAGGGTCACTGCATTTCAGGCTAACACCATTCAGAAAGAAACACAGTTATTGAAGCAGAGAGCTATGTGGATAAGCACAGCTGTACTTTGGAGGAATGAAACTGGCTGAAAATCTAATTTCTACAGCTATATACCTTAACTGGATTGTGAATCTGCCAGCCAGTTTTATTTTTTTAAAAAAATAAACAATGCAAAAACTTTAATTAATTTGCAAGAATGATGGGTGTCTTTTGTAAACACTAGAAAATGGTTCCAAGCTAGCAGCTTGCACATGTTTACATCTGCCAAGTTCCAACTACCTTCGTTAGCTCAGTGGAACAGACAGGTATATTTTCCTTAAGTCATTCTGTAACTATTTTGTAAGTGTTGCTACCTGTCATTGCTCGCAGCAGAAAGCCAGGGGTAAGAACCAAACTTTAGGCCATCTGGTGTTTAGGCACATTCCATTCCATTTCTTTCTTGTATCAACAGTACTTGACACCAAAAGAAAATGTGACAGCAGCTTCACCTCAATTTAATGCAACTCATTTCTCCTTTACCAAATGTGTTGGTGTGAACTCACTTTGTCCAATGAAAGAAGCAGACCGTATATGCAGTAGCCTTAGTTGTATTCTTTGGCAAGTGGGTTTACAGTGTTGTTTTTCAATGTAAAACATCTGTTGCCCCCCACACCTCCAATAGCTGATCCAGAGGGTCACCAGCCCTCAAATAGATTTGGGGGCATGCACAGGGAGTGGAAGGTTGCCCCCTTCCTGTTCTGCTGACAGTAGCTGTTCTGTCTGTGGGAGGCACCAGTTGGATTTCACTCTCTCTATCCACAGGGCTGGGTATCTTGTGGCCCTCCAGACGTTTTGGCCTACAACTCTGATCAGCCCTAGCCAGCATAGCCAGTGGTTAGGGAGTTGTAGGCTAAAACAACTCGAGGGCAACAAGTTGCCCACCACTGATATGGGGGCAACTTAGATTGCTTTTTTCCCCTTCTGTTTTTGGTCTGTTCTTAAAATATAGTTAGTATATGAGTCCTGAGTTCAGCATCCTTGCTCCTAGAGTTTTGAATAAGATGAAGAACATTTAGCCTTACTTTGACTTTCTTCCCTTTCAGCAGGTACCCCTAATTAACTGCTTCTCAACGGTTAATTACTGTTGTGGACTTTCCCATTACAACTGCAACCTCATCATTACATTATCTGGTGGCCGAGTAATCTTATTACAGATGATGATCTTATTAATGAGCATGCTCCAAAGACAGGACAATCTCATTAATAGACCCCTCTAGGATTTGTCACCTTGGAGTTAATGTATGATTGGACATTAACGCTGGGTCATAACACAGTTGGTAATCTGGCATCATCTGTAACTGGACCCCTGTAAGATATGAGAGATGTAGCAGGTCATGTTATGCCTTTTGTTGGTCTAACCCAGCCTTCCCCAACCTGGTGCCCTCCAGATGTTTTGGACTTCAACTCCCATCAACCCCAACCAGCATGGACAATGGTAAGGAGAAGGCTGGAAGTTGTCATCCAAAGCATCAGGAGAGAGCAGAGTGGGGAAGGTTGATTTAACCTCTGATTCACCAAATGATCATCATTTTTTGTTCTATCTTAACTGCCCTTATTAATAATGGACAGAATCTGGTCAAAGTGAAGCATGAATTACTTCTTTCAACAGGTGGGGAAGGAGTGAAGCATTTTGGATAAATTATACCTAACATTTCCTTTACAAATCATGAAATCTGCCCCTGGAGTCCCCATGATGGTTATGTGAACAGTTGTAAATTACCTTGTGTCTTTTTCCTTCTCTAGAACTAGAATGAAAGACGCCCTCTGAGCTAAATGGGCATAAGAAATCCCTGCCTCCACTCCCCCACCCTCGGCATCCCGGTTGTCTCCCATGTTTCTATTATTGTTTGATTATGCTTACCTAACAGTCCAGCAGCTTCAGAAACAGTAGAATGTTTTTAGCTTGGACATTGCTAGTTGGAAGCATTTATACTGTGCTCTTTGTGATGTAGACCTACTTAGCATGCAAAAGGAAGCAGACAATAGTAAACAGAGCCCTTATCAATAAGACATTCACTAAATAAACATGAGATACTACAAGCTGAAATAAAGAAGACCTCATAATTGGATGTTGCACTGCCAAGTTCACACATCACGCTAAATCACCCTGAGAATAAGTCATCATGGATTGGTTGGTTGGTTGGTTGCTATTTAATCCATGTTACTCCCAACAGATGATCGAGCACTCAGTGGCTTGAGGTGGCTTATTTCCCCTTCAGTTCCCCTCAGTCTTCCCACCTAGTCCTCACATTTATCCCAGCAGAACTTCTCATTTCCTCATTCTCTATGTCAGTGCCTTTCTACAATTGGTCTGCTGATGTTGCTGGTTCACAAGAAAAACTCCCTCCCCCTACATCAGATTGCCAATTGGAATCTCCCGCTCTTGACAAGCAGCTTTCTAGCCATTCCCAACAATCTATTCACAAGCCATCCTGCCGGGTTCAGATATCATGACAAATAATGGTGAAAACAAGCCAGCTTGAACAACCCAACAAGAAGACATGGGTTCTCAGGGTGGCTTATTTGTTATGGTTAACAAACCATGCTGATGTGGTGCCCAGTTCTCACAACACAACAAGCTTCCCTAAACAAACATGGCTCACAAACCATGGCTTATTGTGTTGTACAAACCCAGGTCTGTTTTTAAAGTAGTTCTAACTTATGGGTTCAATGTATATAAACAAAGCTTTAATGACTGGCAGAAAATTTGTGATGTAAAATGCTACAGTGGATTTGTAAAGACAGCATTAATAGGCTTATTATTTATTTCCACTGAATAGATATGCTGCTTATTTTGACTGAGGGCAGGTTCCACAGGGCTCAATTCAGAGAAGCATTCTGGCTCAAATCAAAGTGAAAAGCATTATTTTACTTAGAATCTTTGTCACAATTTATTTTTTCTCTTTCAGACTAGACTGGCAAACCAGGTTATAATACAAATAGGAGACCTCAGAAGTTGAAATAGGCTAAACCGACTTTTTAGAAAGGTTACAGTAACTGCTGAAAAAAATATCTCTGATTGCAGGAATATTCTGACCACATAACAGATTTGCTTCCAAAGTCTTGGTCCTTTTGCTTTTGATCTCTTTATTATATCAGTTGATTGAACAATGAATACGTTCTTTTGAATGCATTAAACTAGTTCTCCCCCAACCTGGTGCCTCCAGGAATTTTGGACTACAACTCCCAGCTTTCTTGGCAATTGACCATGCTTGCTTGGGCTGATAGGAGTTGAAGTCCAAAACCTCTGGAAGAAACCCGGTTTGAAGTGGCTGCATTGAACAGCAATTTGCATTTTTCATTTTATGTATATATGTGAGGATTGCCTCCTTTTAAGAATGAATGTGCTTACTCATAATTTATAGAACAGCTAATAGTATTCAGCACACTTTAACACCATGATTCAAATGTAACTGTGAGTTAATTGCAACTGGTCCTCCAATATCTGAGATTAAAGGATGGGAGGAATCCCAGGACAGAGGGTGAAGCTAAAGTACTGTGCAGCTAAATACAGTGAAATGTAATATTGTTTTATTTTAGTTTCCCGCCCCCCGCCCCGATATACAATGAACTGAAAGCAAAACCTACAGGATTAGAGATTGGCAAACAGAAAAGCAGTGCACTTTCTTAATTAATTTACTAGATAACAGGAACCTGAATGCTAAATCCCACCACTATGTTTTCACCAAATTTATAATAAAGGTTAAGCTGCACTTCAGCCTGACCTCTAGATGACTTCATCAAATGGCAGCCACCATTTGACGAAGAAAGAAGCCCTTTTGGTACCTATAATAACCTTGGTTAATTTGCTAGGTTGGTATTGTTTGTTTGTTGATTTTAAACGTTTCTTGGCAGCTTTCAGGGAAGAAGCCTTTCCAAGGTGGCATACAGCAATGAAATACATAAAAACAGTTAAATTGTTAAAAGCAATAAAAACAGAAATACAATAAAATAGCAATAAAAACAACAAAAGCCAAAAATAAAACCAACAACATTAATAACCGCAACAACAGCAGTCATATGAACAGAAGGCCACGTTAAAATTTGTTTTCAAGGCTTTCTTAAAAACCTGCGATGGCAGACTTATGATAGACTTCTAACGGCAGCTTGTTCCAAAGGTGTGGGGCCACTGCAGAGAAGCCCCTCCCACATGTGGTCCATCCACCTAACTGTGGGCAGGCTGATATGGGTGAAGGCGGCCCTTCAAATAACTTAGTTGAAAACCGTTTAAGGCTTTAAAGTAAAAACTAGCACTTTTAATTGGGCTTAGAAACACGCTAGTAACCAGTGCAGCTGGCACAGTATAGGCATTGACCCTGTTCAGACGCCATGCTAAGCCATGGAGGTAACGCATTTTGAGCTAAACATTATGGCTTAGTGTGTTGTGTGAACCATTCCTAACCATGGTGGCTACATAAGCACGGTTTAAACGTGCTCACTAACCCTTTGCTGCAAAAGGGTTAGTGGCCTAACCATGGATAAGTGTGTTGTCTGAACAGGCCCAGAATGTGTTCAACTCATCTTGCCACCACCAGTAATCAGGTGGCCACATTCTGCACTAGCTGAAGTTTCCGAAATGTCTTCAAAGGCAACCCCAAATCCAGCACATTACAGTAGTCCAGCCTAGATGTTACTAGTGGATAACTAAGGCAGGGTCCATCCTCTCCAGATAGGGGGTACTGTAGCTGGTGCACCAGCATAAACAGATAAAATGCGCTCCCGGACACTGCAGCCACCTGTACTTCCCAAGTTAGCTCAGAGTCCAAGAGGACTCCAGACTGCACACTTGGTACTCCATCACACCAATGATTTATTGCACTTTCGCTATGCCTGGTAGGTGTTTTTGCAGTGCAGTACTCACATGATGTCATCCCTGTCCTGCACTCATTTCGCCTCTTCCCCTCTGTTTTCCATCTTATTTTGAGGGGTGAAAGTCTGGGTTTTTCCCCCCTCTGTGTGCAACAAAGCCTCTCCTCCCTCCCATGTATTGCTGTCCTTGTGCTACGTTGGACCATCCTGGTTTTTGTGTGTGTGTGTGTCGAAGGGCAGTCTCTCTGACAAAAGAGGAGGGTGGGGCAGTTCTCTGCTCAACTGTGAAAGGGGAGGGAGAGAGGGTACCCAAACACCCTGCAGAGAAGGCGAGCGAGGCTGCCACCACCTATGCTCGGTCCATTCAGCTCTATGGTTCTTACTCCTGAGTAGGCATGTCTAGGTTTCCTGACCAGAGCAACGTCGGTTCCCCATTGCCATGCCAATATTGACTGCAACCTTTTCCAAAAACTAATTATAATACTTTCTCTTCTCTTATATTGTTTAATATGTCTTAGGGGAAAGCATAGTGTGTTGTTTTACCATAGTTGGGCAGTTTCAGGCTGCCGTACTATTGTATTTGCGCAGAAATAAATATTTAAGAAATATAAAATATTTACTACAGGGGGAAGGAGAACGTAGGGGGGTGGGGTGGGAGATTTCGCCGGCATAGTAACGCTCCAGGTGAAAAGATACATGAGCTGAAATAGCACAACAATGGAACCTTCTCAAAATGGAACCTTCTCAAACTGGGGAGAGGCAAACTGGGGAGTGGGGTACCACAGGGCTCAGTCCTGGGCCCAGTGCTCTTCAACATTTTTATCAATGATTTGGACGAGGAGGTGCAGGGAACGCTGATCAGATTTGCAGATGACACAAAATTGGGTGGGATAGCTAATACCCTGGAAGACAGAAACAAACTTCAAAGTGATCTTGATAGGCTGGAGTGCTGGGCTGAAAACAACAGGATGAAATTTAATAGGGATAAATGCCAAGTTCTACATTTAGTAAATAGAAACCAGAGGCACAGTTACAAGATGGGGGATACTTGGCTCAGCAATACTACAAACGAGAAGGATCTTGGAATTGTTGTAGATTGCAAGCTGAATATGAGCCAACAGTGCGATATGGCTGCAAGAAAGGCAAATGCTATTTTGGGCTGCATTAATAGAAGTATAGCTTCGAAATCACGTGGGGTACTGGTTCCACTCTGTTCGGCCTGGTTAGGCCTCATCTAGAGTATTGCGTCCAGTTCTGGGCTCCACAATTCAAGAAGGACGCAGACAAGCTGGAACGTGTTCAGAGGAGGGCAACCAGGATGATCAGGGGTCTGGAAACAAAGCCCTATGAAGAGAGACTGAAAGAACTGGGCATGTTTAGCCTGGAGAAGAGAAGATTGAGGGGAGACATGATAGCACTCTTCAAATACTTAAAAGGTTGTCACACAGAGGAGGGCCAGGATCTCTTCTCGATCCTCCCAGAGTGCAGGACACGGAATAACGGGCTCAAGTTAAAGGAAGCCAGATTCCAGCTGGACATCAGGAAAAAACTTCCTGACTGTTAGAGCAGTGCGACAATGGAATCAGTTACCTAGGGAGGTTGTGGGCTCTCCCACACTAGAGGCCTTCAAAAGGCAGCTGGACAAGCATCTGTTGGGGATGCTTTAGGGTGGATTCCTGCATTGAGCAGGGGGTTGGACTCGATGGCCTTGTAGGCCCCTTCCAACTCTGCTATTCTATGATTCTATGAATAAAAGCAGAAATGGTAGGTATGTGGGAGGCTGCGCACTCACTGTTTCCATGTACACATGGGTTGTTTAAATCATTTATTTATTTATTGCATTTTTATACCAACCAACAGCCAAAGCTCCCTGGGCGGTTCACAAAAACTAAAACCATTCAAAATATAAAAAAAAGTATAAACAACAGTATAACTGTATAAACAACAGTTTAAACAAAGTATAAACAAACCATGGGGTGTTGTTACATACGAAACAGGTCTATGTGTTGTAAATCCTTTCTTGGCCATCTTTGCTCAGAGAAAAGGATGTGATGGGCTCACTGGAGACAATGCAACCTTCTCTGTGCTCTCAGTAACTGTAGTAATAGATATAGGGCATTTCTAAATGAGGCTGTTAATCTGCTGCATCTACTTTTGGTTTCATCGCAGAATTGAGATATGAGCACCACACAGGGGTGTTTCCTTTCCTGCTTTTCTGCAAAATAACCTCTAGGTGGCACTGTGGACAGTGGAATAGTGCAAATACACAAGAGGAAATTGTGCTTTCTTTTGCCATCAGAAATAATACCCCATTTTCTTTGCTCTAAAAAAACTGTTTACAAACAGAAATGAAACTGGAGGGTCAACATATAACAAATGACTCATGTAGAAAAGCTCATAATTTTAACAGCAAGTGAAAAAATAATACATATCTTCTCTCTTCTTTCAACAGCTTAATGTCTGGACTAGCGGCTCTCGATGCTAAGACATCTAGTCGATTGGGCATCATAACAGTCACTTACTATCTTTGGACTACTTTTGTCGCTGTTATTGTGGGAATCATTATGGTTTCCATTATCCATCCTGGTGGGGCTGCCCAGAAGGAGAACACAGAGGAAAGTGGGAAGCCAATCATGAGCTCTGCAGATGCATTGCTGGACTTAATTCGGTAACTACATTCATTCTTACTGCTTTTATGAAAGGTAAAATTCTGCACATGCCATAACTTTGTGAAGAGTGGTAGTATTTTAACATATATAATTAGTAATCAGTGAATGCAGATTCAGAAGGAAACAGCAGGTAGCACCCAACATGTAACCTGGGCAATCAACTGTGGTAGGAGGAGAGAAAGTGCCCTGTGTCTCGGCTGAGAGAGCAGAAATGAAAGATCAGCGGAGAATGTCTGCTGAGGATGAGAATAATATGAATTTGCACAGGGGTAGCTATGTTAGTCTTTTGCAGCAAAACCAAGGAAGAGTCTTGCGATACATTTATTATGGGCTATGCTTTCATGGACCAAAGTACACTTCATCAGAAAGCTTATACCATAATAAATTTGTTAGTTCCACAAGGCTCTCTGGGGTTTTTTATACACGAAGAGACTGCTGAGGACAGGCTGTATCTATATAAAGATTTGTCTATGCTAAAGCCTGATTCAAACAGTGCCTTTTTCTTGCAGTTAGGTCTCCTATAACTTGTGTAACATTGGGGTGGAGGAACCCCCTCTCTTTTTAGGCATCAGCAACAAGTCTGTCAAAGTTGGGTAGTTAATTGTTGATGTTCTGATTTATTTATTATGTTTCATTTGGAGTTTTAGTTTTGTTATTCTGTTAGCCTATAATTTTGGTTCACTGCTTGCCAAACTGCTTTGTTTAAAAAAAATCTGACATATTTTTATGTTTTTGCTCTTCTTGGTGGGTTTTTTAAAAATAATATTTTCATAAGCCACCTCGGGTGCCATTTGGCAGAATGGCATTTATATATACTGTACATTTTACAATATAATTGACTCCAACCATAATATTATCTGTCCTCTGCCAAGGCTGTCCAAAACTATTTGACAGACTTACGCTATAGATGCTTCTACCTTGAAAATCATCTTCAGCACTTCCGTCCCTCTCTTTTGAACTTTGGTCCTTAGTGCTTTCTGAACTGCATTTTTCATTTGGTACTTGTGGATTTGTTTATATGAAGCATTGGTCTAATAATTAATCTGTTGTCTAGAAACACATTTTTGTATGGTGTATCAGTACTTCATTTATCTTTTGGGACACTTTTTTTAAAAAATTAAATTTACTTTTTGTACCAAATAGAGCTTAATCATGACCCATAGATTTAACAGAACTTATGCATCAAAATCAACTGCCTTAAATTCTAATTGGTGTCATATCTTTCAAACAGCTGTAATCCTTTCTGACACCACATTACACACCTGATATTTGAAAGCCAAAGTGTTTGCAAGTTTCTTGAGACACTGCATCTACTTGTATACCTGACTCAATGTTAAAATTCAGTTTTGTGATCATTTGTTAGAAGATTCCCCCCTCTGCACACGCACACAGCTCTCATGTGACCCATAAAAATGATGAAGGAATTAATCTGTAAGGTTTTTGGTTTTTTTTATAGTCACTCATAATCCATTCTCATAGCATATGTGCAGCTGACATGCTTGTTAACTCTACCTCATTGTAAGGCAATATTCCACACTCATTTCAGACCTGGGTTTACCTTTGTCTCACCCACGCAAACCCAGTGCTTACTCACTGTTACTATTAATGGCTCCGTCTTATTAAGCTTCATTTTGCTCCATCTTATCAACCTCAGGGTGTGATTACGTCTTTTGCTTAAGCTCATCAGGCTGGAAAGGGACATGCCTGCTTTAAAGGGAAAGGAAAAGCTGTGAGATAATTAATAATAATAATAATAATAATAATAATAATAATAATAATATATTACTGGCACTCCCTCTGGATCGAGGTGGGGAACAACATGGAATACAAAATATTATAAAATACATAAAACGGATTAAAACATATAAAAACTAATACATTATTAAAATAACAGCCAGAAAGACATCTTAAAATTCGACTGGGTAGGCTTGCCGGAAGAGATCAGTCTTTATTGCTTTTTTTATATTCAGAAAGACTATTGAGTTGGCGGATCTCTCCTGGCAGGCTATTCCACAGTCTGGAGGTGGCAGAAGAAAAGGTCCTCTGGGTAACATTTGCCAGCCTAGTTGTGGCTGACTGGAGTAAACCCTTCCCAGAGGACCTGAGTTTGTGGGGTGGATTGTACGGGAGAAGGCGATCCCGCAGGTAACCTGGACCTAAACTATGTAGGGCTTTCAAGGCAATAACCAACACTTTAAACTTCACCCAGAAAGTAATTGGCAGCCAGTGTAAAGATTTTAAAGCTGGTGTAATATGGTCACCCCTAGATGTACTGGCAACTAACCTGGCTGCCATATTTTGCACTAGTTGAAGTTTCCGGACTAGGCACAAAGGTGGCCCTATGTACAGCACATTGCAGAAGTCGAGCGCGTGCACTACCGTTTTTAGGTCTTCCAACTCTAGGAAAGGGCGCAGCTGGCATAACAGCTGAAGCTGATAGGAGGCACTCTTGACCATTGCATCTATCTGAGCTGTCATTTGGAGCGACGGAGCCAGGAGCATCCCCAAGCTGCGAGTACAGTCTTTCAGGGGGAGTGTAATACCATCCAGAACTGGTTGACACACCTCCAAACCCAGGTTAGGGCCTTTGATGGTAAGCACCTCCGTCTTGTCTGGATTCAGCTTCAGTTTATTTTTTCTCATATTCTATCCCTTCTATATGTGATTTATGTATCCCACTGCAGGTTTGAGTCTTTAAACACCAGATTTACAGAAAATTAATAGGAATCAGGATTGTACATGCAGGACTGTGCTGCTTTTCTGCTGACTTACGTACAATCACTTTTTAAAATAACATCCACTCTCCATTTCTTTTCCATTTGCCATGCTCATTTTATCTTTCAGGTAGATCTTCTATTGTAGGGATGTCACATTTCCCAAGTGCAACACTTTGTCCCTTGAATAATGAGATCTCCCCCAAATCTAGGACAATGACATCCAACTTGAGGAACAGTTCTGTTTGACCCAAAGTGCACATACTGCATTTTGGACAGTTGTTCACACTAATAAAGAGTATGACAGGAAGGGCTGTGGCTCAGAGGTGGAGCATCTGCTTTGTATGCAGAACAGTCCAGGTTCAATCCCCAGCATCTCCAAGTAGGGCAGGAAAAAAACCCTGCCTGAAACCCTGGGGAGTTGCTGCCAGTCAGAGTGGACAATACTGGGCTAGATGGGCCAATGGTCTGACTCAGTATAAGGCAGTTTTTCATATTGCTATGACCTCAGTGACTCTGAGATTTTTATTTGGCTGGGTCAACATGGCTACCAGATTTTGCTCCCCTAAATTACACATTTGTTACACTCTTAAATGCTATGCAGAAAGTAATTTCCCTATTAGCTCAGTCGCCTTATGGGTGTCCTCTCTTTGGTTGTGAAAGACTGTTTCCCTGTTCTGCTCTATTAATTTACCTGCGTAGGTACCTGACATGAGAACGCCATCCTATTTTTCACCTTTATTGGTATCTATATGTGGTTATGTACCACAGCAGTGATTGCAGTAGGCTCTGATTCGCAGATGTTTGAGGATGTCACGAATTTCTTTGATATCTTGGAGAGGGGAAATAGAAAATCTAGGAGCGATAATCTGTGGTGAGGTACCCAAGGGGCACGCTCACTTGGGCTGCATTTTCTGCCATCACAAAGGCAAGTACTAAAACCAAAGTATCCAATTTATGCCTCCAAACAATTAAACATTGGCATAGTATTACTTGCTTGGGTACTTTGTGTGGTCAAGACAATGTATGGAGTGGAGGAATATGTGTAAGACCACATCTGTAAACCTTGGGGATATTTTTAACTAACACACACACCTCTATATCTTCCTCCCATGTTTCAGAATGTCATGGAATGTGTACTGTATTTACAGACATGGGTCAGAACCTCCTGCCTGGTCTAAAACTTGTGTTCCTACAAGCATTACCCCTGTGATTACACAGTCCATTCACAGAACCCGAAGCATCATTCTGGCATCAGTCCCCTAATGTATTACAATATATGTTAGACCTACAAAGGCCTCAGGAGGTTGATCATATCTCTGATATACTGTTTTCACTATCGAAAAATGCTTATGAAGGTTCCTGAAGTAGATGCATGAATTGGCCAACTTTTCCAAGTGGGAGGATTATTATTATTTTTAAAAATCTAACCATTAATGCTAAAAGTTGGAGTTTATCTGGAGTCTTCGCAGAGTTCTGATATAGCCAACAAAAGCTCTGCTCAGTTTTATGTGCCTGTTGCCTTTTTCCTCATGTGTATTTTATTTTAATAAAAATGATTTTTTATTATTGAAGTTTATTGAGTAAGGGCTTGGGTGCAAGCCAGATACAGCCTAAATATTAGACTTTCCCCTCACACCCCATTCCCTCCCATTGGGTCAATAAAGGTATTCTACCAACCAGGCACAATATTCTCTTGCTCCTTTTCCTTTCGTTCCTTTCTTTCTTGCACAGATTCTGCAAGCATAATCTGTCATCCTCTTATCAGATCAGTTTGGTCACTTCAACCGGGCTAACCTCAAAGAATGGTTCATCATGGAAAACAACAACAACAATCTATTTAAAATATATTGGAAGAATTCCAGACCCCCGTATTAAGAGGGCCAGTTGTAATTCCTTCAGGATAAAGAATGATAAAGAAATAAAATGCTGTAATCCTTCACAAATTTGGCTGACATTAAATCTAGCTACTAACCATCTGATATTTCTTCTCCCGGGTAGTCCCAGTTGCATTTTAATGCTGCCAATTATGGTTGCAGTAGCAAGGCACAGCTCAATTCATATTCTACTCTGAAAGCTGCCCTGGCCCGTATGTGTAGCTCCAGGCTGTAGAGGGGGAAAACCCTGAATGGGAATCCGTTGCTCCAGACTAATTATCCATCACAAACTAAGCTATAATTTAATCAGTGCAATAATCCTTTGCATATCTGTAGCACCTTTCACCCAAAAAAACACATGATAGGCATGAAAGTTAATGAAAGTTCTTAATGTGCGTGAGTAGAATTCATAAGAGTAGATGGTTTAATCATGCTGTTGAGTCAGCCTCATTTTGGATCTTTGAGAGGCAAAGGAAGGGAAATTCTTAGAGATGTGGCTAAGAGCTTTATCACACCAGCGTTATACTGTGCAATCACTGTGAATTGCATGCAAAGGACTCCAAAGTTTTCCAACTCATAATCTGCTTTTATTGTGAAGTACTCTGAAGTTTTCCAGTTTATAATCTGCTTTGACTGTGAAGTACTCCCATGCATCCTGCTTTAATTGTGCTTCTTAACCAAAAGAAGTGCAATATTTTTCTACTAGTTTTCAAGCGTATCATTTGTTGTTTTCCGAGCGGCCACTGGGGCGCAGGAGCAAGATTTGAAGAAAAATTGAACAAATGCTTACATCTGCATAAACTTTAAAGATAAAGACATCAAAATTGGGACAGTAATAGATATTAACGAGAGCTTTAAGCATATCAAATTTGAATCAGATTGGGTCATCCGTTGATTTTTTATTATTATTTTTTACATTTCCCCCCTTAAACCCATTTCCTGGTATGCAAAGGATCTAGCCACCCAGTAGCAACAACAACGGCGACAGCTTAGCACTGTATTATTATTAGTATTATTAGTATTATTAGTATTATTAGTATTATTTATTAATTATATTTCTATACCGCCCAATAGCCAGAGCTCTCTGGGAGGTTCACTGTAGGGGATAATTTGAGGGAAACAGGTACGTGGAATGAAGCTCTAAATGTGCCTGTATCGTTCCAGAAAATAATTTTTATTCTTCAAGAAGTGCACAGGTGTTACTCACTTGATGTTGCAGGCAAACTAAACATCTTTCATAAAGATCATATTTCCCAGCACTCAAATCACATCATGTTATACTGGGGAAAATACCTGTTGTTTTTTTATCACTTGGTTACTGAGAGTTCAATGAATCATAGCTGACAGCACTGCAGACAGGCTTGAAGTGAAACAGATGTTCTGAAGCATTTGATCTTGGGTGGTTCATCATTCACATATGCAGTGCATGACTTCACCCAGTATTTTTCATTTGCCCAACATGCACATGTGAACCAAACTACGTAAATCTGTCTCACACGCTGTTTGCATAAAATAATAACATAAGAGCTGTGCTTGGTCAGACCAAAGGCCTATCTAGTCCAGGATTCTGTTTGCCCAGTAGCAAGTCAGATATCTATGGGAAGCCCAGAGTAGGACATGAATGCAATAGTACCCTTCTGCTTGTTTTCCCTAGCAACTGGTATACAGAGACATCTGCTTCTGTAGCTAGAAGTAATTTATAGCCATCATGACTAGTAGCCATTGATAGCCTCATCATCCATGAATTTTTCAAATACCCCTTTAAAGCCATCCAAGTTGGAGACCTACACTACATCTTGCAGTAGCAAATCATGTCCTTTAACTATACGCTTTGTCAAGGAAGTACTTCCTTTTATCTGTCCTGAATCTATCACCATTCAGCTTCCTGAGACGACCCTGAATTCTGATATTATGAGAGAGGGAAAGAAGTGTCTCCATGTCCACTTTTTCCACACGATGCATACTTTTCTGCACCTCTGTCATGTCTCCCCTTACTCACCCATTCTCTAAACTAAAAAGCCCCAAATGTTGAAACCTTTCCTAATAGGGAAGCTGTTCCAGCCCCTTGACAATTTTGGGTGGCCTTTCCTGCACCTTTTCCATCTCTACAATATCGTTTTTGAGTTTGCATTGACCAGAACTGTACACAGTATTCCAACTGTGGTCCATGGGCCCCTGAAAGCAAGCCTCCACGCAGCTGCAGGATTGCAGTTTCTGACTTCTCCATTCACCCACTCTGGGTAGTTAGATGTCAAGCAGTGGCAGAAGTAGTCGCCAGTTCATGGGTCTGGGAAGGAATTTTACCTGCATGCCAATCGGCAAAGACGGCACAGTTGTTGTTTTGCTTTTCCCATTGCAAGATTAATTCCATTGTAAATAAGTTGATCTGGACTGTCAGTAAATTCTGGGTGGATGCTTCATTTTAGAACATTTGTCACAAATAGGTAGGCATGAGAGGCATTGGGCTGGATCCATTGGTGAGGGGGAGCGGGATTGGGCTCCCTGCTCCATTTGATGGGGATTCCCATAAGGGATTTCAGGGATGTGGCATCAAGAGCAGACCATCATGGGGGCTGTAAGCTGGTCACGTTCGGGGTGGTGGAAAGGGGTTCAATGCTATGGTGTGTTCCTGGCCCTTTTTGTGTGGGCCAGGAAAGGGGAATCGGGGACAGCAGGTGGGCTGGCTAGTGAAGGGATCCACACCCTACGCGCCTGCCAAACCTATTCAAGTGAAAATCAATAAAGTTGTGGCCAATTTATTATCTCAGCTATGTCTGTGTGTCTAATTTCTTCTCTTTCCTTCACCAATTAAGCGCTGCCCAATAGTTGTGAGGCTTCAATTAACTGTAGAGTGTTATATAGTTCTGCTTTTGCCAGTTTTGCTTGCTGCAGGCTCCTCTGCAGGAAAGATCAGAAAGTAATTGAGTCTGGGAAAACGTGAACCTCTTTTGTTAGCCAAACTAAATATAACCCAGATATAAATGACTGCCTGAAAGGGAAAGCAGCTTGTAAAGGTTCATGCCCAATGAGTACAAATTCTACCTAATTCCTTGGTAATCATTTTTCTCTTTTCAGGAACATGTTCCCTGCCAACCTTGTTGAGGCCACTTTTAAACAGGTGAGTGTCTGGATCACTCTTCATTTTGGCACTAGAGAAATGTGCCCTTCAAATGAAAAAGGAGTAAATAATCTCAAGCAAAAAAGTAAGATGAGATAAACCATGCAGTGCTTATCAGGGCCTAATGCAAGTCGATACAAAATCATCAGGAGTTTTCCTGTTGGTTTCAGAAAGTGTTGGCTAAAGTTCAAAAAGATAAATCTCTTCCTAATAGGTGTGAATGTATTTATTGCATTTCTATACCACCCAATCGCCAACGCTTTCTGGGCCATTTGCAAAGATTAAAACCTTAAAAATACAAGATTATACGTAGTATAAAAACTGTTTACATATAAACAGACAGCATGCACATACACAAATATTTAAGCAACATTAAACAATCAACAATACAAAAAATTAGGACTTGATGATTTTTTTATTTTATTTTTTAAAACTTAAGTTATCCCCCTTAATGGTGATCTTTCTTTTAGTTATATGGAGGCCAGGAGTGCATCAAATTTTTGCAAGAGGTGGTAATTGTAGTAGTAGAAAGCTCTAATTCTCAAAGCTCCAAATGTGGGATGCAGGTTTGGTTTTATCATTAGATCTGCAGTGTGTGGCTTTGGGAGAAGGATTGTAGTTCAGTGGTGATACATGTGCTTTTTACATGCAACATGTCCCAGGTTCAATCTGTGACATCACCAGGTAGGGATGGGAAAACTCTTGCCCTAAACCCTGGACAGCTCCTGCCGGGCAGCGTGCACTGACTATAGGGCATATCGAGCTAGATGAGCTGACTTGGTATGTGGCTATTCATACCAAGTCAGTGTGGTGTAGTGGCTAAAGTGTTGGACTGGGAGTCAGGAGATCCGGGTTCTAGTCCCCACTCGGCCATGGAAACCCACTGGGTGACTTTGGGCCAGTCACAGACTCTCAGCCCAACCTACCTTGTTGTTGTGAGGATAAATGGACAGGAGGAGGATTATGTATGCTGCCTTGGGTTCCTTGGAGGAAAAAAAGGCGAGATATAAATCAAATAAATGTAAATACAGAATACAGGTTTCTTCCCTAACACCTTGCTGCCGCCTCCCTGCATCTGCCACCAGAAGCATCTGCTTCACTCTGACTAATGGTAGGGATGCCCTGGGTATCCTGGGCCTAAGCCATTTAGAGCTTTAAAGGTAATCGTCAACAATTTTATTTGTATCCAGAAGCAGATTGATAACCAGTGCTGCTGCCGCAGGATTGATCCCATGAGCAAGCACCCACCCACCCACCAACGACCTTGCAGCCACAAAAGTGAATTATCAGGCCATAATATATGGCTGATGAGTGGCATTTGGCTTATATGGGCACAAATCATGTAAATCCAACATAAAATCTGCATCCTTCACATTTTGATATGTTGGCCAGACTCGCCTCATTACATACGATCCAGCATTTCATAGACAAAATTAAGGACATTGTACATATGTATAATACCTTTATACTCACACTAAAGATTGCTGCCTGCGTGCACACAACCTCCTTCCCACTATATAGTTGCACATTGCTAAAGATCCTACCTGTTGTATACTGTATGTATTTAGCCTGGAGTGGACTTTCATACACTGGGTTCTGAAGCAAATGTGTTAGTAAACTGACTGTAATAGTTTCCTTTTTGAGGGCTGGGATTAAGAAATTTTGAATAAAAACCTAAAATATAAGCTGAGCTAGAGGGTGCTTCCAGATGAGATTTTATTGCACCATCACCAGGCAACAACATACTGCATTTGTAGCCCTCCCATGTTTCCCCCCTGCTTCTTCCATCTTTTTTCTTACTGTGGAAAATCCATTCAGAAAGAAAAGATGGAATAGCTACACAATGGCTTTGGATGGTAAGCACTAGGACCCTTCCATCTGGAAGCACCCTCAGTTATCCCTTCTATGATGCAGGGTTATGTAACCCTGTTTTATTTGCAAAAGTGCTGTGAAACACTTTTGTATGTATGAAAAGGAATTAAAGTCATCTAAGAGGCTTCAGTGGGCTGCACAATTGCAATGTGAGAAAGCATTTGAAGGGGGAGAATCAGATGTGCGTGGGACACTTATTTATTTGTTTGTTAATTTGATTTGTACCCTGCCTCTCTTCCAAGAAAGATAGCACTTAACCCACTCAAGACTTTTCCTCAGATGCTGATTCCATCTCAAACTCCCCGTAAAGGCACCCATGGGTAGTTTAAATGGCATTGCAGGAGTATTTCCAATGGAGAATTGGTGGGAGATTAAGCACCTTCTTTCCAACCTATTCATTGTGCTCTATAAGAATGTCCCCTTAGCCCTCTATTCCATGTTATCTGGCAATTGTGTGGTTGAGATTGTGTTTTCTGAGGGCCAAATTTGGGGGTGGGGAATCAATTCCAGAGTTGGTGTGTGTGTGTGTGTGTGTGTGTGTGTGTGTGTGTGAGAGAGAGAGAGAGAGAGAGAGAGAGAGAGAGAGAGAGAGAGAGAGAGAGAGAGAGATTCTTCACATGTATTCCTTTCTGTGTTGAAAAAATCCATACATTTAAAGCTCAAACAAGACAGCATCCTTCTGCATATAACGAAAATGACTTCTGCTCTTTCAGTACCGAACGAAAACCACTCCTATTGTCAAAGCCAACAAGGCAATGTCTGAAAGCACCACTCGCCGAATCATAATCTATGGCGTACAAGATGAAAATGGATCCAACATCCAGAATTTTGCCTTGGACATCACACCACCCCCTGAAGTGATTTACAAATCAGAGCCAGGCACCAGCGAAGGCATGAATGTGCTGGGCATTGTAATATTCTCCGCTACCATGGGTATGTTTTTGAAATCCATACATTAAAGATACATCTGCACTGAATGAAGTTGTTATGGATGTAGGAAATTAATTTCTCTGTTTAGAACTCCTGATTTCATTTCCACCTCTTTCCATTCCCTGATTCACCAGCATTCAGATTTTCCACTAGGAAAACATGATTTACAACTTTGAGTGGTTAAGCATTGTGGCCGTATTTCCAGTTGTCTGAGAACAGTATGTAATGTTGTTTTTGACAAGCCTACCTTGATTTGTTTTCCCTTCACTTTTCCCCATCTGGAGCTTTTTGTTTCCCTCTGTAAGTCAGAGAACTTTTGCAGTGAACTTTTATGAGAAGATTGACGAGATGTTTACGTGTATGATATAACTTCCATTTAGCCTCTGTGGTTAAGCTCATATATAACCTAATAAATATGTGAAACTATGTGATGCTGAACAAAGTTCACAATGAAAATGTCTCACACAGCCGATAAATCATTATAAGAATAGTTGCCTCTAAAGCAAAATCTTTTCTGCAGTGGGGTGGGTTTTCTTAAAAACAAGGTATTTGGTTCTTGAATCAAGAGAGAATCTTGCTAGAAGAATGCTTTTGTGAGCATTTGAGCAGCAGATTCTTAGTTTGGATGTTTGAATACAATTGTGGAATTGAAATATCTTCCTGAAACTTAACTAGAAATGTGGAGACAGTTTGATAACTCCCCTTTTCACACACACATTGGAATCTGAGTGCTCCCAACAATATTTGATTAGGAAACTGGAAAAATAAATTCAGCATTAAATATATTATTGCAGTCAACCAGATCCAATAAAGGGCCAAGAAAGTGAGGTAACTCCATGAAGGACCTGGCTGTGGGCTTCATCATACATGCTTCCCAGAAGTTAGTTTGCTAGTGAGGCTAAGTTGAAGGACAACTGGACATAGAATGACCTGGTTCGTGCATAACAACAACCCAGAATACAGGTTGAACATGGGTTGAGTATGGATTATTGTTGAATTGTGGATTGTTATTACCCCTGTACTGTGGTTTAACTATGGGTTGTTAACCATGAACCACCTAGAGTTCACAAGTCAACAACAAACCATGAATTCTCTCCCTGAGTTGTTTATGGTTAACAGCCCATAGTTACTTTGAGTTGCCATTACATGTGAACCAGGCCAATGTCTGCCCAGCTTGTTCTTCCTGGCTGGTTTTCAGGTTGGGAAGAAATAAGTGGTGGAAAACTACAAAGATACATATGATTTTTTTTTGTTCAGACAACTAACTAACTTCCAGTGTGTATTAAACACATTAGACATTTTCAGGAGAATTCTCTCCACCTACTACATGGGAAAAAATTTGGACACTTGCTCCATTGAAATGAAAAGGAGCTGCAAAAGGAGACCACAAATGGCAGTAAAGGGAGGAGTGCATCTTGCATTTCCTAGGGGGCTACCCAGCAAATGTTAAGATAAAACCAAGCAGAAATTAGTCATGACTAATTTCAATGGAAATCAACAGAACATACTAGTCATGGCTAACAGGCCAGATCTACACCAAGCAGGATATGACCCTTTAAAAACATTTTGAAAAGTGTATATGGAGTGTGTCCGGGGGCTCAACAGTTGTCACTACTGTTATAAACCATTTTAAAGCAGTAGTGTAGATCCTGCCACAGTTTAAGCATCCTATACATAGAAGTGGATCCCACTGAGTTCAATGGGGCCTCCCCCACCCCCCAGGTAAGCATTTATAGGACTGCAGCCATAGTCCTATCGTATCGACTCCAAATTTGACTCCTTAAGTTACAGAGGAGAACTGGCTCCCTTAGCTTTTGTGATGGCTCCTCTAGCTATTTTAGAAGGGTACAGGGTGGGGTGGGGTATGATTTGACTAAAATTGGGGAGAGTGGCATGTGGATTTTATTAAACCCCCACCCCACCCAAAAAAAGCTTTCTCCCATGTTTCAAGCACTTTTTTTTAATAGGACCTTAGTTGTATATTGTTCACAGTTTCTGTCCCATGTTGCCAATTCCTTAATGTTCATATATTCTGAAATGTCATTGCAATTTTACTTTTAAGAAAAGTTTTATTGAACTGCATTATGAGGTTCAATCAAGTATTTCACAGTATGTCCTGCAGAGAGCAGTGTAATATTTAACTAGCTTAGCCCTCATTGATTTACCACATCTGAATGATGTGAATTTTATTTAAGCCATTAATCTAACTGGCTTTAGTTATCACATGTTCATATTGAGGTTTGATTCATGGGCTGAACTGTGTCTTCATGAAGAGGGACATTTCATGGTATCCAGCAGGAAATTCCAGATTTTGGAACAAACGTGTCAGCAGATTAATCTAAATGAAAAGCTGCTTAGCTGTTTTGAACAGAAGGTGCTTCCGGAGTCCACACAATTGCTCTCTTTATTCCTGGTAGGGTGCTGCAGCACACACGTGTGGACAGTGTCCCATGAAAAGTCCTTTCTGAAGAGGACATCTTTGCATTCATAGCATGAAGCATAAAGACTGTACAATCCCAGACTCAATGGTGGAGCACAGGCTTTGCATGCGTGTGGTTCCAGTGGCACATGGGCTCCCACCACAATGCAATAGCAGAAAGCTGTGGAGGCTGGTGGCTCCCATTTCAATTCTTGCTTCATTCAGAACTAGTTCAGCCTCTTGGATTGCTCCTTAAAGAGTTTTTTTATTTTTATTTTTATTATTATATTTTTATTTTCTACAATACTTAAACATACAGCATACAATTAAAGAAAACAACATACTACATAAATGTTGAATAAATGTTGAATACATAATATCATATCTACATAACATAATCAAACTTAACATATAAGTGCTCCCCCCACCTCGGGATCTCATTCCTGATTCCAAAATCTCATACTTTCTTCTGCTGGCGGTTCCCCACTTCCCTTAGAAAACACAAATATTAGGAACTGTTTCCAAATTCCTTCGAAATCATTTGTTTTAGGTATACCTCTTCTCAATTTAATATTACAAGTCAATTTATCATTAATAGTTATATCCCAAACTTCTTTATACCATTCTTCAATACAATAATCTCCTTGAATCTTCCAGTTCCTAGCTACAATCAATCGTGCCGCAGTCAGCAAATTCGATATCAATTCCTTAATTTCTATTTTACATTTTAAATCTTCAAATAGTGACAGTAATGCAACTTTTGGTGTTCGTTCTATCTTCATTCCCACTATTTCTTCAATCTCCAGAAACACCATCTTCCTTAAAGAGTTTTGACTGGTTCTGACTGAAACCCAGAGCGCATGTACTGTCCCACTGAAATAGGAGCCACCAGCCTCCAAAGGCAGAAAGTCCTCCGAATCAATCTTGATTAGGCCTTGTTTATAGTTTCCTTCCCTTCCTCCCAGCCCCATGCTTGCTCCTCTAGTTTCTGTGCTAACAGGATAAACAGCATCCCTGACTTTTTATGGGTTTGGCACTCTGTTTTCACTAAAGCTTCAGAGTGACCCTATGTTTAATGCTGATATTTGTTCTGGGAGCTTGCAAAGAGGACTGCTTTCCGAGCCACTGCTGACAGCCATCCCCTAAAATTACCAGTGGTTCATTCTAGAAATTATGATTTGGAGGGAAATAGTTAATTATAGTATAGGCTGCTTGAACAGTGGCATGTCGCCCAAAGTAAAATTACCAATACTTCCAGAAGAAAGAATGACAGAGTTACTGCCTGCTGGGAGAACATAACATGCACAAATGTATTCTAACTAAGGCAGCTGAG
Source organism: Elgaria multicarinata webbii (assembly GCF_023053635.1). Taxonomy (NCBI): domain Eukaryota; kingdom Metazoa; phylum Chordata; class Lepidosauria; order Squamata; family Anguidae; genus Elgaria; species Elgaria multicarinata. Next base: position 147,448,826 of record NC_086171.1, read on the forward strand.
AAGCGTGAGAGGTTTGTCACACAAGGCTGAAATCCCGCATCTTTACCGGGCTTTCTGCTTCTGATTTCTTTTCAGGATTACAATGGGTTCTTTACATGATTTGAATTGAACTGAATTGAAAATTTCCTTTCTTGGCAATTTTCTATTGGTTTGATTACCCAGAGCCATCTAGTGGTTGAATCTTAGCACAACGCCATCATTTCACACTGCCGATATCTTGCATTAACCTTATCTCCTATCTTTTTAAAAGTGGGGTAAAGTTCAATAGATGCAGGAGATGCTCTGGAGGTTGATGACATCATGTAAAGGACCCATAAACATCTGTGAGTGACCAGTCACAAGCACGCAATAAAAACATTGTGTAGAAATGCACTGGATTGAGGCTACAAAACCTAGGCACACTTAATTTGGCAAGAAGCCCAACTGAACACAATTATCTGAAAGCAAGTCCCACTGAATAAACATGCATGAGTCTGGACTGCACAGAATGGCAGAGATCTTGTTTGAATGGCGTGGTGTCACTCAAAACATCTGGATGATTTAAAGGTCACCAGAGTTTTGACTAGGAATGGTTTAGATGAGAGGAGTTCTATTTTTGAAATTCTGAAGTTCTTCACAAATTACAGAGCACAACATGATGCGCTGAACTTCCCCATGTTTTACACAAAATTGCCCCCCAAAGTTCCTGTGTCTTTTCAATTGGTGCTGGATAAAGTCCCATCACGCCAAGTAAAGCCCCTTATTGCTGCAATGGTCTATTTAGTATACAGCAACTGTTGCTGAAACACAGTGAAATACAAGCAATACATCCCTCCTTCTCTGCCCCTGAACTCACAAGCAAGTAAAATCCACCCCAACTTTCCATGATTCTTCTCCTTGGCTAGTGGAACAGGACAGATAGGAATGCAGGAGAAGTTGATTAGGGACAAATCCCTGTGGTCCAAACTGGGTGGAACTGATATGAAACTGAACTACAGGCATGGGAGTGGAAATCATTGTCAGTCACAAGGGGAAATACACTCAGGCCCACCATTCGTTTTCATATGGGCTGTAGGTTTGCCTTCTCTCTCCCCCCCCCCCCGCGCCCCCTGCCCCATCCTCAGTAATCTGATTGAAAAGGCCCTGTTTTCCAGACCAAGCCACATTGCTCCATAGGTAGATTATAAAGGGGAACTGTTTCCCCTTTTCCAGCTTTGAACCGAAAGAGCCATACTGTCCTAACACTGACGTTTCATAATAAGCCCAAGCTGGCTTCAAAACACTGAACTGTCTTCAACTTTTCTTTAGCAGGAAGGGGTGACATAGCTCATAAAATAGATTGCGGATTTGTAATCTGAAATTAATGGCTAGATGAAGATTAACCGGCATTGTTGTGAAATGACTGGGTCTGACAGTGGATCAGCTTGTTCCCTATGGAATCAAGGATACTGCCAAATCTGGAACTTGTCACACATTCGCAGATGTGAGGCTTGGCTTTGGGTCCAGACGTATTTGCTGTACAAAGAGAGCATACATCCAGACTAAAACAAAGTCATTCTCACTCAATTATTTTCAAATGTACTTCCTTGTTGAAATGGTTTCCTGCCTAAACTGAATATTTTCAAGCACTGATCTAAACCTTACCCTCCGTCTGATTCCACCCCGTTCTCAGCAACAGACTTGGTTTAATGTCCTGCTGCTGGACGGATCTATGATCTCTTTTTCTCAGCAGTAAAAGTAGTCCTATCCTTCCATCAATAAGAGATCGAGGCTGCAGTCCTAAACACACTTACTTGGGAGTAAGTCCCATTGCACTAGGTGAGGCTTATTTCTGAGTAAACATGGGTAGGAGTGCCACGATGCTGCAGTTCTATGTATGCTTACGTGAGAGTAAGCCCCATTGATTGAACTCCTATGCTAATTATGTGTCTTTGTAGTCATTGTTACTGTAGAATAAAAAGTAGAAAAGAATAATTTGTAACTTGAAAGTTACATTCTGGGAAACATAGTTTTTACATTCATATTATACATTCATTTAAGCAAAAAAATAATGTGTGTGCAAGCACCAGAAGCTGACCAAGACTATCAGCAATGGAGTGGGCTTGGGGGTGGGGTGATAGACATATTTCTGTTGCTTTCCAACAAGGGCTATGAAATAGGGTCAAGGCAAGGCAAGCATCTGCAAGAGATGGTAGGCGAAGTTCAGCTTAGTATTATTACTCATACTTTAGACCTGATTAATGTGAACTGTGCCTGGGCACTCCCAAAACATTCACAATTACACATTCCTCTGAAAAGGAGCATTGCAGTGACATGGAGCTACAAGTGAGATAAGCCCTTTTAATACTACCTCCCATGCATCAAATTCGAATGACAATGTCTTCACAAGCATGGGAGGAGTGCAGATTTTTGTTATTCTAGGCAGTATGCTGAAATCAGTTCCACTCCATCATTGTTACCCAACAGAGCCAGCAGTCCCTAAAACCTGGCTTTTCAGTGCCAGAATAGACATACTTCCAGATTGGGGGAGGGGGGGCAGAGTAAAGCCATCATTGAGAGAGAGGCTTGCTACCCCCGCCCCCTCTCCAGGTTCCCCCTGCCACTACAGTTTAATGAATGGGAATGGGGACTAACTAACCCACAATACTGGCTCCCCATCAGAACACCCTATTCGCACAAATAAACCCCACTCCAAAAAGTATCACACCAGCCCTAACACTACATTAGAGAATCCAATTAATGCAGCTCTGGCACTAACACCACATCACAGAAGCGAATTAACACAGCCCCTTTGCAGCTCCGGAGCTAACAACACAACAGAGAAGTGACTTAACAAAGCTCTGGAGTTTATTAACGCAAGAAGCACATAGACAACTCTCAATGGGAACGCTAGGGAAAAGAGTGAATGGGGAAGGGCCAGCCCATGTCCCAGCTACGTCACAGGCATGCACAGGATTTAATGTGGAGGCACAGGGGCACATTGCAGAGCCCGTGCCTGGGAGCCACTTTAACTAAAAAGAACAGAGTAAAAGGACTCTCTAATGCTGCAGCTTTTCCGGGCAGAAGCAGCTGTTGGGAGCGCACAGGCTGCCACATCATGTGCCTCAAATGACCTCACCACGCAGCCAAGCTGCAGGAAAAAAACATGAGGACAGCCCCGAGGGCATGCAGCCCAATCTACATGCTCATGGTGCTTTATAGGCCTAAAGAGCGCTACGCTGATCTCTCCTGGCTCCTTCACCTAAGATATTTTCATCAGCCCGCCACGATCGTGACATTTCCTTCTGTTGGACGTTCATTTAAGCCTGAACCTGAGCATTGTACAAAAATAGTGTCAACACTTTGTGCTTAGCATTTGATCTGTGGGTTAAAGCAGATGCATGGCTGTTTTTATAATTCATGACATGTCTTTGCAACATATTGCTACCAGCCATCACCCACTGTGACAGGTGAGATGTACGTGTTGAACTGAATGAACACGAAATTTAAACCGTGGAAGTTTCAATGCACCGTAGGAGAAACTAGCAGTATGTCATTATTGCCATAACCTATAGAAGGTTTTGGCATAAGTCAATTTTTTTTCATTGTCAGTTGGCCTGTTACTTGGTATAAGAATTAGACATCTGGAATTTCATATGCAGTTAGTTGACGTCTGCTATGGCTGCCAAGTAAGAAAGTCAAGAGCTGCCAGTTCAATTGTTGGCTTTTTTCTCTTAGTTTTTTCCAATAGAATCTAGACTGATGCCTCAAAATTTACTTCACAGCCACCACATTGTCATAACTTTGTGCCTAATGTATATAATGGGGGTTAGATAGATGTGACGTGTGCAGTGCAATCCTATGCATGTTTAGTATTCCTATGCAAAAGTAAATATTTGCTGTTTTCAGTGTATTACAGAGCAATTCCAAAAGGAGAAGGGGAAGTTATGTGGTAGATGAGGCACCCGTTCCAAAATCCTACATTCTCTCCGCAGCCAGGCTGGGTGGGAAGTTGGCGAGTGACTTTATTTTTAAAAAATCCTGCCCATTTAAACCAATGGGAAGGGAAATGACTATGCCAGCCTCATGGGCCAATCCAGGGCTGTGTCAGGGGAGTGGGGGGATTTTGGATCCATAGGCAGCCCCTGGATACCCCTTTTGGGCCCCTCCCACTGGTAGGGACAACTCTGGCAGGCATAGCAGAGGCCTCCGGGGCAGACGGGCCTGCCCCACCAGTGGAGAGGCACTCCCATCCCATCCCACCCTGTCTCAGCTGGCCTCTGGAGTCACTTCTAAGTAAACATGCATAGGGTTGCACTGCATACCTTTTAGGAGTTCAATGAAGAATCATAGAATAGTAGAGTTGGAAGGGTCCTATAAGGTCATCGAGTCCAACCCCCTGCTCAATGCAGGAATCCACCCTAAAGCATCCCTGACAGATGGTTGTCTAGCTGCCTCTTGAATGCCTCTAGTGTGGGAGAGACCACATCCTCCCTAGGTAACTGGTTCCATTATTGTACTGCCTCCGTGTCATTGAGAACAATGAAGGCTAACCTATACGACTGTACGGAACTCTCATTATTCCTAATTCTGTGATCCAAATGTTCAGAGAAATGCTAATTACACATTTTAAAAAATTATAATCATTTAAATCATTCAAACATGAAACCATAGCATAGACTCCTTGAGAATTTCATGTTGGCATTTATTTATTTTTTGGATATTTATATCACATCTTTCTATAAACATATAAGCCATTATAGTATGGAAGCGGGGATGAGGCTCATGGTGTGTGGAGTTTCAATAGGTCACAGCTGCAATGCAAAGTGAAGTGGTTCCTGCTGGTGAATTCAGGTCCTAGGTTTGGTTCAGCAATTCAGGAAACATAAAAATATTTCCAGATATCACATGCACATTTTTAGGAGAGAAAGTGGCTGTGATGAGAGGCAAGTTCATTTTGCATTGCAAGAATCTGGAGTATACTTAACTATCCACCCACCATCTGATCATAATCTTTGCCAAATTAGCCCCAAGTGCCCATGTGTAGGAGCGATGCAGTGCCAAATTTGTGGCATGTGAAAGTGGAGTTAGCATTATTCATAATACATAATTGTTGGCATGCGCTGCGCACAGACAGGTCTTATTAGCAGTCCACATAATTCCATTTGGCGAATCAAACGGGAGTTTATTAGCATCTGCTGTTGTATGTTATGGAAACTCATATGAAGGTGAGTAAAATGAAACAAAGATGTTTTATCTGTTTGCAGGAATAATGCTGGGCAGGATGGGTAGCAGCGGTGTTCCCTTGGTCAGTTTTTGCCAGTGCTTAAATGAATCTGTCATGAAGATAGTGGCTGTGGCTGTATGGTAAGCAAATGCAGTGACAGGGGAAAAATAAACACTTGCAACTGGAAGTGTGTTTCAGTAGTCTTCAACAGTGAAATGTGGCTAAATACATTCAGTAGAATGTAGGCCTATCCAGGGTGGTTAATAAGATGGATTAGGCCATGTATATTCTCTTTGGGAAAGGACACTCTTTTCCTGGCTTGCTGGCTTTTACCAATAGGAACTCATGTACTACAACAGTGCCGTGTGCCAGGTTTCTTCTAAAACGGTGGTTTTCTGACTTCACGAAACCCTCCTGAATCTCAGCGTTGACTCCTCTGGCAAGGTGTCTCTTGACATCTGCTATGGAACCCTGTCACACAGTGCAGGGGATTCTGGGACTCTTTAGTGAGAAGCAGTGTGTTAATGTGAGACAGTGGCCAGGCCTCAATGCTGAGCTGCATGAATGGAGGGGAAAACCTAAAGACATTCAAAACTCTCGAGCAGCTGCATGTGAAAGATGACGTACTAGTGTAGGACAAGCTGTCTTTCAAGAAAGTGTGTTTGCTATTGCTCAGCTTCTCACTGTGGAACTCCTGGTAAGCTTCTGAGGAATCCTAGGAGTCCTTGGAACATCATTTCAAAATTACTGTGATTATTCTTCCGATTTTATCTCCCTCCCCCCCTTTTTTTTTTACTGCACTGTCCCTGGGGAACTGCAAATTTTATCATAGCAGCAGCCCTCCAGGTATGTGCTTAACCTTTTCGCCACGGGCTGTTTTTGCAACCAAAATCGCACACACACCAGCTTCTTTTCCCACCACAGCAAAAAATATGAGAACATATAATCCCCTCCCCAGCACAGATCTACACACGTTGGTGGGAAATCAGCAGCATGGCCGTTCAGTTTTGTCTGTACGAATGGCCTATGAGAAACAGATTAAGCATACACACAAATACACTAAGCTGTTGCTGTAGTAAAATTTGTAAGCCTGCAAGGGTGCATTTTGGGTTTTGGGTTTTGAAATTGGGACCACTCATGGCTCTCATGCTTGGTATGGGGTTTGGCTCTAAAACTACTGGAACTGACTATGGTTACAGAGGATATAGCATAGATGAATTGTTTCATAGACTGTCTATTCATGGGGAAAGCCCTACGGTGGCTGTGAATCTGCACCGCATCAGTTATATGACACAGCTGCAGATTTGCAGCCACCACAGAGCTTTCCTGCGAAGCTGTGGTTTGAAAAAGTCGGGGACTTAGCCCAACTTTTTCAGCAGGAGCGTAGTCAGTACTGCTTTTCCACCATCTGATCTTGCTCTGGGGCCAATCCAGGGGGTGGTCCTAGTGGAAGGCAACCAGCAATTGGTCACCTTCCACCAGGAAGAAGACAGGGGTAGCAGCTCCGGTACCCAGATGACCGCTGGGAACCCTGTGCTCCCTCCTTGGTGTCAGGATTGCCCGACACCACCCTGGTAAGTAAAACTGTGGGGTTTGGGGGGGAGGCAGTGCCAATCCAGCACTGTGAAGACAGCCCCCTTGTTAATTTCCTTCCATTTTTGTGTGGATGTGTTCTTTCACCTGGAATCTCTCTCTCTCTCTCTCTCTCTCTCCCTCTCCCTCTCCCTCTCCCTCTCCCTCTCCCTCTCCCTCCCCCTCCCCCTCCCCCTCTTTCCCTTCCCCCAGGTATTTTCCATTTGGAATCGTGTTCCTTATTGCTGGTAAGATCTTGGAAATGGATGATCCATCAGCCATTGGGAAGAAGCTAGGCTTTTATGCTATTACTGTAGTTTGTGGCCTGGTGGTACATGGACTATTTATTCTGCCAATGATGTACTTCTTCATCACCAAGAAGAACCCCATTGTCTTCATTAGAGGGATTCTTCAAGCCTTGCTTATCGCTCTGGCCACATCATCCAGGTACTATGCACTTGGTGCAATGAATGAAACGCTGGAGCAATTGATTCTAAATTTTGAGCAAAGGAATCATCAACAGTATTTGACCTTGTGGTCTCTTACTCGCTCTCATCTTTTGGATCATAGGCCTATAGTTTGTACACATGGGCATCTAGATAAACAAATCACACAAAAAGCATTTTATGTCATGTTGAAGGCATGGGTTTGAGGTAACCGTAAAGAACTACTAAGGCTTGGGTTTAAGCACCTTGCAGAAGCTGATTATCTATATCCATTTCAGTCTGACTTCTCCTTTAACATTAGGTCACAGCACATATGATAACAGTAGAGATCCTGAAAGACTAGTTCTCGCTGATGCATTCCAGCTAGGGATTTACCTACAGAAGGTATCTTCAGCTAACAGTTTGAACTGCACAAAGAAATACAGAATGAATGAGAGGTAATGAACACAGTACATGTGAAAGCTCAGTTGAAGTTGGGGGCTGTGGAGTGACCGTGACATCTTGGAGCTGGAGGTGGCTCATTCTTTCTGAGTACAAATTACATTCAGTACTGATCCTATCAGTAAGACTACCATTTTGTACAGATGTGTCTTGGCAGTGCCATCTCCAGATTTATTTATTATTAGTTTCAGCAAAGTGCCACCTAGTGGCTCCCCTTCTACTTTGGTGAGCCCTGGCAAAAGTGGCTATGTGTAGCAGCAGCATTGGATGACTGGTAGGTGCCATTCTAATTTCCCACTCCAGGGCATCATGGGAAATGTAAGTGGTGACTGCCAGTCACCCAGTCACTTTTTAAAAGACCCTGGGCAGGCGTCAGTGGTGGGCCCTGCTGGGACTGAAGCAACTGCCTGAGAATGCCATGTGCTAACTCTGGGGCGGAATCTACACCTCTGCTTTATAACGGCCTTGAAGTGCACTGACAACTGTTGGGGCCCACGACACATTCCATACACTGTTTTCAAACTGCTTTCAAAGTGTTATATCCTGCTTGATGTAGATCTGGCCTGGGTCTTGGTGATCTCAGCAGTATCTGCAGCAGAAGTTGACCTTTACTGGGCTGCTAGTTTGTACTTCACTAACCTCAAGGAAGATTGGGCAGTTAGATGACTTGTCAACCAGATCTGGAGCCCCAGTCCATGTTTCAAGGGCCACCAACATGGCCCCTGTAGAAAGATGAACGCTCATGTGTGCAGAATGGTGACTGAATATGATATTTCATCTCTGTTTGTTCTTATGAACATTTAGCCCTAATTAAAATATAATTGCCCATGACTAATAAACCATTTAAACAGCCTAGTCATACTACTACAACTACTGCCAGGATCTTTGGCTTTTCTTTATTTAACCGCAGCTTGTTCACCCTGATCCAACTCTTGAACTCAAGTATCAGTGGCTTCTTTGGAATCAGGTGTCAAAGAACAGTAGAACTGAATGTCATTGGCATATTGATGGCATTCACTCCAAAGCTCCAAAGGATCTCTCCTAGCAGTTTCATGTGAATACTGTTCATAATGCACAAAATTGGGGATGCTTGCATAGAAAACAATCTTAAGTGTCCCACATAGCAAAGCTAAGCTGCAGCCTGTAAAACAGGACATGTTCTTGTGAGAATTGTAGCATCTAATGAGGAGCAGAGCCAATGCAACCAGCTGGGAGGCATCCTATGAACCTGAGGTGTGATCAACCATCATGAGATCAGAGTAAACGTTCTTTTTCTTTAGCAGCAGACAGTAAAGATGATGCAAGGTTATACATTGCGCAGCATATACCTTCAAAAACATGCTGAGATGCCTTGTCTTTTAAAAGCAAATGGCACAATACCAAATCTTTTTCTCCAACACAGAACTTGACGATTTCTTCAAAATTTGAGAATCTCAATGTTTTAACTTATTTTGAAAAACAGAGCAAATACCTGAACCTCAACTTTCATCTGAATTCAGTCTGTGCTTTCCTGTATTTTTCTTGCAGCTCAGCCACTTTGCCTATAACCTTCAAGTGCTTGTTAGAGAATAACCATGTGGATAGGAGGATCGCCAGATTTGTGCTTCCTGTGGGAGCCACGATCAATATGGATGGAACTGCCCTTTATGAAGCAGTAGCAGCCATTTTCATTGCTCAAGTAAATAATTATGAACTGGACTTTGGACAGATCATCACCATAAGGTAAAATCCAACGTATAAAGGAACTCTATAAATATATTTTCTTCTTGTTTGAATACTGGACATACAAATTGAGAAATCGTATAGGAAAGAATAATGAGGAGAGAAATCTTATAAGCACTATTTAACTGAGGTATGGATCAGAAAATCTTTACTCCTTAGTCATCTTACTTCAGAAGGAGCACACAAAGAAACTGAATGTAAATTGCTGTGTAAGGGTTTCAGATTACACAGGCTTTTTCATAGTTTTCTTTAGGAGGCTTTTTGAAGAAAAAGGGTACTTAGCATTCCCTCTATTTCCGATGTTCAGGTGTAAGTGCCGTTTGTTATGTATCCAAAAAGGCACCACTTATGTAGAAGAGGATGGTATCAGCATGCTTACGGAAACCCCAAGATTTGGAGGTATATAAACAAGCTTTAGAAAAGAAAAACCCTAAGGTGTGTGTGTTGGGGGGCAAAATAGCTTAATGTGGACTGAGCATGCCGAGGGTCATGGAATGCTTGACTGACTGTTGTGGGAGGAAATGGAAAAGTGTGTGAGAGAGGCATGGGGGGTGTCTTCACGGCACCAGGTTGGCACCGTGTCCCTCAAAAAATCTGCGCTTTCCCTCCCCTGGGGTGGCGTTGGATAGTCCCGACACCGAGGAGGGAGTGCAGGGTTTCTGGGCCATCTGTCCCCTCCCTCTTCCTGGTGGAAGGTGTCCATTCGCAGGTCGCCTTCCACCAGGCACTGCCCAGCCATCTGCTGCAACTCTGGAGCGAGGGTTTGGGGCTGTCTTCACTTCGACCTGTGCATCCTTGCCTCGTTCCAGAGAAAAAAGGGGGGAAGTCCTCGACTTTTTCTCTCTGCAGCTTCAGCAGAAAGCCCTGGGATAAGTGCGCAATTGCAACGACATTATATAATCAACGCCACGCCACCGCACACCCACCCCGGGGCTTTCTGAGTATTTAGACAACCCCATGGAGCGTCTGGAGCACTCCACTATGAAACATTTTGTTGCAGGTTTTACTTGTTTTGAGTGATAGAATCATAGAGTTGGAAGGGATCTCAGAGATCATCTAGTCCAACCCACTGCTCAATGCAGGCTGTGCTTTGCATGTTGCAGCTACAGCATCCCTGACGGATGGTCATCCACCTTCTGCTGAAATACCTCCAGTGAAGGACAACCCACCACCTCCCAAGGCAATCTGTTCCACTGCTGAACAGCTTTCACTGTTAGGATGTTTCTTCTAACGTTATGTCAAAATCTGGTTCCCTGCAGGATTTAATATATTTAATAATTGAAACTGGCAGTGACTTTTTTTCCAGCTGTTTTCCCTCGAGTCAAAATTGGTTCGATCTGATGTCCCACATTAAGTTTCTCCGCTAAATTTGAGATGGTTTAATAAATTCAAATCCTAGAGCTGCAATGCTATGCACATTTATCTCGGAGAAGTAAGCCACACTGAACACAATGAAACAGACATAGGACTGTGTTTCTTATCACTCTTTGAGATATACTGTATAGACATACTATGCATTTTGGCTGTGCTCAGCGCTTATTTTATAGCATGTAGGATGTGATTTTAAACCTGTTCTTGTGGTGACCCACATAGCACTTTGAACATCAGAACTCCTTTTAAAAATAATAATGCTATTGTGGTTTCTCAGTCATAACCTAAGCTAAACGTTCCAGATATTATTTAGATAAAAACACAGGAAATGAATCGGCCGCTATAATTTGGAAGAGAAGCTGTGGGAAGAAATGTTCTAGGAAAATAAACAACCTTTGACTGCCCTAGTGTTCCTCTGGAAGATGATGTAACTACAGAATTCTGAAGATAGTTTAATTCATTTTATGTTACTAAACTGTTCATTTGCGAGGTCCTGTGTGATATGTGCTCTGATCCTTCCTTGAAAGCAAGCTTACCATTCTCTTCTCAAGCATATTTCCAGTTGTACATTTCTAAAATAAAAGGGATCAAGTATTGGGTAAACTTGTAAGCTGCAACTTCTGATCTAGAAACTCTTGGCTAGATCTTCACCTTGTGTCAAATCATTGCAAATGTAGCTCCATCACACCTACTTTTTTTATCCAGTTTTCATCTGCCGTTTCCCCCTCCGTTTCCTTAACAAGTCGAGCACTGGGCACTTTAACGTCTGTGTGTTATTGCGCTCTTTCAGCTCATGTATCTTTTCATCTGGAGCGCTACTATGCTGCTGAAATATCCCACCCCTCCCCTTGGGAAAGGTTTACAGGGAAGGAGGAGCGAAGGTTTGTTTTGCTCGTTTCAAAGGGTGGGCAGATGAACAATCATTTTAACTAATTTCTTTTGTAAAAGTGGTCAGGTCCCCTCCTTTGCTCCAAGGTAACCAAAATGCTTACATCTGCGTAAGTTTTAAAGATAAAGAGATCAAATCTGGCATGATGATAGCTCTTAAGGAGGGCTTTAGAGATGCCAAATTTGAATCAGTTTGGTTCATTCCTTGATTTTTTAGGATTTTTTTTCATTTCCCCCCTTAAACCCTTTTCCTGAAAGTCCACCAGTGCAAAGGATCAATTTTCCTTTCCTTTGATCATGCGAAGCTGTGCATTTCCAAGTTTATAAAATAGAGATCTGCTGGTTCCCTTACCCATTGATTTCAACTGCATTTACATCCAAGTCATACTAAAATCCCACGCATGCTTACCTTTGAGTAAACCCCATTTTAGTAAGTCTCTCTCTGTTCAACGGGGTTTACTCAACGGTAAGCATGCATCTGATTTTAGTATGACAAACAATATCCGGCTGGAGATTCCTTGCCAAAGATGCTGTACAACATGTCTGAGGTTTGAGATGGGGATGAAATAGACAGGCCTCCAGTAAAGCTGCGATAAATGATCCAAAACAAAAAACCCTCCATCAAATTTAAATCTATGATTGTCTTGTTGCTAGATCAGTCATAATCAGACTAATGAATCAGATAATCAGCTTTATGTTGGACTGTGTTCATGCAGCTATGGTTTGTATTTTCCGTTCTGATGCATGCTGGGATTTGCTGATAAATGCAGAGTGATTCCTGCAATTACTTTTGAGGCAATTATTTGCCTTGTTCTCTACTGAAGGTCATATTAGAGCAGGTCTGCCCAACATGTGTCCCACCAAGCCAAATGCTGTGTCTGTCAGCAGCCAAGCAATGGTAACTCACAATACCTGGTTGGTGGTGTGGATTTCGCATGGTAGGTCATAATTTGCTCTAGGTATGATAAAGATCTATAGAAAAAACAGGAACTGAACTCTGACTCTGCAGCAGCCTTCAAAATAATCTATTCTGATGTAATCCCATTGGCCCTAACACAGGGTTACTTGAGTTAATTATTTGGGGCTTGCTTTTCTTTATATTACATTTAAAGCCTACTCTGTCCCAAAGATTTAGGACAGGTTAATTATAACTATACAAGGAGTCTCCAATTCAATGTAATTTAAGTAAACTGAAGCCCATTTATTTCAGTGGGCTTAAGGGTGCATAACTCTGTGCTGGATTATGTGGCCCACAGATACAAGAACATGATCCTAACACTTCTGAACCTAAAACTTTGAAACTGAAGGCTGAATCTAAATTTTAAAATATTTGGGCCATTTTTACAGGAGACACAGGGGCTGTCCTTACAGTGGTGGGTTGCCACCGCAATTATCCAAACTCCTGCTCTTTCAACACAGCGAAAGCGTGGGGTTTCCAGCGCTGGTCACATCCCTTCGTCCGCCCGGGCAGATGCTGACCAATCAGGGGTTGCCATCTGCCCAGCCACACCTCCACTGTGACTCTGAAATGAGGCTTAGAGGGCGGACCTGCCATCCTTGCCTTACTCCAGAGAAAAAAATTGGGGTAATTCATATAATTGACGCCACGCCACCTCACATCCACCCCGGGGCTTTTGAGCATTTAGCAGCCCCACAATCATATTTGCATTTCCTTTGCCTGTAATAGGATGAAAAGGCTTTTATGAGCATCTTCACATCCATGAGATATAATTCATTATTTGGTTAAATTGGAATTTAATATAAAAAATGTAAAATCCACATTGCATAGAATATATGTAACTTTTCCAGTCATAGCAAATGCAACAGCAACTACGCTCTGTTGGATTTCAGGTCATCAGATTTCAGGTCATTTTTCTATTTGGGAGACTCTACCTGCTTCCCCTCTGCCATTTGTTCCATCTGCATAGTCCTACTTTTGAATTTGTTGCCACCTCTGGCAGACAATATAGAACCAGCTGGGCAAATATGTCTTCAGTATATCCAGGAACACATGGATCCTAAGAATTTCACAGCTTTCTTTTAATTCCTCCCAGCAACCAGAGAAACTCAAACCCAGGGGATCAATTAACATGTTTGTAATTAGCAGCTGCAAGAAAGCCTGGGACTGGGGTGGGGCAAGGTTTTTTTTTTTTAATTAGTTAGGGTGCAATCCTATGCTTGTTTAGACAGAAAAACTCCTACAACTGTGATATCCCAGCAATAACTTTAAATACCACATTATCATCAATCTATCACCAAAAGGTGGGATTACTGGGGCATAGCATGGGAGGTGTCCTGGACGTTGACAATGTTGTGTAATGGACCTGCAAACTTCTGTGAGTGGCCAATCGTAAGCGTACAATAAATCACTAATTTAGAAAAGCTCTAAAGTTGCATATAGTTTGGCCGTGAAACAGTAGCACATGAGTTCTCCATCAGTGAGACCTCAATACTTCTGCTTTTCCAATGATTCCAGTGTGTTGCCTATTAGTCTAAGCAACGCTATTCCTTGTGAAGAAGTATCACACTCCAGCTCTAGTAGTGTGACCCTTCCTACATACAACAGCTGGTGGGCCATCAACAGTTATGTTCACTCTCATTAAAAAAACACATCCAGCCTTTTCAAGGGAATGCTGGTCCAATTACATGCAGGTTAAAGCCTATGAAATTCTCAAGGCAAATAGTTCAGACCAAACATGAACATGTTAATTCCAGACTTGGATGGCCTTCTGTGTTAAATCATTAATGTCCTTCACCTTGTTTGTAAAAGCATCACAGCAACAGCTGCCAGCATAGGTGCAGCTGGGATCCCACAAGCTGGCCTTGTGACCATGGTCATCGTTCTGACATCAGTGGGGCTGCCTACAGATGACATCACGCTCATAATTGCTGTTGACTGGGCATTGTAAGTAACTGCAAGCCTTTGAAGGCTTTTCTTCCATCTTCAAATCAAGTTGATTGTGTGAGGATTAGACATGTAAAATTTCTGGAAATTTTGAAGCCATGGAAAAAAAAACCTTTTTTTCCGGGGGGTTTCGGGAAAAAATGGAAATTTTCGGAAAAATTGAAATAATGCAATATTAGCACTTTTTACAGATTGAAAGTCACTTTGTTACTTTAGTAACATAAAATGTAATTATGTCCAAGTTGCTTTGGCATAAAATTATTACATTTGGTATATTAAAAGTACAGTGTATTCAAACAATTATTACAAATTTAATTTGCTTTTTTACTTTTTTTTGGTAACAAATGGAGCTACAAGCTCCTGAAGTATTAGGAACACCTGAACTGTAAGGAACTTCTTTGGTTCTGCCAGTTTAAGAGGGGCAGGCAAAAAATAAATTTAAAACAACAACAATATCAAACAGAAGAAACCACCAACATTAGTAACAAAGAAAATTATTTATGTTTCTGTGACATAAAGCACCCATTCCCACAAAAAGAACTGAGAAAAAAGGGGGAACCAAGATTCAATGAATATGCATGAAATTTAATCAGACTCATTTTCTGACCTATAGCTATCACTATTAGTTTTAGTCTCTGCTTCAGTGGCAGTGCCCGCTAGAGGCAGAAATGCATCTTGCTCTTGCATTTGAGAGTTGTAGTCTCAGTTTGCAACCTAGGACTTGCTTGTCCTTGGTGCACAGATATTGTAATAATCTGATACTGTACAGTTTTTAGAAATCATTTGGAGAAGAAAATATCTGAACACCTTGTCGTAAAGATTTTATTCATCATGCTAAATAAAACATCCCGTAATCCGTTTTTTCTTCATTTTTTTCAATTTTTCGGAAAAAAACCAAAAGAGGCTTCCGGAAAAAAACTGGGTTTCCCCCCGAATTTTTCCAGTTTTTTTCTGGGACTTCACATCTCTAGTGAAGATTGGACAGCTCAGTTTATAGGAATATACTGCTCACTGTAAGCCAAAAGGTGGAGTAGAGGATAATCATGAAAGTGAGGGCCCAGCTTATCCATGGTTCTGCTACATGATTTTGCTATCTCTCTGGCTCAGTTCTTCATCTTAAAACCAGGACATTAAAAACATAGGAATTGCCTTGCTGAATCAAACCAAAGATCCATCTAGTTCAGGGCACTGTCTCCAGCAGTGGCCAGCTAGATGCCCATGATGTGGTTACTAGCAAAGTGTGATGATCACAGTCATCCTCTGATGTTTGTTCCTAGAATCTCAGTCATACTATTTCTGACTATGGATGTTGACTACTTTTTCTGATCTATTAGACCAGAGTGCAGTAGTCCAGGAATGAGCAACAGAATAGGAGGTGGAATTCAACACATTCCTTTGCTTTTTGCTTCTTCATGTGAAATTACTTCCCCACCACCACCATCTTGTCCCTGCCTCACAGCTGATTAGCAGCCTGCATTTGAAGTCCTGGTTCTGGTCCCACTGTCAAAACCTAGGGCCAAACCAAGGTGGTCATCATTCCCATGTGCACCTTGTTCACATATAAAGTAGGTTCTGGGGGTCATGAGCACTGAAGCCCCATCCTTCACACACCTAACCTCCCCACAGTCAATTGCTTCAGCCCCTCTTCTCATTCCTGGTTCTGATACCTGAAGGAAGCTGGGAAGGGAGAAAAGTGGCTGGAGCAATGCATGGGCTAAGGAAAGGGGAAATACAGGAGGGGGAGAATTTAGCAATCCTTTAACATGTACCCTTTTTACTGTTACACATCCATACTTCCAACTTCACATATGAAGGGGGCAAGTACACAGGCCTGACATCAGCATATGGCATTTCCTGGAAGCTGCCTAAACCTCCATACTCCAGCAGGGTCCACTGTTGTACAGAATCCCCTATGCTGGGTGGCTTGGAGTATCAATTTAAAAGTTCCACAATGCTCTGAGGCATTGGGGGAAATTAAAATGGCAGGTAGCACTGCAGCTGCTTGCTGCCACCAGGGTCTATGGAGACTGGAGGCGGCCCACAGAGGGAACTTTGTTGGGGGTTTCCTGTAGACACATGAAAACCCCATCACAGTTGGTTTAGCCCTCGGTTTTGGTAGTGGGAGAAGTAGCGACTGTGTGCAGAACAAATTGTGAGAGTGGCAGACCCATGTCTTTAGAGGCACCCATACACACACGTATTTAACAGCATATGAAAATATTTCTGGTTCAACCCAACTTCATTCTCCTTTAAGCTGAAAAGCCAAAACCTGGAAAATGCTGATCTTGGACCATCCTTTACTTTTCTAAGCCAGACATCTGGATGTGCCTAAATTTTGGTTTTATGACCCACATCAATATATTAACCAATGTGATTGAGTTTTCAGATGTGCTTGTTCACATTGGAAAAATAAGGAAATCACATGATGTGTTTGAGATTTAATGTAGCCCGGCCAAGATGAGCTTAACTCAGCTTCAAATAATGTATTAAAAGTAATTTGAGCTAATACACCTGCCCTTTCCCCTCATTTTTGTTCTCCAGATTAGCTTAAAAGCTGCATTTTGCAAATGTTTGACTTTCAGCATTGCTCTGCAAGTCAGAATGGCATTGATTTTCCTTATAACTACAAAATAGATTGTGCAGAAAGAAAGAATAAAGTGGAAAATATATGATTTTAAAACAAAAAAATGTTACTGGGAGCTAACATACTAGCAAATGTTAATAACGGAGAGAGGTTAATCTAAATTGTAGTGTCAAACATACTGATGAGGTTTATCTTCTAGCAGCTCATTCCTTTTGGTCAACATACATCCTTGTCCCCTGCATTTTTCTATATTCAACAACCGCAAATATCCCAGCCCTATTTCTTTTTCAGTTGGAATCAAAATGTTTTCTGGGGGCTGTCTATATGTCTTCTTATCCCTGTGGTGGCTGCACAGTAGTGCTGCATCGATTATATGACGCAGCCGCTGGCTCACAGCCACCACGGGGCTTTTCCCTGAGGCTGCACATTTAAAAAGTTGGGGACTTACCCCAACTTTTCCCTTCGAAGTGAGATCTCCATAGATCTTCCACCATGGGACCTCGCTCTGGTGTCAAGCTGAGGGCCATCTACAGTGGATGCTGACCACTGATTGGTCTCCAGAAGCCAGGCAGGGGGTGGGCCTGCCGCACCAAATGGCCACCGGACAGCCCGCACTGCCTTTGCTGACATTATCCAGAGGACCTTCTCTTCTGCCACTCCCAGACTGTGGAATGGCCTGCTGGGAGAAATTCAACAACTTAACAGTCTTTCTGAATTTAAAAAAGCTATAAAGAAAGACTTATCTCTTCCAGCAGGCCTACCTAGTCGAATTTGAAGATGTCTGACAGTTATTTCGATAATGTATTAGTTATATATGTTTTTAATCAGTTTTACATACTTTATAGTATTTTTGTATTTGTTGTTCCCCGCCTTGGTCCAGAGGGAGAGGTGGGTAAGAAATAAATAAATAGATGATGATGATCATGATGATCATTTGCAATGAGTATTACCGGCCACCACCCTGCAGCAGCAAAAGCTCCTGCTCTCCATCTAGACAGGCTTAATGGCTTCCCCTGCTTATGTATTTATGAATGTATTCATTTATTACACTATTCCCTTTCCTTAATCTCCTTTCCCCCCCTTAAAAACATGTTCCAGTTTTATTTTTAAAACTTGGCTCAAGATTGCTTCCTTCATTATTCTCAAATGATTCTTAATATTTCTGGATTGATGGAAGGAAAGATTCTTTCTTTCTTTCTTTTTTTCTTTCTTTCCAAACTCATTTAAAGTTGCTGCACCAGATTCTACACTTTACAAAATTAATTCCAGATCAACTCATCTGGGGACTCCTGGTGCCAATTAAATAGAATCCGGAAACCAGAAGCGCAATGCCGGTTGTGGAGACTGGGTTCTATTTAGGGAGATCCAGAGTCAATTTAGCCACCAATCTACCACCCAAATGCTCTTTTGCTCCATGTTTAGGAGGACAAAAGAGAGAGCAAAAAATGCATATGGGATTTCCCCCTTAGGTTTACTTTTTTGCTCCTTGAAGGAAGAACATGGTGAAATCAAATACAAAATGTAAATACAAAAGAACAGATGCTTATGACATAGGAGCATACGTTTTGGAGGCACCAAAATAGTATTGGAGTGATATCCTTTACTTCTTTTTGCCATCATGTTTTCCCATCACAAGATTGGTTCAGGGGGGCTTCTGTTCTGTGTTTGTCCAGTTTGATCAGATGTGGTACATATGAACTTACGTACACTCGGTAGGTCCCTTTATTTAGCCTCCATAATCCATTGAATTGGTGTGACTTCAGGTTGTGTGTATGTACTGTTATTTTATACATGAGTACAGCAGAGTTATTTTGGTCTGTAAACATTTACATAATAAAGAAAGGGAACTTTTCCCTTAATGCCTTTACTTTGCTTGACAGAGACAGATTCCGAACAATGATCAATGTCCTAGGGGATGCTCTTGCTGCTGGAATAATGGCGCACATCTGCAGAAAAGATTTTACCAAAGAAGGGTCTGAGGTAGGAGCAAACGAATGAGACACTTTGAGGAGTGCACAGAGATGGTTATGTCAACTTGAAACAAACCAATACCTACCATTTCTGTATGTTCAAATTAAACATTACTATAAATGCAAAAGAGGAAAGTTAAATCCTTCCTGGTGTATTGATGGGCAGTGCTAATCTGAACCTCTCTGTTCCATTCATAGGTGCCTTTGATCTGTGAAACAAAACCTATCAGCATCCATCAAATCATGGCTTACCAGAGAAATGGCTGTGTGAAGAGCATGAATGAGCCCCATGGTCCTGAACCAGCAAAGACATTACAGCATCACATACCTGTTCAAATAGAGCAAGAAGAAAACCCCATAGAAACTCATACAGAGAAATCCAATAGTAAAGACCACTGCACTATTGAAATCAATGAACTGGAAACAAATGTGTAACTCTTGCTCTTGGCAGTATCTGAAACCTAATGACTACCTCATAGCTGGAATTGGGAGACAGCCTTTTGCCTTGAATGGGAAAGTATGGAACGATTCCCAGGTGTGAACTGGGGCAATGAGGCCAGCTGTGAACATCTGTGATAACAGAAGCCTTCATAGGGTGTGGCTTTTCAATAGGTTGGTTTTTATAAAAAGGAACTAATCATTGGACAACTTTGGTTTACTTTGGGCAAATTGATATGATTCCACCTATGATGCTCTTTTTAAAAAACAAACCCACCTATGATCCCTTTAAAATTATTTCTAACAAGTTACCTCTGTATCATATTAATCATGAAGACAACTCTTCAATATTCAGCAGTGTCATACTTTCCTGACCATGCTTAGTTTCAAAATGAACTTATTGTAATTGCACTCCCATCTTAGCCTCAGGCAATCAATATTTTACATCCAGTTAATCTGGCAACAAGTTGAAAAGTATATATTAAAAGAGATCAAGGTATTATTTCTTTTTTGGAAGAGGGTCTCATTCTTACACCCCTTACAAAATTTTGTGTGTGTTCAGCCAACCACAGTTTATTATTAAGTCCAAAATAAGATAAATTATGGTTAGCATTAATTATGGTTATTGAAAGAAGCCAACTTTAAACCATGTTTAATGATCCTGTCTTGTTTCAATAAATTATAGTTAACCCTAACTGCAGCTCTTGGTTTGGACATAACAACAAATAGCAGATAGTTTAAAACAGAAGTGGATGCTTTTTTATTTTGTAAGGTTTCTAATGTGTCTGTTGTCACATATATTACCTTTTTGTACTAATAAGAATTGTTTTGTTTAATGAATTTGTTATTTGAAGGAGGGTCTCGTTTTTGAGACCCTTCAAAGGGAGGTATTAAGCCACAGTCTAAAAATATCCCATCATATTTGCCTTCCAAGTGCCAGATGCATGCTTTTTCTTCTTTCCTTCCTTCCCCGCTTCCTTTTTAAAAAACAGTGTCTGGACTATGAGAACCCAAACTCAAAAGAACTGGTGCTAAAGAAGAGTACACAATGTTCTCTCATTTGTATAGACTGTATATATGATGATATGATTATATTTATGGCCCATATCCCTTGACTAATATATATCTTGTGGTCTGAGAGCAGACTAAACATGGGCTGAGATCCAATGTACAGGACTGTGGTGCAATTTCATTGTAATGTTATCCTCAATTCCATGTAACGTTCTTATCATCTCCAGCTTTAAACTTGTGTTTCAGAACTAATAACTCTGCTCCCCACCCTTCCCCAACACACACACACTTGGGATACCCTGGCTAGACTTTCTTCAGGTCCAGTCCAGCGACACATTCCTATGCTTCTAAAATGGGAACGGCATCCGTTTGACGTGGGAGCAGCTTGAAGGATGGGAAATCTAGGAAGCAGTACTGTGGCCATTAGACTCTGCCAGTTCCACAGTCTATTCAATGGGAAATGATCAGAGGAGACCAAGGCTCCATTAGATTTAATAGCAGTGCAGGATTTCTTCCACACTGAGAGCCAGTATGGTGTGGAGTTGTGGTACAGAATCTCATAGGAACATATGCCCAAAGGAAGCGGCCTTATACCAAGTCAGACCATTGGACCATCTAGCCCAGTATTGTCGACACTGACTGGCAGTGGCTCTCCAATGTTTCAGGCAGCCATTTTTCCAGCACCACCTGGAGATGCAAAGGATCGAACCGGTGACCTTCTGCATGCCTAGTACGTGCTCTACTGTTGAGCTACGGCCATTGCCTGCCCCAGGACCAGGGGCCAAACCTGGTTTACCTGAAATCCCAATCTGGCTCTCAAAGGTTTCTGTGATGGCCACCCCCTCCTAGCCCCTGGCCCTGGACTTGGATCCTTCCCCAGACCACCACTTCTTTAGTGGTTTCTCAGCTTTTATGCAGTTTTTCTCCTTTCTAAAACATTGAAATTACACCTCTAAGGCATTTTCCCTGGCAGCAAGAGCTTTGAGTTACAATATGGTGGCATTTGGTGTGTTTTTGACCCCACCCCTCTTGCCTTTGGCTCACCCACCGCTGTAGCCCCCCAAGAGCTTATTTATTATAATTTTATTTATGTACAACGTTTGTATACAGTTCCATGAGCGTCTTCAGATGAGCATTTTATAGCACGCTCATGGATGTTCACGGGTCCTTTTGATGACTCTGTCCACCTCCTGCGCATCTCCTGCTCCTTCTGCTCGTTTTTCCGTCCCAAAAAAAGACCCAGAAAATAAATTTTGGGATGCTGTAATGAAACTTGCTGCCATTTCCTGCAGTGAGCAGGAGAAGCAGCTTGATAAAAACGCCCACTGATTGGGCCATTGGGGTCGTTGCTTGCTTCCAATTTCTTCCCTGTGTGATCCTCCATATCTAAAACAGATTCCAGATTGGTGAACATAAGAGGTAAAATACTTCCAGTATCGCTTATGTTCACTAGTTTCTGGGGAACATGAGTGGGAAGATTCTGTTGCACTCATGTCCTGCTTGTGGTTTTCCCATGGGCAGCTGGATGGCCACAGTGTGAATGGAATGCTGGACTAGATGGCTCCTTGATCTGATCCAGCAGGGCTCTTCCTATGTTCTCATGTAGGTTCAAATCCCTCCTGTTCATGAAGCTCAGCCTACTACCAAAAAGGTAGTTGTAATGATAATATGGGGGAGGAGGAACACTATGTGCCACCCACAGGTCCTTGAAGTAAGTAAAAAAAAAATTGGCAGGTGTAGTTTTATTCTTACCTGTGTCCTAAGGGACACTTGCCAAAATTCTTTTCTAAGCAACTGTGAAAAGTGCAGGAACCCTTTTCTCCTTTGTCTTCTGACAGCCTAGTTGCAAACGAGTGACATCGGGTCACTGGAAGTGCCCTTCATCAGGCAGGTCATGCTTAAGGGGGCTGGATTCTGGGGATGAACATTTCCCATGCTGCAAGTGTCTGAAGAAGTGGTGATGGCGTGCTCTGCTCCAGGCCACTGGAAACCTGGCTCCTTCTAGGACTGGAAGCTATTCTCCTTTTCAGTGCCTGCATTGCAGAAAAGATGCCTGTCATGGAAGATGGCTTCCTGTTCAGTTTGGGCTTGATATCACAGTTGATCTACATGTCTCTTTGCAGCCTCTTTCACTCTCTTCACTCTCCCTTTTTTTTCCTTCCTCGAATTTCTACTTTTGCTCATCACTCACTACTCTGGTGGTCTCTCACTCCTGCCTTATTCCTTCACTGAAGAGAAGTGACTTTTATGTCATATAGTCTATAGTTTGATGAGAGAGAGAGAGATGGAGCCATTTGGAGTAAAAGGAAACAGATCATCTCTACCATATTTGATTTGATATTGATGGGAATTTGTTGGGCTCCTGTTTTTTTTTTTGTTTTTTTTTAATCATCCTATATATCAGGGTTGAGCTATGGGATTGTTTTCTTTCTCTTATACTCTCCCTTCTTCCTCATTTGGATCCTTGAATTATAAAATAACTCCCTTTGTATTAACAGTGTTACCAACTGTATCATATATTTATTACCAGTGTTTTCAGTGGAAAATGTTTTTAATAAACATGCCATTGTAAAAAGAGGTTGTCTTTATGGTACTAGAATGAGATGGTTTATTACTTTTGAAAAGAGATGAGATTAATATTCTCAAATTGAAATTTGGTGAATTTTCTAATCTGGCTATATAGTTCTTGAGTTAGATGTTTTGAATACAAAATTCAAATTTGCTTGTGAAAATGTTGATCACAGAATTCAAATTTGAATGTTTTGGACATCTTTCAGTTGCTTTGATTTTAGAAGGATATGAAATTCAATAAGCTGTCAGTTACTAAATGCAATTGTTATGAAATGCTACCAGCTTAATAGCATTATATCAAACATTCAGAGAAGATCCAGGAACTATCTGAGCATTTAAAGAATTTCTAGCGAATATTCATCCTTAAAATTTGCAAAGGAGGATTTTTGGGAGCAAATTCATATCTATGAATTAAAAGACAGATGTCCTAATGAAATTAAAAAGCAGAGGTGAGTTGAAAGATGGTCTTGATACAAAAAGATCACATTAGTTTGAATAACTCTAAGAAGAATATATATGGCAACAACCATGTTAAGAAGTCTTTTTTCCTTATTGTTCAATGGAAGCTACCTATGGATGCTGCAATATATATTTTTCTGACTGGACCAATGGTTTCAAATTGCAAGAAAAAAGGATTTAGATTAAATATTGGGAAGAACTGCCTGGCAGTATAAGCTGTTCAATAGTGGTCCAGACTGGTAGTGGGCTGTCCTTAGAGGTTTTGAGGCAGAGGCCAGTGGAGGCTATGGCTCCAATGTCAGTGGAGTGGTGAATCTGCTCCGGGTTTCAGTCAGAACTCTAAAGAAGCTGTCCAAGGTGCCTCTTTCAATCATTCAAGCAAAAATTTTAAGAGTACCCCTAGTAATGCAGCACCATGCTTGGAAACTTTCACCCACTGCATTGCTGCCCATCACACAGCTATTAAACGATATGGGAACCCTGTAAGCTTTAGGCAACAATAAATATTGGCATCCTTTGCTGCCTTTTGCCATGTGTAGAACTCTGATCAGATGAGAATAGGACCAGCTTCAGTTATGCAAGGAGAATATGGGATGGAGCACACCATTGCTTGACCTAATAACCTTCACTATCAAATACTTTGTTACCATGACTACATTCATAACCATAGCTTATATGGGCAAGTAGTCCTAGGTGCTGGGGGGAGGAACAATGGCGGTAGAATGGATACTTCTGGAGCCTTGGTGGAGTGGCTTTTCAGCTACACTCTACAGTTTTTCAGAGGCGAGTTAGTAGGCTGTAGGATTGCAGCCATAGCTCTCTAGATATTCAACACTTCATTTTTTCCTCACCACAGAGGCTTCCAAAAAAACATTTTGCCTCAAAAGGAAGGGATAGGAAGTCAATACAACTTGATGAGCTGCCGCCTTTCAGCTCTAAGCATTGCCTCCTTCCCCTACTTCACTGTCACAATTACCACCACAGATCTTTCGGAAGAATGCTTATGCCCTGAGGAGAGGGAAGAAGCAGAAACAGCTTCTTCAAGAGCAAACAGCTGTTTGCCTTTGGTTTTATTGTACAATTTGTATTATTGTTGTTTTAATCATTTTATCTTAACTGTTTTGTGAGGTCAGTCTGAAAAAAGGGATACAAATACCTTAAATAAATAATGACACATTGCTGGCACAGAATTTGCCTCTATGGGGATGGAGAATGTGTGGCACTCCACATGCGGTTGGGCTGCAACTTTCATCCTCCCTCACCATTGGCTATGCTGGCTGGGCCTGTTGGGAGTTACAGCTTAACAACATCTGGAAGGCCACACGTTCATTACCCCGGTTTACCACATGCCTGCTCCCAACAGAAACTATTTCAGTCTTTTGAAAGATGGGTCCAATTAGGCAAGCGACTTGTGAATCCAATCTCACATTTAAGCATATGGCTCGGTTCTCTTTTTCTTACAATTTATCGTCGGGATGTGTAGACACTTTGTACTGGTGAATATGGTTCTCATAAGGTCTCCAAGAGAAAACAAACAGGCTGAGAATATAAAATAAAACAAACCAGCTGCAGATCTCAACAGCTTTCTGTAGAGGATAAAACATACCTCTCAACGGAAAGGAAATAGCTCAAAACTACCAATGTTTCCTTCTGCCTTTTATCCCCCGACGGAAAAAGCAAATGCTGTCTAAAAACAGGCCTAGAACACAGGAAGGAAAAACAGGTGATGGGGTACTAAGTGGAGGAAATAATATTGGAAATCAGATCAAATCTGTGTTGAAACATTCCTAGAATTCATTATAGGGGAGACTTTGGACCAGGGCTTCACTTTCATTGTTCAAGTGGAACAATAAAGTAGACTTGGCAGCTGCTTTAAATGCCTCCTGTCTAGAGGATTTCCAGTATCTCCTTCAGCACACTGGGTGGTGCAAATTTCCTCCAGTTTCTCTCCAGTAAGATTACAGATGTTTTTGGAGAAAAGGAACTGTGGATCCCATCCAAGCCTGCTGTGGACTTGTTAGAATTCTATTTCCATTCCTTTTGGGGCCCTGTCCCAAGAACCACATGTTGTATCTTGATGTCCTCGGAGCCAAATCTAGCCCTCCTGGGTTCTACAGGTCGCCAACTCCTTCCCCTGCCCCGATTGTTTGATGGTTCCCCATCTTTTTGCAGATTTTCCCCATTCTAAAAAGTTGAAATGCCTCTCCTAAGGCTTAGTCATTGACAAATGTTATTTATTTATTTGATTTGTACCCCGCCTTTCCACCATAAAATGGCACTCAAGGCAACTTAAGGTAGGGTGACCATATGAAAAGGAGGACAGGGTTCCTGTACCTTTAACAATTGTATTGAAAAGGGAATTTCAGCAGGTGTCATTTGTATATATGGGGAACCTGGTGAAATTTCCTCTTCATCACAACAGTTAAAGCTGCAGGTGCCCTGCCCTCTTTTAAATCTGGTCACTCTAGTATAGCTCCTGCACCTTTAACTGTTGTGATGAAGAGGAAATTTCACCAGGCTCCCCATATATACAAATGACACCTGCTGAAATTCCCTTTTCTATGCAACTGTTAAAGATACAGGAGCCCTGTTCTCCTTTTCATATGGTCACCCTACTTAAGGTTTATTTTAGTTTAAGAGCTTTAATATGGTATTTTAGCCCTTCCCCTTTGCCTTTGGCCCTGCCTCCGTTGACCTTCAGACCTGCCCACTACAGGAATGCAGCCCCTGAGAGTGTCTCCCTGAAATGGAATTTGACCCTTGGGATGAAAGAGGTTCCATATCCCCATTTTATGGCATGGGTAGACAGATGGTAGATTGTGGCCTGGTAACAAGCTTGAGCGTGCCATCTACTATCTACTTAAGTGGAATCTCATGGTTGTGTCACAGTAAAACAAATGGAATGCTAAATGGGTCACATGAAAGGACACTCCACTTGGCCAAAAAAAGGGGGAGTTATATTGTTAGGTGTCCTACACTATCAATAGGCCTTTAAAATTAATTGGGCACTTTTGTATTTATTTATTTATAACATTTATATACTGCCCCATAGCTGAAGCTCTCTGGGCGGTTTACAAAAGTTAAAAACAGTGAACATTAAAAACAAATATATAAAAAAATTAAAAGCATAAAAACAGCAATATCATTTAAAACAACTATTTTGGGGTCATTGTAAAATGAACAGGGAAAAGTTGGTTTTCTCCATAAACGGGAGAAGGGTTGTACGGATCCATAATGAAGGCCAAGCCCAGTTTTTGTTTAGCAGAAGTGTTGACGAAAGAATTACCCAGAGTAAGACCACTTTTTAACCAAAATAACTGGTCATTGGAATGCAGTGCTGAGAACACTCAGGGCTCATCGAGATTTATACTCAACTACTTCCTTCTTGGGCTGAACAATAAGCC
This sequence comes from Elgaria multicarinata webbii, assembly GCF_023053635.1. NCBI lineage: Eukaryota > Metazoa > Chordata > Lepidosauria > Squamata > Anguidae > Elgaria > Elgaria multicarinata. The sequence continues at coordinate 147,475,793 of NC_086171.1, forward strand.
TACTATGAATTCCTAACATTCCCCATGTTTTCATAAAACAAAGCACACTAGAAATACGTTTTGAAATGTCCTGGTAAAAATTAAGCTCAGCTGCAGTGTGCAACAACATTACAAGAACCTTAACAAATATTTGCAATACACTTCTAAATGAAGGGCTTTTTTAGACACAACATTTGCTGTCTATCTGTTTCTTATCTTTGAATATCTGGGTTGTAATTTGTGTCTTAAGAGGTTTTACTGGAACCTTTCCATGCAACTGAGATTATATATTGTCCAACTGATGCATTTTCATATTTATGTACTTATTGCATTTATATCCCACCTTTTTTCCTCCAAGGAACCCAAGGCGGCATACATAATCCTCCTCTCCATTTTATCCTCACAACAACAACCCTGTGAGGTAGGTTGGGCTGAGAGTCTGTGACTGGCCCAAAACCACCCAGTGGGTTTCCATGGCCAAGTGGGGACTAGAACCCGGATCTCCCGATTCCCAGTCCACACCACACTGGCTCTCCATCTGCATATATATGTATGCATTTCACCAAATATTTCCCTTTGGAGATTTCACACTGGTGTGGGTGACAGCTCTGGAACACTACGAATATTTTCCTTAGTAAAGTATCGGGAAAGAGCTGGGGGTGGGAGAGGTTCTTTCTTGGGGGCTGCTTATACAAGGATACTGTTGTTTTTATGCTTTTTATGTTTTTAAACTTTGTTTATCTGTTTTTAATGCTTACTGTTTTTAACTTACGTAAACCACCCAGAGAGCTTTGGCTATGGGGCGGTATATAAATGCAATAAATAAATATCAATAATAAATATATGTCAATGGGTTGCTACCATGATAAGCAAAACCCTGTGCTAATCCCAATGCACTGCAAAAGCACAGGGTTGCTGGCAGCTGGGCCTGTCCCTTACCCTGGTGGATGGTGACCAATCAGGGGTTGCCATCCACCCGGCCATGCCTCCACATCGAGGATGGAGTGAGGTTAGATGGTAGAAGGGCTGTGTTCGCCTCACTCCATCCTGAAATGTTGGGATAGGTTCCCGACTTTTAAAATGAGAAGCTTCTCTAGAAAGCCGTGCGATGGTTTCAGGGTGGCTGCTGCATGGTATAACCAACGCAGCGCAGCCGCAGAGCCACCTCAGGGCTTTGAGAATGTGTAGACAGCCCTTTGTTCTGTTTCTTACAAAGTGCTCCACACTAATCTTTTTAGCGACAACTATGTTTGTGCACAACAATGGGTTAGATCCAGATTGGCCATTCCATGAAAAAAAAAGGCACTGGAATCCAGCTGAAGAAAAGCAGGAGGGAGGTGAGCTGCACCAATTCCCCCTTTCCTGGGAAGCCCTTCAGGTTGCTCCAGCATGCTCCATCCTGCTCTGCCAGCCCTTCACAGCAGCTTTCCAGTGGCACAGCGGGCTGCAGGGAGAATGAGGAGTCATACAGATTCCCTTCTTGCCCCCTTCCTCCAGCATGTATGAAACTTACCTAAATGCTGCAGTGGATTATATTTTTGCAGCCTTCTCCTTATTACTTTTATCTTATGGTTAATATCCCTTATCTCCATGTTAGTTGAGAAGTAGGCATCATTTAACAGCTGTTCCCTAACTGGCTATTTCCTTCCTGTTGGGCAGTGATCCTCACATTTTATGAAAGCCTGCTGCCTTTCTAAACTTACTAAGCAAGAGGGACCTGCAACAAAATCTTGCAGCATATCCTGTTCTGGGTTCCAGACATCCATGCCCTCCTCCAGGGTACTCCTGCACAAGCTGCAGGAATACAGTTTAGCAAGTTGTCCTTCTATGGTGGACTCAGACTCAGTGTTAGAGCAAATTCTGGAGCAATCCAGAGTAGTATTTAGGCAAGTTCCACTCAGGCCGAACTGTAGCATAAAGGTAATTGGACTGGAATCAATTGCAGTCACTTTCAATGTTCTGATATTACTGTTTATGTTGCCAGCACAGATACATAGAAAATTTATGTACCTTAAGAAAAACAACAACAACTGGAATCTTAACACTAGGCTGAATTTTCAACATCCAGTATATGTAAGTTCCTTAGACCAGGAATGGACAGACATCAGGCCAGCCTGTCATTTATTTACAAGCCAAAGGCCATTAATAAAACCTACACAACATTACAAAATGTATAACAGAAATCAATCAATGGAGTAATTAAACAATTAAAAAGTGCACCCTGCTGGGTCATTTACTCTCTTGATTAGACAACAGGTAGCACGTCTTTCTTAAGGCACATTCAGGTTGAAAGCTAGACATAATATTCCTGAGAAATTTTGAATGCGGTAAAAAAACCACATCCATAGATTCTGAGGATCTGCAAATACATAGTTGTTAGTCATATGGGATCTGCCATCAATACTGCTCTTGGTTTGAAAGGGAGCAGAGTAAATTATTTACTGCGCCCCAAGAATAGGGAAATATTTGCTACCAGACTAGATTTAAGGATTTGTTGGTACGGTAGTATAAAAAAGCCCTAAGCAACTTGGGACCTGGTTACCCGAGAGACCCTATAGATCCATTTGATCCTTAAGGTCATCTGATGAGGCTTTCCTGGTGGTACCACATGCTCCTGAGGTCCAATCCATGGTTGTTTAAAGCAGGGCATTTAGTGTAGTGGTACTCACACTGTAGAATAATCCTCCCCTGTGATTAGACATATGCCAACAGTTTTTATATTTATATGCATGTTGAAAACAAGTCTGTTTATGCAAGCCTTCCGGGCATAGTCTGCCATCTATTTTATTCATGTCGTTAAATAGAAATGTTATATTAGATGTCTTGGGTCTATAACTTCATGTTTTTATGATTTGTCTAGACTGCTTTGAAATCTGAAATGTAAGCAGTTTATAAATAAATAAAAATACAAACTTTACATGTGAGTGATCAGAGATTCTGATGCATCATTGTAAAACTTGCCTTCATAGCTGAACAAAGATGTGGTCAATAGCAACGAAATTTGTACACTTATTTTACAGATGAGGAAAGTGATGCTGAGATATAAGCAATTAGCACATGTCAAATGTTTCTTGTACTTTTATTACTCCCTTGCTCTCTCTAAAGTCAAAACCCCTTGCAGATCTATTGCAAGCCACCCAGAAATCTAAGTAGTAGACCTCGATTTATGTTCTGCCTCCCCCTGTTCTAGACTCTGCATCTTTCCCATGTTGGAAAGGAAAAATAATGTGCAATGAACATTTTAAATAATGCACCGGTGACATTCCAGGCACTAACCAAAATGTTACTTGAGCATCCACATTCCACAAAAGCACTTCAAATTGCAAAAGACCCTCTAGTTGTAAGAAACATCACACTTTCCCAACCAAACATTGCCATTTAAGGGTTAAGAAACATGTGACATCCCCATAACAGAAGTCATGCCTTGGTGAAAGATGTCTAGATTTTTCTCCTCCCCACCCGCTCGGTCAACTGAAGAACAGCTGCATTTCTATTGTGCAATAGCATGATACTTGGAGAGGCCCAGCTTGGGAAGGAAGTCAATAGCCATCCTAATTTCTTGGCAGGTTTGGTTGGCATGGATTTTTATCAGGTGTTTTCCCTACTGGTCTACAGTTAGAAACAGTCTCTGTTTGGATTTCAAATGCTCTGCTTGTTCCAAGCTCTTTGGTAGGCCCCAACAGAGACAGTGCTGCTGCTTATCTCCTAGTCAGAGAAGTAAAAAGAAGTTACATTTTGTTCTAAAAGAAAGGGGAGAACCTAATAAAAAGCCATTAAAAAAAAAGAGAGCAGGGACTATGCATTATTATGAGCAGCAAAAAAGGCACAATCGCCTTCTGTAAAAAGCAGATTTCCACACAGAGAACTATTCTTTGACAGCTTGAAATAATAATAATAATAATAATAATAATAATAATAATAATAATAATAATAATATAAAAAATTATTTGTTACCCGCCTCTCCCTCTGGATCGAGGCGGGGTACAACACAAATGCAAAAATCATATAACGAATTAAAACATTTAAAACGAATACATTATTAAAAGCAGCAGAGTCAATGTAAGGCAGTGAATATTATAATTAGGGTGACCATATGAAAAGGAGAACAGGGCTCCTGTATCTTTAACAGTTGTATTGAAAGGGATAATTTCAGCAGGTGTCATAGCACCTGGTGAAATTCCCTCTTTATCACAACAGTTAAAGCTGCAGGAGCTATACCAGAGTGACCAGATACCAAAGAGGGCAGGGCTCCTGTAGCTTTAACTGTTGTGATGAAGAGGGACTTTCATCAGGTGCTGCATGCATACAAATGACACCTGCTGAAATTCCCTTTTCCATGCAACTGTTAAAGATACAGGAGTCCTGTCCTCCTTTTCATATGGTCACCCTATATAATATGACCGCCAAAACATCGCCAAATGTCCAATTTTACACAGGTCAGTCCTTTATTTAGAGGGCTGGCAAAGGACATTGCTCTGCTTGAAGGGCTGTCTAGTCCAAGTCATTGGGCTTTGAAGTTGTCCATCTACTATTAGAACCTGAACAGTTGACGGAGCAGGGACACAGTCCACTGTGGGGTGCCGTATTGTATTTCTATTGAAATTACAGTAACTCTTTCCAAATTTGCAACTCTAAATATATATTAGCATATGCAAAAAAAAATTATGAAAATCTGTGAGACACAGAAGTGGCTACCCTAACTGTTGATGTATGTGGTTATATTTGGAAGTCACAGCATTTTCCATGAAGAACAACTGTATCTACTCCCGCATCCCCTTCGTCCTGGCTTTTTAGTACTTCAGTCCTACTTAGAGTAATATTGAATGTTGCAAAGGAACAGAGATTTCAGAGAGGTGAACAAGGTTTAAAAGAGGTATCATGGCTCAAGGGCTTTACACTCATCTTACTTTTTCCTATGGTAAACAGGTTTAAGGGCGTTTTGGTTTGTTTGTTTATTTATTAAATTTATGCGTCACTGCTCAGCCCAAATATGCCCCCCAAAGTGACTTACAATTTCAACTTAAATTGTTTTTTAAAAATGTTAAAACATAACCAACAGCAAAATAAAGGGCCTGAGAGAATCTTAAAAGCAGAGTCTGGAAGTACTATATTTAGGGTGCAATCCCACGTGTGTTTAGACAGGAAAAAGTCCTACAAATCCCAGCATTCCGCAGCCAGTGTGGACTTTTTGTAGGACTTTTTCTGTCTAAACATGCATAAGTTCACATTCTTAAAATGCTAAAAAGCTATGTGGAACAAAAAGAGTTTTAAGAGCCTGCCTAAAACTGAATAAAGAAGGGACTAACCTTACTTCCTTTGGGAAAGAATTCTGCAGGTGAGGTGCTGCAACAGAGACGTCCCTGGGGGAATCCACACGTCGTACCGAGACCGCTTCTAAGCGACCCCAGTGCGACGTGAAAGCGATCGTGTAACTTGCCTTTGGAAGAGCCGAGGAAGAGGCGTCCTTGCCGCCGCTGCCGCCACCCACAGACCTCCTCGCCGGCCGGCGAGGAGAGCTCGGCGGAAGAAGGCGGGGTGGAGAGCGGAAGAAGATCTCCACCCCGCCTTCTTCCCCCGAGCTCTCCGTCCCAGCCGGCGAGGAGGTCTGTGGGCGGCGGCAGCGGCAAGGACGCCTCTTCCTCGGCTCTTCCTCAGGCAAGTTACACGATCGCTTTCACGTCGCACTGGGGTCGCTTAGAAGCGGTCTCGGTACGACGTGTGGATATCTCATGTTCCCACCAAGCTAAGCTCTCTTGGTGGTGGGACATGCAAAAGGACATCCGAAAGGATCTTAAACTATGGGCAGGTTTATATGGGAGGAGATGGTCTTATAGATATCCTGGCCCCACACTGTTTAAGGTTTTATAGGTAAGCACCAGCAGCTTGAATTGTGCCTGGAAACAGACTGACAGCCAATGCAATTGATATAAGGATAGTATAGTATGGTTACCAAAGTGTGGGCCAGAAAGCAATCTGGCTGCTATGTTTTGCACTAGATGTAGTTTCCAAACAGTCATCAAGGGCAGCCCCAGGTAGAATATGTTGCAATAATCTAAACAGGATGTGATTGAGATGTGATTCACTGTGACCTGATCTGCCTTCTCCAGGAAGGGGTGATCAACCGGATCAACCCCACCCAAAACAAGCTGTACCACCAATCCTAGACCAGTTTTGCTACTCTGGTCTTGTCTGAATTGAGACAGTCTTGTCTGGATCATTGCCCACCCCTGATGAAAACGTTAAACAGCATAGATAGTACTCAAGATGGACCAATGGCTTGACTCAGTTTTGTGTGTTTGTATTATGACTACTTCTTTCTTCCAAGGCTCATGACCCAAACACGCCGCACGCTCATGCAGAAAAGAAGTTTGACAACTCTCTGAAAGGCAAAAATATAATTTTAATGTTCACAAAAGTGAATAATTTGGTATTTTAAACCTTCATAAAGGTGGGTGCATATCGCAGGCTTTGGAAATGGGGATAAATTATAAGTGGGATCCAGCCGTAATATGATACCATTTTTTAATCCAAATATACATATTGAACTGAACCAAAAAAGGGACAGATGTGTCCAGTGTGGTCTCGTTGCCATTTGAAGGTTGAGAGATGCCTCACAAAATGAAACCACACAGGATGCTCCTTATTCTCCCATCACTGAGTGTAGCTGTTCATTGGAATGCACTGACAGAGTAACGCTGTTTTGGGGGCAAGCACTCTAAAGAGTCTCACATTTGGTTACAGATGAAAGCCACAGGAGAAGTAAAAGGAGGGAAACAAAAGCCAGCTTTTGCAAATTCCCCCCAAATCCCTGATGATCCAGAAAGTATTTGGAAAAAAGGAAGTGGAAGATTTGGAATAGTACTTGGGGAAGGGGGGGAACCCTCCCCAGCATTAGCCAATTGTCTTCAACTGGCCAGGCCAAGCAATACATGAGCCAACCACTTGTGGGGAATTCACTCTACTTTCTGCTAAGTGCTCTCTGCATACCTATAGAGATACTGATATACATATGTAAACACAGGGATATATGTCATTTTGCTGATTTAGTTCCTGCAAAACAGGAAACCCGAATTTTATTTATGTATTCATTACATTTTAGCCTGCCTTATTATTTGCTTGTGTCATTTTTAACCTGTTTTATAAAGGGAGGGCAACTCAGTGACCCAATAGTAGGAAAACATACCAAGGAACTTAAGGGTACAATGCTATGTATGTTTAGACAGAAAAAAGCCCAACAACTCCCAGCGTTCCCCAGCCAGGAATCTTGGGAGTTGTAGGGCTTTTTTCTGTCTAAATTTGCATAGGATTACTCCCTAAGTATCTCTATTTAACCATTTTAAAGCAACCCACTATAGCAGCCTCCCCCAATAAAGTGCTCTCCAGATGTGTTGGACTGCCAATGGTCATGTCAGCTGAGAATTCTGGGAGTTGCAATCCAACACATCTGGAGGGCACCAGATTAGGAAAGGCTGCTCTAAAGCAGCCCTTGCTCATTCTTGATCACAAAATGGTTGACTGGGTTTTTTTAAAAAGTCTTCCAGAGGATACCTAGGCTCAGGTTTTTATGGGCCTTTGGGGCAGGGCTACAGCCCTGGAGGCTGGTGGCTCTGAGTTCAGTGAGGCTGTGAATCCATTCCGGGTTTGAGTTGGAACCAGCCAGAACTCTAAGGGAGCTATCCATGGTGCTTAACCCCATCCCCCAAATAGGTTCCTGTGTTCGATGAAACAGCCACAGAAATGGCCTCTTTCTGTGCCTTTGCAAGTATGGACAATGCAGAGGCAGCAGAAAGAGGCTTTCTGTGCACCATCAAAGCTGTCATATAGCAATGATGTTATCCCACGGCTTGATTATTAATTGTACATATGGGGCTTTCTATATGGCAGCAGGTTGCCACCGCGATGAGCTAAACCCCTACGCTTTCGCTGCTGTGGTCACCGCAGTGAAAGCGTGGTGTTTCTGAGGCCAAGACCATCCCTGTCCCCTGTCCTCTGCCCAGGCAGATGCTGACCAATCGGGGGCGCCATCTGCCCAGCTATGCTTCCGCCATGACTCCAGAGCAAGGCTAGATGGTGAATATGTTGTACTGGCCTTGCTCCGGAGAAAAAAGTCGGAGTAAGTCCCCAATTTTTTTTCTTTGGAGTTTCGAGGTAATACCCCACAGTGGCTGTGAATCTGCGTCTGCGTCATATAACTGACGCAGTGCAGATTTACACTCACTGTGGGGCTTTGAGCGTGTATAGACAACCCGTAGATCTGAGCTAAAAGACGCAGAATGGAAACTGGCATGGTCACCGCCAGTGCTCAACCAACCTGTAGCATGATGTACATAGCATGCATTGCCTGTGCCTTGCTGGAAAGCCACAATGGGTTTAGCACTGCTGCATTGGTGCAAAAATATTGCTACCCTTATGCCACTTTTGCGTCACTTTGTAGCATCGCCAATTGCGATATTGCACTAGCACAGTTTTATGCCCCATCACAGATATTTATTTGCTAATTTAGCAACACACAGGACTAGGTCGAAAGGAGATTTTTGCCACAGACGATCGTGTCAGGTAAAGAGACGGTATATCTGTGTCCCTTAGAAAAAGCATTTAAGGTGATCTACCATGTGATATGCTTGGTTCAGTCAAGGCTTGCCCTTATTTTTCCTCCACCTCCTGTTCTTCCTCTTCCTCCTCTTCTTCTATTTCCTCATCTGAATGATCCCCATTCTTCAAAGGGTCACTGAATTCAAAGTTTCCTTCGATGTCCAGCACTTGCAGATGCTTCAGTCTTTGGAAGGTGCTTTCTTTGACCGCATGGAATGCAATCTTGTTAAACCTTGAACATTTAAAAAAAGAAGAAGTTACATGCGTGAAATCCAAAACCGTTGTCTTTTGTGTTACCAATACAAATGTCAGGAACATATTCATTAATGTTCCTTCTGAGGTCTACTAGACCCTAATTCAACATGAGGGCTCTGTATATAATGAAATGGTATATAAAAGGGGGAGGAGAGTACGACCTCTGTTTAGTTTGCTTTTCTGCTCATTTTTTTAAAAAGTTTTGGTTTTACTTCCTTCCATATAAGCCTTCTTCATTCTCCCAGTGTCTCCCAATGGTCAGAGATGTCTATATGCATGCAGACAGATGGTTGTGTATACAAAGCCACAACCTTTCCCTGTGTCTTAATGACCTCCTAGACCTAATGCTGCACTTAATAGTTAGCTCTGCATCCATCCCTTTTATCTTCTTATTTCTCCAAGAAGCAACTTCCTACTTGCAGCCCGGAGCTTGCCCTGTGTCAGCACCTGGTACCTCTTGGCAGCTGCTGGGACCCCAGCAACCTGGCAGGCCACGATGGGCCAGCCTTGGGTCCCTCACTCCTGATGGTGACAGCAGCAGGCAGGCATTTTAATTTTCCACTATGCCCCTGACATAATGTTGCTCCTGGGCACTGTGGGAAAATCTCTGTCCACCACAGCCAGGTAAGACTACAGCCTGGGGGGCCCTAACATAGGAAGGGGTCTACTCAGGCCCCTCTGAAAGATGGAATTGGCCCTGGCTTGGAGAATCTACAGCAGGGATGGGTAGCTTGTAGTCCTCCAGATGTTGTTGGACTGCAACACCCATCTGCCCTGGCCAGCATAGTCAATGGTGGGGAATGATGGGAGTTGCAGTTGAACAACATCTAGAGGACCACACTTTTCCCACCCCTGACCTACAGCACTTTTGCCTACAGTTCTGAACCATTCCACCACTGAACTGGGCCACTGGAGCAATGTTTGCGGATGTTCAGGTCCAGCTGTTGAAATGACTGCACATAGGAAGACAAACAGTAAGGGAAGTGCAACATGGAGACACCGAAGACACATTCAATCAATTTATGTTAAAAAGGTTGCTACAGCTTTCCTTTGGCAACTTTCTTCTTTTAGAAACTACCTATTGAAGATATTGTTTCCAACTTATTTCACAAATTTGAATATTTTGCTATTATATCTTGGCTCAACCAAGAATACCCTATTGAATGTATGATTCATGTTCTAAGTTCGCACAACATGGGCATGCAGACACACATTCTCAGTGGCTGCTCTATTTATTTAAGCGAATATATTAAAACACAATTAAAAACACAACAATAACAGAATAAAAACAGCATCCAGCTCAACGGACCTTCTTATACACCAAAGGCCTGCTTCAATAAAGCAGTCTTTGCTTGCCGGCAGAAGGACACTAGAGAGGCAGCAAACCTAGCCTCCCTTGATATTATGATGATTTCCTGCAAAACAATGTGGCCATAATCAAGTAAGCACATTGTAAGCCTATGCGGCAGGGCCTTGCTATTTACTGTTTTACTCTGTACAGCACCATGTACATTGATGGTGCTATATAAATTAATAATAATAATAATAATAATAATAATAATAATAATAACCGGTCCACCACGCTCAGGAAGATTTTGGACTTTTATTTCTTGAACTGTGTCACTCCATGCCACATAGTCAACGTATTTTCAGGACCAGGCAAAGCTGGTAATAGGCCCGGGGCAGATCGGAAATGTAGGCCCCATTTCAAACTGCTCATTAAGTATTTTTTAATCAGTTCTAAATACATATGAACTAGAATGATTTATTAAAAAAAGGTAATGGCAAGCACTTTTATTCAAGATGGATATAAGACATCACTTCTTCACATTCAGAAATGCTTTACGTGCTTTTCTTTGGGCAAATTCATCATCATCAACAACAACAGAAAAATCAAGCAACTTTGCCCAGGGGGACTCGGAGTAGGGCCCCTCAAAATCATAGGCCCATGCCAACACAGTGTCACGCAGTGTTTTGAAACTGAGGGTAACTTTCCAAGGCAGTTTATGATACAACACAGAGTGGTGGAGTTCATGCTACCAATCCCACTGAGCATGCCCAAACCCTGAGGCACCCCCAAAAATTCATCTGACCCTGACCTATACTGGAGGCCTCAGGCAGTGGGAAAGCCTTCCACTGGACTACGAACCTGAGATAAATCCCCTTTATGTTGGGTGTGGATTCAAAGGCATCCTCTGGCACTATGGTGATCTTGTTGTTCTGGAGGTACAGGTATTCTAGAGATTCCGGCAAATCAGATGGAATAGCAGTCAGTAGATTGCCAGCCATATCTAACGTCTGAAAGAAAGGGCAGACAACAGAGCATTAATTGAAATAATTAGCAGAAATGATGGTGATGCTTCAAAATGAGCCAGATACATTACCTAGGATTTTTAGAGCTAGCGGATATCGGCATTTTGCACAGGAAAGGCTGGAGGTGATTAACAGGAAGACTTTACGTGGGTCTACTTAGAAGTCACAATCAATTTGAGTAGGCTCCCAGGTAAATGTGCATGGGATTGCAGCCTAAGTGTGTTATATGCCACTAGTGAGATGCTCACAAAGACATGGGAAATCTGTACAAAAATGTGGCTAGATAGGTGTACCTGTGGTCGAGGGAACAGGTGAGTGCCAGCACCGACCTCTTCCCAACTGTCTTTTGCCCACCTTTCTCATCCTTGAGCCTTCCTTTCTCCCCTTCTACATCCCTTTGGACCATTGCATCTCCTCACTTGCCTCATCTACTCCAATACATGGGTGATGCGATACGCATGACAAATCACTCCAAACTACAATAGAGAGCTAGCAATTGCACATACAGTGTATACATTTTAAAACATTTGTTCAGTAAACGCACATTTTTTTCATTCACACAATTCTTTTCCACCCTCTCTCCTCCTCCTCTTCCATCTTATCCAACTGTGGCCCTTCTTTACAGCCATGTTAGCAAGATAATGACCCAACGTTTGACGTGTGTATTGAAATGTGGCCATAGAGATGAGCTGTAGCTGGATTGCTGAGGGGATGGCAGCAGTCCCAGCTTTCCTTCTGGGATGGCTTTGCCTCAGCTTTCTTCCTCTTGGCCTCTGTTTCCTGTAGGGTTTGTTCTAGCAGCCTGACCAGTAACGGTTGCAGCTATTGTGAAATGTGCAGCTTTGTGGTGTTTGGTATCTGGTGCTCAGAATTCTGAACATGTAAACTAGCTACAACCAACCTTTACTCTGCATTAGAAGCTTGTTTTTTATGCTGGGAATTTTGAGGGCTTTCCCTGAGGCAAAAGCTCATATGTTCTCCAACCACAGATATGACCTTCCTGTGTCTCTCCTGCCTGTCCTAGTGAGGCACTTCAGGAGGAGTACAACTGTCATACTTGCATGCAAGCATTATTGTAGAGGAACGTACATTACATCATCATCATCATCATCATCATTCTTATTCTTGAAGAAGAAAGTAGTTTACTTGCAAGTAAGTCTGAGATCAATGGGGCTTACTCCTAAGTATGCCTTGCCTTAATCTAATTATTTTAATTCTGGTTTGTGAAGGTAGGTATAGATATTGTACGTTTCATTGAATATTGTTTTTGAGTGCTCTTCAGTATTCTGTTTCTGTTTATAAGCATTGGAAGATATGACAATGCCTCACATTAAATCCAACGATTGTTCCACCTAGTATAGCATTGTTTACATCTGGGTCAGGAAACTTCCATGGGCTGGGAAGGCTGCATTGCATCCCGAAACCCCCCACATCCCTCCTGAATTTAAGAACACAAGAAGAGCCCTGCTGGATTAGGCCAAGGGTCCATCAAATCCAGCATTCTGTTTGCACAGTGGCCAATGAGAAACCCACAAGCAGGACATGAGTGTAACAGCAACCTCCTGCCCATGTTCCCCAGCAACTTGCTGCTGCTGTCGAAATCACACACCAAGAACACTGTGCAAAGGGAAAGTGGCAGCACAAAATCGTCATGATTTTGCAGGAAACAAGGCATGTATGGGAGCACACACCTTGCTTCCGTGCAGAATCCCACCTCCGGAAGCATAGTTCTACTTGTTATTACTGTGATTCATTGCTTCAGCTTTCTTGTCACTCAGCTGCAGCAGGGGGAGATGGCAGGGTCACAAAAATAGTTGTGCGTTGCTCACTGCTCGCCTACACGGATTGGCTTGAGCTGCTCAGACTTTCAGGTAGGGACCTTTCCCAGCCTTAATTGGAGAGACTGAGGAGTGAGCCTGAGATATTCTGCATGCAAAGCAGATGCCACTGAGCAATGGCTCTTTCCCAGAGATACTTCTATTATTTATAGTAAAATTCTTTCTTGAATTAATTCAATAAGGGATCCTGCTTTTCTGAAGCGTATTCCATCACTATTGATTCAGGCTAGCAAAAGCTGATCCTTGAAAAGACTGGAAAAACAGAGCTGGAAATTGCATACAAGCATGTTTCTAAGCAAAATTGCACTTTGACCAGCTTCCAGTTGAAGATGTCTTTTGAGCACATTTGACTTTGGTCCCAACTAGAACCAAGAAAAGCAGAGTCAGTTAAAAGGCAAAATAAATAATTGGAAACCCATGGCACATATTTAAGCCAGTATCATTTTATTTGCTATTTCTAGCCTGTCTCATCTGAGGAGGGTAACATTATATATGGCTATTAAATAACCGCTAACTTTTTATTTTTATTTTGAGAATGCAGGCCTGCAGGCAAGGTTTGTTCTTTTTAACTGAACTATTTGTACAGAGCCTAGTGTTTTACAACATCAGCATTATTACTGCCATCATCACCATCACGCAATATATGCCAAAACTCTCCTCGCTTTCATTTTAACCTAATTTATGGAAAACCAAACCAAGTGAATAGGCTTTATGATGTTTCCAAGACAAGCTCAGGTTCTGAACCTGGTGGAAGAATAGAATTTAATGGTTGTGAAGCAGCTATCTGAGAAGGCCGCTTCACATGGCCTTCTAGATGTCTGAACTTAATACCAATGAGACATTCTCAGTAGATCTTTATGGGAGAGTAATCTAAGAAATCAGCACAAATGCTGGAATGTTGATAGAATGACGTCCAACATAGCAATGTCAGAGAAACCTACAATGGATTCAAATTAGTTTGGATTTCTATGAATCCCACCTGTGGATTCCATAGCAGACCAGTTTTCTCTGGGTCAGACAGATTCTGCGGACTTGCATACCGTTTTTTTAAAAAAAACTTTGGGGTATGTGTGTGCGCAACTGTGCATTTGCAAACAGGAACAAAATTCTCGTTCTGCTAATGCTCAATTGTAAACAGGAATGAAAGACACCTGACAATCTGCGAAAGAGAGGCGGAACAGATTTGCGAAAGAGAGACAGAACAATCTGCGAAAGAGAGACGGAACAGATTTAACAATCTCTAGTCCCACAGACCATCCTGTCTCAGGGAAGAGAATCTGCAGTTACAATCTGCACCAACTGAAGTTGTCATACTGTTATTGAATGCATCCTGATATACAAAGTACATAGTAGCCAAGGTCAGCCTCACTTTGAAGTTAGTTTTTCTTCCTTTTCCCAGCATCTTTCATTGTCACCACCAATCCCAACATTTGCTGGCCTTCTTCTCCAAAAGCAATGAGAATGTTGCAGTAGGGGGCATCCAAGATGACCCAAGCACATGCTCTCCACATGGGCTTCCTAGAATTGTGTGTGTGTGTGTGCAACATTATTTTGGAAAAGATAGCATCATTTTGTGCAATGGCTTTAGATAGACTATGTATAATACTCATGCCCAGAACCATCTCTGAACAATATCACCCACCACCACAAGAGATACTCAGGTTCAGTTCAGACAATTCATTTCTCAATGGTGGTTTTAGTAGTCCATGGTGGAGCTGTTACACTGCCGTTGAAAAATGTGTTGTCTGGAGGGAAAACTACACCCCATGGTGGAGGTTTTTTTTTGTTTGTTTTTTGGAAAACACTCCACCCTGAATATCCACACTGTGCAAAGGAGAGGTCCTACATAACCATTGTGTTCCATGTTGTCTGAAAGACTCCGTGGAGTTTCTTGCTGCATTGAGTGGAGTTTTCCCACTGGCTACAGAGTTCCCTGGCTAGGGTGGCCAAAGGAGGAAGTGCTGCTCTAGGACAGCGGCTGGGATTGTTTTTTTTTCACAGCAACGGCTGATGGGATAGCATCGGGAGGACTGGGGGAGGAGAGAGGGTAGAGAAACTGTCAATCAAACGCCACGTTGAGTTTTACTCTACTCCACAGGAGCCCATATTCACACAACGGTGGAGTTGGAACATGATGTGTGGTGAGTACCTCCTAAAAACTCCACTGTTGAGTGGAGTTTTCACACCACATAGAGAAAAGTGTTGTGTGAACTGAGCCTCAGCTAAGATCTAGTGGTGATATATTTTGAACAAAATTACAGATACACACACATACACACTGCTTGAAAGAACCAATCTGAAGGCATGAGGCTTGACAGAGACAAGTTGTTCATCCAAACTTTAGCATAGCGTGCTCTCTTTAGATATTTCGCTAGCTCTTCTCCTCCCATCACTCACAAATCTAATTAAATTAATTTTTGTAAACAAGTTATTTCAAAACAAGTTGGTTCTCAAACATTCATAACATTCCTTTGACTCCCCCCACCCCCGCTCAGAAGTACTTCATTAGTTCAACTCCAAAATATCTGACTGAAATGAAGAGAATCAAATGGGCTAGAGTTAGTTTTCCACAGGATTTTATTTATAGGCAGCAAAATGAAGGGCAAGATAATAGTGACGCCTAATGTGCAATATTAATGTTTATCATGGATTCTTTGTCTACCAGCACAAAATGTGACGGTCCTTGGCTCTCTTCTGTTTGATCTTAAACTTGCCTTGATAATTAAGGGTCAGTTTCAACAAAATCCTGCTTTTTTGGCTTACTAGTATCATTGTCTACACATATTTCTATTCAAATGTGTCTTATTGGAACACCTGATCAAGCCTTCCTATTGATTTTTTTCTGCAGCTGTGGGATTAGAACTCAGGACTTTCAGGTCCAGGATGGAAACCTTTTCTGCTCAATCATCTTAGGAGCAACTGCTACAATTTTCAGTTAATTAGTGACATCATCTTGTCTGGCTCTCAGCATTGCATTCCAGGTGGCTCTGAGCCCTCCATGTGGAATCACCTAGTTCCTGAACATTCTGCACCTTATTCATTACTCCCCATCTCCTTTCTTGGTATCTCAGAACTGCTCGGGCCTACATTTATCATTGGTCCTCTCTAGCCTAGAATTGCACCCTATACCACAGCACTCTTCTTCAGAATTCAGTCCTTGATCAAACCTGCTTGACTACAGCATTGCCTTGCTTTTCCAAATCTAGCTGATGCCTGGATAGATCCTTTAAAATGGACTCAACCTCTGGATAACCCTTTGTTGGGGTGCTGCCCATTGCTTAGCAGCCTCATAATACTGGCCTGCATATCTCCAGAATTAAATGAACAGGCTTTTGAGCCAGCTGGCAGCCTCCATCTATCTTAATGGGTCTTGGAGGGCCAAGCTCCTATGGAACCATTCCAACACTGAAATGACCACATGGAATATCCAGGTTAAAGAACTTGCACAAACATAATACTTTTGCATACATGATTAGCACATGTAAAGACAGATGCTGTACAAGTTGACATTAAAATTTCCAGAGATCTGAAAAAATGGACATTGTGTAGAAAACAGCACATCAACAATTGGACCAAGTGAATGATGGAACTTCAGAGTCAATGCAGTGGTCCAAGATTAAAAGCTATCTAATGGAGATTAGTTTGAAGCATACAGGATGTATATATTTGGATGCATATTCTGTTTGTTAAGAATTATTATTATTATTATTATTATTATTATTATTATTATTATTATTCCATATTCCTTTCATTCAGATCTCCATGTAGTAGCTGATTACAACATAACAAGCTCAGACATCCAGTTTAGATCTCAGGAAGGCCATAATTGTACAGCCCAGTTGCAAAAGCAAGTGCAAAATGCTCTCACTTTTGATATTTTTATTTATATATTTTTATTTATATAATATATTTTTATTTATGCAAAATAATAATTTAATGAACTCACTTTTAGAACTAAGGAATCAAAATATGATATCCTTTCAACATTTTGATAATTTCCTTTAAAGTGAAATATTTTTGTTAGGACAAACCTAAAATTAAAGCTTTTCAAATGGATTTGCAGAAATTTAAGTTGTTCTGACAGGCTTTCAATATTAATATGCTTTCAATAGAGTCTTGCATGCTGTACATTAATGAACATCATCTATGTGAAAAGCTACTGCCAAATCAAATAGCTTTTGTACAGTGATGCCACCTGTATGTCTTGTATAACTCTTTGGTATGCTCCGAAGTTCTTATGGCTCATCCAAGTAGGTAGGCTGATCTGATGTGCACAAATAGGGGTCATAAATCTCCCAATTCCATGCATGCAGGTGCTTACCTTGGTCCAGAGGGTCACAAACTCAGCTGAAAACTGTATATCCACTCCTTCCAATTGTCTCAAGTCCACTTAGAAAAATTTCTTTCCATGCAAGCATGTAACTACCTCATGAAAAACAACCTGGAACCCTTTAAAATAGTTTTCAAAATTCTGTCATACAATACCAACCATTTGCCTCTTTATCTCTCATTTTTCCATGTCTCAACACACCCAGTTCTCCATATTTCTCCCTCTTTGCCTATCATAACTGCCTGTAGGTCTTGCTTGCCCCGGACTCCCTGATTCTGTGGTGAAATAACAGCATTCCACATCCAACATTTTTATAAGCACACTTGCATAATTCCTAAACATTGCAAAATCTATTCTAACTGTGGAAGTTGAATTTCCTTGCTACAGAATTGATTGATCTATTTATATTTCCCATGGCTATGGCTATCCAAAAGAGCCACATAATAACACTGATGCGATTTAGATACTTAGGAACATGCTTGTACCTTGAGACTGGTGAGATCCCTCCATGAGCCTCTATGAATTGCGCTGACTTTCAGTTTGTTGTTACTCAGAAACAGCTCCTGCAGCTTTGACATTCCAGATAATGTGCCCCTGGGAATGGAGCTGATCTCATTTACTTTAAGCTTCAGGTTATGCAGGTTCTTTGGGAAGCCATATGGCATGGTGTGGAGGTTATTGCCTGAAAGATCCAAGGACTTCAGTAGCCTCAGCTTACGGAAGGCGTCCCGATGAATATGTGTGCTGGTGACCTTATTGTAACTCAGGTTTAGTTCCTCCATGAAATAAGTGGTAGCAAAATCATTCCTGTTAATTTCTGAGATCTGGTTGTGAAGAATCATAAGAGTTTTCACCCGCCTGGGCAGCCCGCTGGGGATCTTTTCCAGCTGGTTGTTGTACAAATGGACAGTGTGCAACTTCTTCAGGCCCTGGAAAGCCAGTGGGTGGATCCCACGGGCTTTCAGTTTATTATTGTGAAGCAATAAGTATTCCAGGTTCTTGATCTGAGTCAAGACATCCTTGCCAATTGATTTAATGGCGTTCTTCTCTAGGTGGAGAAGGACGATGTTCCGAGGTAAGCCACTTGGGATTTGGGAAAGGTTATTGCTGGACAAATCCAGGTACTCAAGGCTCGAGAGTTTCCTGGGAAAAATTAAAAGAGTGCTCCCTGTTAGAATACACACACACACACACACACACACACACACACACATATATATATATATATATATGTATAAGCTGTTTAGCCTTTGCCCACTGAGCTGAGAAAATCAGTGTGACATGATGAGAGGACCCTCACCCATACTTTATGTCCAAACTGGCGACCCGGTGTTGTAAGAAACGTATGCTGATCTGATTTTGCCTTAATTAGCAGGATTGAAAAAAACTTTTGCATTATGAGGCATTAAGCACTACTAGGCTGGATGGTTTAGTCTCAGGCAGATCCTTAGTCTGGGTGCCTCCTAATGGAAAGGACTCCTAGTGCTAACAGTCAAAAGGAATTTTGCAGCTAGTCCATTTTTTCTTCCTTAATGGATTTTGGGGATGGGGGGAGGTAAGGAAAAAAAAGACAAAAAAATGATGGGAAAACACAGAAGAGCTACAAATGGTCTGCCTCATTCACAGAATTCCCCCTGTAAGACAACCAATTGCACAATAAAAGCATCTTCTTGAAGTACCGCCACTCACTCATTCTCTGGCTCCAGTTGTTAGACAAGTATTTATTTTATGTATTCATTAGTTTGGATTCAGACTTAATCACACTTACAGTAGCCTCATGTGACTTAAGTTAGTCATGTGTTGCCAAATTCTTAATAAAGTAGAAGACAGTATAAGAAATCTTACTGCACAGGAGACGCTAATCCTTTGCATGTTTACACAGAAGTAAGTCCTACTATCTTCTCTAGGGTTTACTCTAAGTAAATGTGGATTAAAATCTTTGTCATACAGACTCACTGGATGGCAACTGTCATTATAGAACCAAGGAAAAATATAGCCATGTAATCTACATAGTTGACATCCACTAAAGGAAGTTTACAAGCTCACCAGAAGGTTTCATTGTCCATGCCCTCGTTTGTCAATTTGTTGTTCTGCAGATACAGTTCTCGAAGTCCTGAGAGCTCACTGAAGGCTCCTCTGGGAATCTTCTCCAGTTTGTTATTCTGCCATGAGAAAGAGAGGAACTTGTTCATTCTAACATCACAATCCTCAAAGTAAGTGGTGGAGCTCCCCAAGGTGGCATGAGCCATTGTCTATGGAGGCCAGAGCAAACAGGTATAGACAACCCAAAGCACTCAAAATTTTTGGACTACAAATCCCATCATCCCTGACCATTGACCCTACAGGTTGGGGATGATGGGAACCATAGTTCAAAACATCAGGAGGACAGCAGGATGCCTACCTCTGAGCTGAGGTGTACAGATTTTGTACACCTGCTGTGGGAGGAAAATAGCCATACTCCCTTGCTTTTTTAGTAACTAATCTCAAAAGCAAAGAAACCACCATCACCAAAGTCTTTTACCCCTTGCTTGGTGGCAACTCAGGTGAGGCTGTGCAAGTCCTGGATCAGTGTATAAATGCAGCAATGGGCTGGATGAGGGCCAATACACTGAAACTGAATCCTGGCAAGACAGAAGCCCTGTGCATGAATGGTTCCTGGGTCCAGGAGATAGGCTCATTGCCTGGTCTGGATGGGGTTGCGCTCCCTCTGAAAGGTCAGGTTCATCGTTTGAGGGTACTCTTAGATCCATCTCTGTTGCTGGAGGCTCAAGTGGCCACGGCAGCTCGGAGTGCCTTTTGCCAGCTTCAGCTGGTTCACCAGCTAGGGCTTCTCCTGAACAAGGCTAGTTTTGCCACAGTGGTACATGTGCTAGTAACCTCAAGACTGGATTACTGCAATGCACTCTATGTGGGGCTGCCCTGGAGGCTGCTCGCGAAGCTGGAGTTAGTGCAGAATGCAGCAATTTGACTGTTGTCAGGAGCTGCCTCTTTTCAGCATGCAACTCCTTTGTTGAGGGAACTGCACTGGCTGCCTATTCAGTACCGGGCCAGGTTTAAGGTTTTGGTACTAGTACCAAACAACTTGGGATCAGGATACCTGAGAGAATGCCTTCTCGATTACCAACCTGCCTAGTCACTGAGGTCATCAGGGGACATTCTCCTGGTGATTCCACATGGACCTATGACCTGAGTGCTCAAAAGTTCTTTCAGTGTGATGGCCCCCTGCCGATGGAGGTCAGGGACCTCCAGTAGCACCTCCCCAAAACAGCTCTTTTCCAAGAAGCCTTCCTTGGTTATTTATTTATTTATTTATTACATTTTTATACCGCCCAATAGTTGACCAGCATCAGTTTTATTGGCACTCTGTTTTTTTTAAAAAAAACAGTAATTTTAATATCATGGTTCATTATTTTTATCTTTTGTTCATTTTATCTTTTGTTGTTCACAGATCTGGAATCAGTCTAGATGTGGAAGTGGTATACAAAAGTTGTAAATAAATAAATAAACTCCAGCAAGGAACAGAGTCTTCCCTGATCTGGCATTCATATTGTGAGATGCCCTTCGACAGAAGATCTGGTTTGCCACTTTGTAAGTAAAAACATTTGTTGGGTGGAAGATGCTGTTTGAGCCTGTTATATCCTGCCTACCACTGGCTGGTGGTGTTATATTATTATGGCTGCTTTTTGTTTGTTTGTTATTGAACTTTATTAGTCTTGCTGTTTTTATTGTTTTTATTACTCTTAATTTTATGAATCATATTTGTCACCTTGGGAACCCTTGGGCAGAGATCATAAGCTATACATAGGAGAGAAGTAGTCAGATAGATAGATAGTAAATCCAAAAGAATCAGCTCTGTGAAACCTTGAGCTTCTGCCATGCAGACACACTCAATCCCATACCAACGTGGGGGAAACTAATGAAACTGACAACTTACCTTTAGGTGCAACTTATATAGTGCTGGTGGCAGATTCTTTGGAACATATTTTAAGAAGTTGCTGGACATAATCAACACCTCCACATTGTTAGAACCATTGAACATGCTCTCTGGTAATCCTGCATCTTCAAGTTTATTGTTGTGAAGGTAGACTGATCTACCGGAAACAAAGGAGAAGAAAGGAATGAAGGGAAAAAAGAGTATAGGTTTCAAATTTTCTCTTTAGATCAGGAACATTTATTTATTTATTTATTCCATTTATATCCTGCTTTTTCTTCCAAGGAGCCCAAGATGGTTTACATGATCCTCCTCTCTATTTTATATCCACAACAACCCTATGAAGTAGGCTAGACTGAGAGTCAACGACTGACCTCAAATCACCCAGTGAGCTCTGTGGCTGAGTGGGGACTTGCACCTAGTGTCCTTCTCCCTGCCTCAATTCAATCCTCTAACCACTACACCACCCTGGCTCACAACAAGATACCATCTTTGGATGTGTTAGCAGCTGGGCTTTTGCCCTGTGTTGGACAGTGACCAGAGGCCAGGCCTTTACTGGGAGTGAAAGCAGCAAATATATGGAGAGGTCCACACCAAGTCCTTGCTTCCTGGACAGCTTTAGGTCCATGCACTGAGTTAAAAGGGCACTTTAATCATTTGCAACCTTCCCCCACCCCACCCCTCTACAGGGATATGCACAGGAATTCTCAGTGCAGGAGGACAGCTTTCAGGCAGTCAGGCGGTGAGCAGAATTCATCCAGATTTTCCTATCCTGGGGCCTGACTTCATGGTGCCACTTTGCCACTCCTTCCCCCTGAAATCCCATGGTATCACTGCTGTGGGGTGGGTGGGTGGAGGGAGCACAGTGTTTTCCGGTGGTCCTCCAGGTACTGGAGCTTGTCCCCCACCCTCTTCCTGGCTTTTGGTGACCAATCACCGGTTGCCATCCAACCCAGACTGTCCCTGGATCGATGCCAGGGCAAGAACACACAGCAAAAGGGCTGTAGTGATCTCACTTCCAAGGGAAAAGTTAGGGTAAGTCCTTGACTTCTTTTTGGCATAGCTTCAGGGAAAAGTCCCGCAGTGGCTGCAAATTGGCAGCTGCATTATATAACCACCGCAGCACCACTGCAAAGCCACTGTGGGGCAAAGAAGACATCTAGACAGCCCCCTGCTCTTCCTGCGATTACACTGTATTTAAAAGAGCTCTAGAATAACTACCTCGCACCTGCCCTCACCCACAATATGGTCTTTTTAAAAAATTCATTTTATCTTGCCCTTCCTCCAAGGAGAGCATACATGTTCCCCAGCCACACATCAACCCTGTGAGTTAGGTCAGACAGAGAGAGAGAGAGAGAGAGAGACTTATTGTTACACAATAAGCTTCGTGGCTGAATGGACATTCAAACCCAGGTCTCTTTGGTCTAAGACTCTAAGCACTACATGACACCGTGCTATAGTATGGCAAACTGTGTAAGTGATGCTAAATCACTTGCAAATAAAAAGACTGAGGGCTTGTTGAATTACACTGGGATATGTCTTTACTAATTTTAACTTACGTGAAGTAACTTTTCATTAGCATTAGTAATGATTGTGCACTACACTACGTTATAATGTGAGTGTAATGTGTAGTAATCCTGACTGGTAGATTTAATGGCATGAATTATTGCCGCATTAAACATGAATGTGGTAATTCCAAGTGTTTAACCACAGAACTGCACCAATCTAATGGAAAGAGAGCAGTAACTATTTCAACAACAAAGGGGCACATGGGTGAAAGGCGCTGAACCCTCACCCAAACCATCAGCTTACCCACCCGAGCCTCCTTTCCAGAGTGCTTTTTGCCCAGCCAAGGTTCCTTCCAAGTTTTGGAGATCTCCTGAGGAGACAAATGCTTGGGGAGGGGCCATGGCTCAGCGGTAGAGCACCCACTTTGCATGCAGAAGGTCCTAGGTTTGATCCTGCCTGAAATTCTGGAGAGCCATTGCCAATCAGTGTCAATAATATTGTGCTAGATGGACCATTGTTCTGACTCGATATATTGCTGTATTCTGAAGTGAAGCGGTGGGGAAGTAAACTGTAGGCAAGGAGGGGAGTGTTCAGCCGTTCACTTCTTTCACTGTCAGAAACAGACCCTCACCACCTCTTAATATGCGATTGGGGCAGTTCTGCACGTAAACATATGGAACTGTCATCATAATGTCACTTAGAGTATTTTGTAGATAGGCAGGGTATAAATTGAAATATAATAATAATAATAATAATAATAATAATAATAATAATAATAATAATAATAATAATAATAATAATAATATCATCTCGCTTGGTGCCTTTAAGTTATTATGGCCTCTTTCTTTGGCTTATTTCTTCCAGCCCACTGACACTGTCAGCTCAGGCTGGGCAGTACTTTGATTTAAATTAGTATTCTTGCAGCTGCTGAGTGGTTTGTACTTCCAAATATTTACCTTTTGGAGAGACTCACGCTTTACACAAGGAAAGCCTGAGAGCAGATCCTCAACAGCGGGGACTGCAGCCATTGGACTCTTCTGTTTGGCATTTACATTGGGAAAAGAACAGAGTGCTCTTCAATATTTGAAGAGAACTTTTGAAACACACACACTGCTCTTTTCAGGTTTAGGGAGCACTTAGAATTGTGAAGGGTTTGAATGAGGGGTTCTTCAGAATCCTACTCAAGCATGAAGTTCACTGCATAATCTTGGGGAAGTCACTATCTCTTGGCCTGGCCTGGATAACCTTCCGGAGTTGTCATGTGGCTAAAAGACTACCCTGAGGGTATAATATATACATGTAGCAAATAAATGAAATACGCAAGTTTTCATGAATTTGGCTAGAAAAAGAGTTATTTGCACAATTAGGGTGTCCCTGCTTATCCCATTGGGCCTGCAGAAGAAAGTGGGGAGGAATAAAATGAAGCCACATTTAACTGCTAAAACACTGATTAGCACCATACCAAACAAGCATCTCCAGAGTTTAGCTTTTGGAGAGCAGATTCTTGGGTATGTTAGTGCATGGTCCTTCGGCTACATAGCAGCCTATGAAAGAAATGTGTCTTTAGAGACCTGGCCACCAATTCATTTATTTGGTCCATCTTTTGAACTGAGAAAGTGCTGAAGGGCCAGCAACGTTGGCTCCGTCTCCTGGCTCACTCCGGCCATGAGCCAAACCGTGAGCAAAAAGCAATTTAACCACTTGCTCCTCCCCAGTGGGAAAAGCAGCAGACAGCTCAGAAGAAGGCCCCTTCCGTCATGCACGGGAGTTAATGCGAGGGCCTGGCTTGCAATTCTCACTGGGGAGGGGCATGGAAAGAGAGGTCTGCCTTGGTTTCTCTTTGCAGCTGATGTGCGTATTACGGGAGCATTGGGATCAAGGTGGGCACAGATGGGAAATCCAAGGTGGGCACAGATGGGAAATCCAAGGTGGGCACAGATGGGAAATCCACATTGTCTGCCATTGTCTAAAAAACAGACTGATGACTGCAGCTCTTATCCACCCTTCTGGAAGTATGGCTGCTGGCCCAACCTGCTCACTGGATGTGTTGAGGCACCCAAAGCCCATGAAGCCTCCTCCCAGTTTCTTACTTCTGCAGACTCTGTCGAAAGTTTGACCATGAAAAATGCCCCAAACTGAAGGTAATCTCAACTTCTCAGAACAGTTGTTATCTGCATGCAAGCAAGGAACATCCAACAGAAGCCACAGCTATTAATTCATCTGGATCCCTTCCAAAATAAACAATTCTCTTTCTCCAAGTATTATTTGTAAGCCACAAGTGATTTTACTGAACAATCACTTTTTCCCATTCACCACTGAAGCAGTAATATAGTCTTCCTCCTTTTTGCCTCTTAACACCCCCCTCTCTTTTTTTTTTTACCTCAGATTTGGCTTCTGTCCAAACGTGAGCTCATACATCTTAGTGAGGTTATTGGCTGCAAAATCAGCACTGATCAAGGTCCTGGGGAGGAATTTTGGAGCCGCTGTGAGCTGGAAAACAAAGATGGTGTCAGAGGAGGAGATCATTGCCTGACACACAATTGCTTCAGCCACCACCACTTGTCGGCTTTGCAAAAGACTACTATTTCTTTCAGGTACCATGGGAGGGCCTCCTAAAGTTCCTCCATGGCAGAGCACTTCCCTCACAGCAAGGAGAATTTCCACCTTACTCGCTCTTGTAAGCAATCACTTAGGAAACAATTAAACTTTCTCTTCAGTATTCCTGGAATGAGTTTTATTTGGATTGAGAATGTTTTTGAGGGGTTTTGTTGTTGTTAATAATAGGGGCAAAGGGGATGCAGAAAGAAAATACATTTTATGTTGTGTTTATAATTCTTTTCAGAACTAGTTCTTCAGTACCATTTCCTGGTAAAGTCCCAGGAGAAAACAAGAGATATTGACAGGGTCCTCCTGAACTATAATTCCAATATCTCTGGCAGAGTGCAATATAAATAGACCACAATGTTTCTGAAGGCACTTCTCACAATACCTTTTAAAGCCAGGGGCACACTTTGTGAACTATACCCTCTTGTGAGAAAGTAATGGGAGAACTATGCTTATTATTCAACATTTATTTAATGCCAGTTGCAAACTGAGGGCTCCATCATACCAGCGTTATAGCCCACTTTAACCCTGTGTTGTTTCCTAAGGGGTCACATGACGTCGTCCATGTCCTGCCATGATCTTACCTCTCCCCCCCTCTTTGCGAGGTTTTTTGGTGCGGGGAAAGAATGGTTTTTCCGGCAATGCACTTGACCCTCAATGTATATTTTTATCCAGTTGTACTCAATCCAGTGCTCTGAGGACGTGTGTTAAAGGGACAGTATTGCTGATGAAAGGGAGGGGGCGTGCCTTTTCTCCAGCGCGCCATGTCGATCACTGGGGAGGTTGAGGTGTCCAACTGCAACCAGCCAATACACTGTAAGGTGAGGTAAAAAGCAGATCTGCGGGGGGGGGGGGACACGGGTCACAGCGATTCGCTGGTGCGCAGGAGAGGAGAGGTGTAAAGATTAATGAAACGTAAGGCTTTCAAATGCTACATAAACGGAGCGGGATAATATGATGGCAAACCAGGGCAAACATTTAGCTGTGATGGACCCCTGAGCATTGCACAGAACTCAGAAATAGCGTGAAATGAAAGGAATTAAAATATCCATAGGAAAAGTGCTTCTAATATGAATTTGTTTACAAAAATGTGAACGTGTGTTTTTCAAATGGGGTTTCTTTAAAAATGTGTAATTATGGAATCTGTTCATTTTTATATTTTAATAAAAGCTGCTGTGCAGTATTGCATTTGATAAGGTAACTTACTTAATATCATTGCCTTAAAAAGGAGTTTATTTTTTAAGGTTCTTCAAAAGCTAATTGAAAAATTAACTTTTGCAGATATTCACTAGGCTCTATAAATCATGTAAATTAGGTACCGTTATTCAAAGTTGTGTATAATTCCTTTTATTTCTAATGTCCAGGTGTGAGTGCTGATACTTATTATGTAGCCAAATTTGCATCAACGGTGCCAAGGCAATGGTATCAGGAGGCTTAGAGGAGCCCTGAGATTTGTAGAAGTAGAAAAATTCTGATGGGGAAAATGGGGGGAGAATATCCTAAAATAACCCAATGATACTGAACAGATGCAGAACACTGGAAGACTGTTAAAGAGAAAAATTGGAAAACCAGGTGGGAAGGGGAATGGAATTCAGTGCTATGAGTGGCTTACACCCTGAACAGGGGCACTCCACGCTGCAACATTTTGTTGCAGGTCCCACTTGTAATATTAACCACAAAATATTAAATTTCCTTGACTGAATTTGAGATTTCCTGATGTAGAGATTTTCTTTTTTTGTTTAGCATGGATACAAATTTACCTATCACCAAGCCTCAGCTATACCTCCCTAGTCAAAGCTGCCAGGCATATAAGGGTTCACCTGATACTGATTTAGCTCCAGCCTATCCCTGCCCTCCTACTGAAGACAAGTCTCAGTTACGGCATCTCCCACAGCAGACTGTCCCTCAGCGTCCTAGTTCTCCGTATGTTTGCCCTGGTTCTGAACGTGTAACGCCATCAAGCTATTTTAAACATGTCAATCACATCTTTTAAGCCGTTCAGCTTTTATTATTTCGGCAACCTTTTGTCCTGCAGCTGCAGCCACAGGAAAGGTCAATGAGTATTTTATCACATACAAGGGAAAAACTGAACACAAAAGTTCTGGAATATTAGTCACAGCCTGGCCTGTGTCCCTCTTTTAGGGAGCTGCTCGCTGCCAAAACTGTTACATGGAAAATTGCTGTAAAGGGGAGGGGAGGACATGATGTTATTGGGGGAAGCAGCTTGACACAGCACCTCAAACACAACGGAGAGTCTTTGCTTGAAAAGTCGGTGGGAGTTACCACAGTTTCCCATGATACCCACCCAGATCCCCAATTTTCAGTTAGCCCACCCTTCCACGATTTGGTGCCCATGGTGTTGGACTACAATTCCCAGTTCAGGAAGGCTGAGCTAGGCTGATGCAATGGGATACTGTGGGGAAAGGAAGCTTCCTAGAGTTGCACAGGATTTTCACAGTTCAGCTCCAACTGTGAATCCTGTATGAACACCTGTACAGGTGACAAATCTTTACATAATGTGCTGGGGACAAGTGAGGAATAGCAGGGCTTGTCCAGGTAGGCGGAGGGGGATTGTATTTATTTATTTGAAATATTCAGTGTTCACCCTATAACAAAAAGTTTTCAGGGCTGATTACAGATTAAGACAGAAATATCAAGGAATGCAACAAAGCCATTTAAAGGTTCCTCCAAGTACACAGTGGGTTGTGCTGCAATGAGAATATCAATGGCTTCATACTATGGAGGAGACTGGTTATGTGTTGGCTACATGCTGATGGCCAATCAAGTCATATGACCCAGGCAACAGTTCACTAGCAACAAATAGAACCTTTGCTTTGGTATGGTAACTTCTTCTTAGGTTCTAGTATAATATTCCATATGACCCACCCTCCTGTTATTCTCAACAACTACTACTACACAGGGAACCCCTGAGCAAATATTTCCCCTCCACCATTCATTTCAGTCAAGTCAGTAGTTTTGCTCCCTCCCTTGAACTGGAAGGAGAAAGTTTAGTAGCCAAGAAGCTCCATATTATATGGGACTCCTTCAAAACTTGAGCGAGTCCCATACAATACAATGTTTTTGAGTCCACAGTACAATGTACTTGAGTGCACAGTAAAAAATTCTAAAGATTTAGGGGTCTTTGGTTTGGGCCTCCAGCCACATAAGTTAAGATGATGGCATTTATCCATCCAAATTTATGTTCCAATTTTATAACCCAATGGAAATTCTCAAAGAAAGGAACAGAATTGGAAAATTAAGCACAATGACAATCACATTGAAAGCTGATAGTAAAATCTCAGCTTAATATCAGCAAAGCAAATTTAAAGCAAAATGAGGTCCTAATTTAAAAAAACCATTTTGTTTACTTAACACTCATATGGCAGAAAAGTTTGGAGAACTAGCTCAAGAAAAGTCTGCTACCCATGCACTCAACAGAAATCTTGCAATGTGGCTAAAAAGAACTGTGCAAAGGTATTACTATTTTCATCAGTGCTCAAATGCATAAGAAAAAAGCCTTAAATTCAGCTTCCCCCTTTCATTTCTTTCATCTTTCCAGGGGATAAACATGTACCATATAATTACCTAAACATGTACCAGACAACCACTTAAATCTAGAAATATTAATGGCCACTGGCAAGCAGCAGCATGGAATAGTTCTATGTAACCAGTCATGACCACCAACTACATCTTATCTCCTTAGCCACAACACTATAAGCCCATTGGATACAAGTTAGGAAACACCCTCCGTTATGAAGGTACTGGTAAATTCTTTATCTCCTAGTCTTGCCCAAACTGGGGACCTCCGGGCATGTTGGGATACAATTCCCATCACCCCTAGCCAGCCCCACTGATCCCAATGTGTGATCCCAATGTGTTAGACCAGCATGGCCATAATACCACTCCATTGGCCATGCTGGCCAGATGTGATGGGATTTGTAGTCCAATGCATCTGGAGGGCACCAGATTGGGCGATAATATAAACGCACTCAAACAACTACCATGTTTGCTTACCTGATTATTTGCAAGATACAGATAATTCAGGTTCTCCAGCTGGTCAAACGCTTCCTCTGGAAGTCCTTCAAATGACAGGAATACTTTGACAATCAGTACCGCACAGGAAAGAGGTCCCCATGAGGGACTTTTATCTTTCCTGATGGATTTCTCTTTCTGTCAATAATTTTGTTTTCTTTAAAAACAACTAGAAATACAACCAGGTTTGTATTTTATTTTTACTTATTTTGCTTACATAGGTTGGGATCATCCAAACACAGCTCCTTTAGGCTTGGGCCTGACCAGTTGCATTTCTCTCTCTCTCTCTCTCTCTCTCCATTATTTGTTGTTGTTGTTGTTGCTTTCTACAGCATTTCCCTGTCCTAGATCACAAACTGCTTTTCAAGTCCTCCCACTTTCAAAAGCATCTCATCAGGCTATGTGGCCAGAGGAGATGCTGTCTTTGTGAAGCATCCGTCCTTGGCACCTAGAACTAATTGTGTGGGTCTTTGGATCTCATCCATTGTGTGTGGTGTTAGTGTTGGGAGAGAAACGCATACAGAAGTCACTACAAAAGCTGTGAGTTAGCAATTCAAAGATTTGGCCTTTAGTAACGGGTCATCATTCAGGATGGGATGCTGCATAACAAGACTGCTGAACCTCTTTTCTTTCAACCTGAGGGCCAAATTCCATTCCGGAGAAGCGGGGGGGGGGGGGGCACATTGGTGGGTGTGGCAAAAGGCAAAACACAACAGCACCAAAGGAAAAAGGAGAGGACAGCATATTTGAGCTTAAAACCCTTATTGTCAGTAACTAAGCCTTAGGAGGATCATTTCAACCTTTTAAAATGGGGGTGGATTGGGTCCCCAGATGCAACAGATTTGGCTTGCAGGTCTGAAGTTCAGAATCCCTGCTGTATACAGCAGGGTGATGTAGGATACATCTGAGGCTAATACTTGTATTGGTCTCCTTAATAAGGGTAGTATTGTTTTCTTTTGAATGTAGCATATTTCATCGTTCTCTAACGGGCAACACTAAGCTTGCATCATCTATTAAAAACTGTCTAAAAACAAAACCACACAGTTACTCCCCTCCGTCGATCAAAGATCTCCTGCTCCCATTAAACCAGGGGTAGCCAGACCTCAGGCTTTGTTTTTTACTACAACCCCAAAGTCAAGCAGCTGCAAAACAGTGTTGGGGTGGTTGCAATCCTATGCAGTTACATTGCAATCCTATATCTGTTTATTCAGAAGAAAGACCTACTGAGTTAAACGGGACTTACTTTGACACAACTATGTACAGGACTGCAGCCTTAGGGTGAAAGAACTGGGTGCCCCTGAGCATACAGGCAGCCCATGAATTTGTATTCAGTGCTAGAACTGAGCTCACATTAAAAAAAACCAAATCCATTCCTATTCTCCGTCATTCCCCCACAAACTTCCTTTATTTTTCATCTACTAGGAGAAAGCAGGCTTTTGTTGTTGCTGCTGTTAAACAATTGGGAGTCCATCAGAACAGTTTGCCAGTTTACTGCTAATCACCCAGAAAACTATTGGTAAATCCCAATCAACTTTATACAAACCCCGCCTTAAACAACTCTAGCCATTATTCCTTGCTGCCCTATATGTAAAACTCTGTCCATGAGTCCCTGAACAACATGTAAGTAGTGCTCTTACATTCTGTTCCTTTAAATCCCTTTCAAAATCCTCTTTTCTCTCTGGCTTTTGGCTTATCCTTTTATTCCTCAGCTACAGTTTAAAATTTAAGCAAAGGCATGTACCTGACTATTCCCCTCCCTTCCTCCCCTTCTCTCTCTCTCTCTCTCTCTCTCTCTCTCTCCCCAACACCCATCAGGAATCCCCAAAACAGGTGTTGATAACAGGTTTATTAAATTGGGATATTATATACAACTCCTCCTTGGCAGGACTCTGAATACAGGTTTGCAGCAAGGTTTCTCCTAACCTAGGAGAAGAGAGGATTGGTGCAATCTGGAGTTTGGGACATACTTAAGATAACACTACATTGTGCTTTGTTGAATACAACATATGTCTGACTCTTTCTATAAGCTCAGCCTAGTTGGCTTTTTAAAATTTATTCAAAATATTTACAGGGTGCCTTTATAGGATGCCTTTCAGGCTAGGCGCACTCCTATGGTGGTGTACAACAATAAAATGCATATAATAAAATTCATAACAACAAAATGATGCAATAATAAAAGCAGTTCCAGAAAACAACAAACACTAGCTTGAGACAGAACCTACAACACAATTGCAGCTATAACCCAGTCTGATAAAACATAATCAGGGGAAGGCCAGAATAAAGAAGCTAGTCTTCAGAGCCTTCTTAAAAGCCTGTAATGATGGGGCCTAGTGGACCCCTGATGGCAACTCATTTCAGAGACGTGGGGCCGCTGCAGAAAAAGCTCAACAGCTCATTCACACTTTCCAAATCGATCCTGGATTTTTCCCATCTTACCTTTGGAAGTGAGTCTGTTGTTTTGCAAGTTAAGAGTTTCTAGTCTGTAAAGACGTGATAGCTCTTCTGGAAAGATTTCTTCTATCTGGTTGTTCTGGAGGAAGAGAAAAGCTGGATCAGGAGCCAGAGACACTAGGAACATCCCCCCCTCCCCCCCCCCCCCTGGCGAATTGCTGCATTTTGAACTAGCTCCAGCTTCCGGAGCAGCTTTCAGGGCAGCCCCAAATACAGCGCATTGCAGTAATCCAATCTTGAGGTTACCAATGCCTGTACCACAGTGGGCAAGCTATCCATGTCCAGGAGAGGCCGTAGTTGGTGAACCAGTCGAAGCTTGTAAAAGGCACTCCGAGCTGCCATGGCCACTTGAGCCTCCAGCGACAGAGATGGATCTAAGAGTACCCCCAAACTCAGGGCTGGTGCTACCATTAGGCCAACTAGGCAGCCGCCTAGGGTGCAGACCTCAGAGGGGTACAGTACTGCCCTTTAAGGGTCACAGTTTTATACAAATTAGCTGTTTTAAGAAAAAACATTTAAAAAGGAAAATACTTCAGAAACTCTTCTTCAACATCAAAATTGAAGTTGGCAATTTTTTGGGACAGGGGGTGCAAGTAGCTCGCTTTGCCTAGGGCGCGAAATAGTCTGGCACCGCCCCTGCAAACTACAAACCTGATCTTTCAGAGGCAGCGCAACCCCATCCAGAACAGGCAATGAGCCTGTCTCCCAGACTCGGGAACCACTCACCCACAGGGCTTCCGTCTTGCCAGGATTCAGTTTCAGTTTATTGGCCCTCATCCAGCCCATTACTGAGACCTGCACAGCCTCACCTGATTCAGTTGTCACAGGGAGATAGAGCTGCATGTCATCAGCATATCGATGGCATTTAGCTCCAAATCCCCTAATGACTGCTCCCAACAGCTTCATATAGATGTTAAATACTTCAGATGCACTGAAGATTTTGGGAATATCCACTTGATTTATTATTATGTGAATATATATATATATATATATATATATATATATATATAAAATCCTTTTGAACAGCAGGTACCCCTGTTCCATTGCAAACTGCTTTAGAAATGTCCTTCAGCTTTTATATGTAAAGCCAAACATTCCTGAAGCATATGGACTAGTCATACAGTCCTTTGGATGTAGAGCTTTATGGATTTGGAAGTTTGAAATTTTATTTATTTATTTATATTTCTATCCTGCCTTTCTACCAAAAATGGATTCTGCATGATAACAGCTCATCTCCAGTGTGACTAGTACGATCCGCTAAAAGCATCTTAGCTCGCACTGCACTCTGCCGCAAATAGGCCATCAGTGAGCAAATCATGCCTTTCCCTTAGCCAGTCTTGACAATCCTGTTATAGGCTCTGCATTGTAGAAATATTACAGGCAGCTACAAGGCAAGAGGGGGCTCCACCCCACAAACAGTTCACAGCCCTTGCTTAGGTTTGTCTACCTGTAAGGAAAGGTGGGTTGTCAGTTCAGGGACATCTATGGGAAATTCTTTCAGCGAAAACCCTCCACAATCCACAATCCCTTCTGGATTGCAAGTGCATTTTTTAGGACAATCTGGTGCCAAGGAATTGCGTTCCAGATCAAATAGTTCAGATGACGTCTCTGGAAATTCGTTGCTGTCTTCATTCTTCTGTCCTTGAATCCTGCTGGAGCTCCATACCAATAGCCACAGTACAGGAAACAGGGGTCTGAACTTTAGGTACATTTCCACTGAAACCAAGGCAACATTACAGTGAGTAGGAGATCGTTACCAGCTCTTTTTAAAATATTGGCACAAACCTTTACAATTGCACGAAGTTGAAAAATCAAGTGGGTTTGCCTCATTTACTATCAGGCCTTAAATATCAAGTGCTCGGTAGGGTGGTTTGACCTAGGTATACCTATGAAGATTTGCAAATCCAAGTGGCAGTTTAATCTCCTCCTTTTCCCAGGTGGGCAACCAGATGCAAAAGACAAAAAAGCTCCCTTTCCCTAGTAGTTGTGTAGAAGTTCCCATGCGCCTCCTGAAATTAAGGCCAGATCTACACCAAGCAGGATATGACACTTTGAAAATGTTGTGAAAACCGTATACGGAGTGTGTCTTGGGCCCCATCAGTTGTCACTACTGAGTCTGTAACTGAGCCTAAGCATGTATAATGGATACAATCTCATATTGTTTCCCTATTTGCTCCCGCCTTGCCTCCTACCCCCTTCCAAGGGAAATCTCCTGATTTCCTCTGGGTTGAATTTTAGATTGGGAGCACCTTGGAACAAGGACCTGTTCTCTTCTACTGGGGGATAGGGAAATTGCGGTCGTCCAGATGCTGGACTACAACTCCCATCACCAATTATATTTGGCCGTGCTGATCAGGGCTGATAGGAATTGTTGTCCAACACATTCTCTACTATACTCTGTGCTTACATACACTGATGGCACATAATATCATCACCATATCAGTCATCCTATACAAACTAATAGAGGCACTATATCCCTATCATCTACTGAATCTGCTCACATCACAAATCATTGCCCTCTTCATCTTTTCTAGTAACAGAGACAGTTATTCTAGAGCAATTATTTCAGTACAGATGTGGCTACCTGAAGCCTTTTTAACCCCCCACCCTATTATTGAAGTGTGGGTAATTTTTCATAACGTTTAACTTCTTTCTGATAACAAAATGACTATGAATCAATCAATATGCAGGTGATGCAATGCACATGATCTACCTCTCCAAAACAAAACAAATGACCACCATTAGTGTATCTAGTTTATAAATTTATAGATTTAAAATTTTAAATGCATAGATTAAAAGAATACTCCCAGAGAGATTTTAAAATGTGAAACTTTTTGGTATAAAACGCCAATTTCCATCAGAAATGAGAGTCTGCTATAATGCCACTTATAAGCAGAGCCAGAACCAATCAGGAACAGGCCAAACCTCAGTGGGGGGAAATGGATTAGCAATCAGCATCTGACTATGCGAGTCAGATAAGAGCTACTCTATGTTGCACCACCAAGGGATAAACATATTTTTCCAAGGCAAAATGTTGCATACAGATAACACCAAAAGCTAATGCTAATTGGGGTGTATTAGGCCAAAATCATGGGAACGCTTTCGAAGAATCAAGTCACATGCAAAAAGTGAATAAACATGTCTGGGCTATAAGTGCCATTTTTGCTTTTGAACAAAGAATGGGGGGGAAATACATTCCCCCCCCCCAAATCACAAGGAAAGCATGTGCCAGAGCAAGCAATTAAGCCAAGTCTCTTGATCCCTAAGTTTATGCTCCACATAACGGAGTTTCCGTAAAGAGCAGTACAAGGTTTTGTTCTGGCTGCAGCCTCAGAAACGCGATCCAATCTGTTTGTTGTCCACAGCCCAATTTCTATCATCAAACCTTAAACGACTTCCTTTCCTGGGACTGCAACACCCACTACTACACAGCTTCTTGACATGCGGTGCATCTTATAGTTTGGTTTTTAAAGGCATAAAGAGTTAATAATATATATTTCTGAACATGTCAGATGAAGATTTGATGTAACTGCATTCACTTCAAAGCTGGGCCATCTCCTTCTACAATAGATGCTTCTGACAGCTCTCCCTCTCCTTTGAAGCAATAGCAGCTCTGGTACCATAGACAGACACTTGGGATAAAGCATCATCTGCAGCTTTTGTACAGAAGGCAGTAAAACCAGGCAAGCTATTCTGATTTCTTTTTCAGTTCAAAGAGAACTTTAACACTTTTGGGGAGTGGGGGTGGGTGGGGAGGGGCTTGGTTTATTTTAAAACTCAGTTCTTACTTAAAGTGCGTTATTCAAAACTTGTCATTTTGCCGTGGCCTCATCTCAAGTCTGTGCAGAGCCCTCACCAAGGTTTGGCTCAGATCCTGCGACATCAAGTACAACCAAGGACAGCAGAAAACATGTATAAGATTTCTTCTGTTAAACTGGCTACAACATTCTGGTTTAGTTTCAGGATCCAGAACAGCAGCCTCCGCATCTCATGTCCTGCATTCTTCCACCGGGCTGCGGGGCGGAAAGAGGAATGAGATACCTAGAAGCATTTGGAACTTTCAGGAATTGTTAAAAATGTCTTTCCAGGGAGGGGGGGGAATGCAACTAGGCACACACACACACACTCTATCTATCTATCTATCTATCTATCTATCTATCTATCTATCTATCTATCTATTGTAAATGGTTCCAGCGCCTACAGCTCTCTGCTGTGAGACTTTATTACATCCTCTATTATTTCTGTTCAGCATTAGCAGGTTATGCATATTTGTGCATGCATAATAAGTTTTCAAACCGCTGCAGCAAAGATCAAAGGAGCCGTTCATTGTCCTCCAAGTGCCATGCTATAACAGAGTAAAAGTGCTGAAACAAACTCACCTCTGCTTCGTTGATAGTGATGAAAGTGTCCGGATAAAAGTGTTTCTCTTGTGCCCCCCCCAAAAGGTTCCGTTTGCTCATGCCATGTCAATTACACACTCTAAGCGCCAAACACTTTCCCCCTTTCCCAAGTCAGATCCTTTCCAGATGTGATCAGCAGAACTAGAAAAGGAGAGGGAAAAGGAGGGAGAAGGAGGGAGGGAGAGAGAAATAGGCAACCCTCTCTCCCAAAGAGAATTTCCTGTCCTTTTCTATGCAGAGAGGAATTTTTCCAAAGTCACCATATGGGAAAATGTAAGTGAACAGAGTGGACGATACAGGGTTGGGAGAGAGGAGAGAAATTCATAGTTGTGATATGAATACAGTGGCTTGGGCACTTCCAGTCACTTTTACCAGCAGAACCTGTGGGATGAACAAGGATAATGAAAGAGAACAGCAATTTATATCAGGCAAACGAACAGAGCAGATGGAGTAACATTTCAAAACAATGCATTTTCCTGACAGCCCTGCCGCTTCAACGTCCTTTGAGCAGCAAATCCTGAATCCCAAGTTTGGTCCCCACACAACACAACTCTCTCACACATGGGCTCCCAGGCTGCCTAAATTTAAAACAGGAAAGTCTTGTGACACTTTAGAGACTAACAAATTTATTTTGACATGAGCGTTCGTGGGCACTGTCCACTTCATCAGATGTGTGAAGTGTTAGCTCTCAAATTGGCATACGTATGTGTTGCAGGGGATGTCAACTGTGGTGTTGGAGCTTCATCACACCAGGGTTATACTGTGCAATCACTGCGAATTGCGTGCAAAGGACTCTGAAGTTTTCCAGTTTATTATCTGCTTTGACTGTGAAGCACTCCCATGCATCCTGCTTTAATTGTGCTATAAAGCCAAAAGAATTGACCTATTTTGCTACCTGTTTAGGAGCGAATCATTTGTTGTTTTCCGAGCGGCCACTGGGGGCGCAAGAGGATTTGATATGGTTAAAGTACAAATTAAACAAATGCTTACATCTGCGTAAGTTTTAAAGATAAAGACATCAAAATTGGCATAGTAATAGATATTAAGGAGAGCTTTAAGCATACCAAATTTGAATTGGATTGGGTCATCTGTTGATTTTTTAATGATTTTTTACATTTCCCTCCTTAAACCCATTTCCTGGTATGCAAAGGATCATAGGAGCGCTGCCGTCTGGGGTGTGATTTAGCTAGCAACAACAACAACAGCTTTGCGCTGTAGGGGATAATTCAAGGGAAACAGGTACTGGGATGAAGCCTTTAGAGGGAACTGAAATGCAAAATGTTATGGCAATTATCACTTGTCTGTGCCTTCTACATTTCAATCCCCTCTGACCACACAATTTACATCTCCCCCTCCCCACATATGTATACAAATCTGACAATTTGAGGTCAACACTCCATGCATTCAATGAAGTAGACAGTGTCCACAAAAGCTTATACCAGAAGAAATGTCTCAGTCTTTAAGGTGCCACAAGGTTCTTTATTTTGTTGCAACAGATTAACACATCTATCCCTCTGGAAATTGTATTTTAAAAGGGACAGATTTCATCCATTTCCCCCACCTCTTCATTCCCTTTCCTCAGGGGTTTTAGTCCCAGAATCAGGTCTTTTTTGTGAAAGACTTTCGGTAGCTTGGGATTCCCCTCAGCAACACTTCATCTGCCACTTTTACTTGGGATACCACCACAAAACAATCAGTATCGTGTGTCATCTTCATGTTCTCCTTTTTTAGGAGAGAGATAAATTTCTTCCATGTTGCACACTTCACCACTGTCACAGCAGCAGATGAAGCAAATTTGAAGTAGAGAAGGAATTGCTTTGGTAGCAAATAACAACAACAACAACTTACACCACACACTCACACAAATTATAACATTACCCCTGCTGTGATCTCTAAAATACCTGTGAGAAAGACGCAGACAAGTTCTCCTTTTGGTTGCTTGCTAGGCCTTAAAAATTCTCCAAGTCCTCCTTTCCAAACCTGCTTGAACATTTGCTCAATCTAACGCGCTATTGTTTCCTCTCCCCACACCCCACCAATTTTGGAATCTTGGCTTGCTTTAGCTGGAATGGATCCACCTCTGGATCATGAACTATTCTCAAAAGCCAATGAGGAAAATGCATGTTTTCTTTAAACAAATTGGTTACTTTATGCAAAATGACTCAGCTGTAAGATTTATTATATACTCCCCACCCTCTGCCTCTGTAATCTACATTCCATGACCCTGGAACCAAACATACAATAGTGGCATCAGAAATGTGTGCATTTCAAGGCAAGGAGAACATTGTGATTTTGAAGACCGATAAGGCCTTCATCGAAACAGGACAACACTTGGTACAGACTTAACCAGTATTTCAGGGACAATAAAACTAGATGGTAGCAAGGGCCACTTGTATAGCTTCCATTAGGAAAAAAAAAATACAAAACACGCTTCTAGTAAAGAGTGATCCCTAGCTACTTGTTTTCTGGGACCATGGAACACTCCAGGAATCCAGCACTTGTTTCTCCAGTCTTCCCACCCTTGTAACCATCCCTTCTCACAATCTTCCAGTAAGTTCTGTTCATGCTACTTGTCTTCCCTGCACATCTATTTCCAGGTGGAGCAGATTTGAAAAATCTAACAGAATGGATTGCAGCCCTCTAGATGTTGTTGGATTGCAACTCACATTAGCCTTAGCCAGCATAGATAATGGTGAGGCATGATGGGAGTTACAGTCAAACAACATCTAGAAAGCCACAATTTTGCCCACCCTCGCCATAATGAGTTATTATGAGTATCTTCCAAATACATATGTACAAATATGCACACATTATAAGATGGCATGCAGGAAGTGATTTCTGCAGCCAACTGGGAGTTAAGGGACCAGTTGGGTTTGGAAATGGGAGTTTTATAGGGTAAAAACAAAATGAAGCATACAGCAACAATGGGACAGTGAGACTAGGATCTCCTCATGGCACTAAGACAAAGGTGTGAAGATGTTTCCCAAATAACATCAATGGTTGTTTGGATTTTTAACACAAGGACCACGATGGCCCATTATGACAGCCATCACATACTGTAAAAAAAGAGCCATCTGGGCAGAGATGGCTCAAGACAGCATTGTCTGTCAAGCTACTTAAAAGGCCTGAAACTTCCAAAAAAAAAAACCCCAAAAACTGACCGATTTCCCTAAAGGGTGATTTTATAATATTTTTGTAGAAATTAACAGAAGTCAAGAATATTCTTATGGATCTGCCAATTTTTCTCTCAACCAAGGCCCCCCTGTTTACATGCTGTTTTGATTTGGTGTGATAATGCTAATTTTTAGCCTTACATACATGACTCGCCTCCAGTCTGCTTTTAGGATGATAGCTGAGGTCAATAACCTGACAGAATTCCAAACTTTAAGATTGCTGATCTCAAAGCTGGGTTCTTTAGAGTCCCTGTACCATGGTTGCCAACTATCATAGAGGTTGTTGTGCTTTAGCTCTGATACTGAGCACTGTGCCAACAGACTGAAGTGGGCATTAAAGAATTGTTTTACATTATTATTATTATTATTATTATTATTATTATTATTATTATTATTATTAATTTATATAGCACCATCAATGTACATGGTGCTGTACAGAGTAAAACAGTAAATAGCAAGACCCTGCCGCATAGGCTTACAATCTAATAAAATCATAGTAAAACAATAAGGAGGGGAAGAGAATGCAAACAGGTACAGGGAAGGGTAAACAGGCACAGGGTAGGTTGCCACTAAACACACACAATGTACGTTTGGGGCTTTTACCCAGTTTGTTTTCCAGCATTGACCCCGTTTAACATAACTTTATAGCAGATTGTGTCACAGCTTGATAATCAAACCCAAATGTGCCCATCGTTTTAGGATGCCGCTTTTCACAAGTCAGAGAGGTTTCATTTACACATAGTTCAAGCTAAACCCTGGTGTGGCCTGTACAAATGCCACATCTGTTTGTAAGCGTTACACAAATTGGTTCCAGAAAACATAGAATTTGTTTTCAGTATTTGTCTTTCACATGTGGGATACATATTTGTTCCTGATGAATGAACATTAAACATCCAAGCTGCCACTTTATAACTACTAGGAAGAAAAACCCCTTCCTCAAATCATAGTATACTGAAGTAATAGTGGTCCCCCTTAATATACATTTTGAAAGAAAAAGCTGAATGTTTGAACTTTGTATGACAGAGAAAAAATACTATGTCAATCTATAATAATTAATTTTAGTCAGTCTGGTAAGCGCTCACAGCTTTTGATGCAATTATTTCACAATTTATTTATTTATTTAATTTGGATAGAAATCAGCTATGGAACCTGCATTTCTCCAGCTGCCATATTCTCCATCACCCTAGAGCAGGGGTGAAGCTCTCCAGATGTTGTTGTGCAACAACTTCCATCA
The DNA here is from genome assembly GCF_023053635.1 of Elgaria multicarinata webbii. Classification (NCBI taxonomy): domain Eukaryota; kingdom Metazoa; phylum Chordata; class Lepidosauria; order Squamata; family Anguidae; genus Elgaria; species Elgaria multicarinata. The sequence continues at coordinate 147,516,434 of NC_086171.1, forward strand.
GATCTAACCATTGGGCACTGGAATCCAGCATTATCTAGAGGGCTGAATTTTGTTCCGACTTTATACTGTTAGTTTTACCCTACCCTGTGCCTGTTTGCATTCTCTTCCCCTCCTTATTGTTTTATTATGATTTTATTAGAATGTAAGCCTATGCGGCAGGGTCTTGCTATTTTATTGTTTTACTCTGTACAGCACCATGTACACTGATGGTGTTATATAAATAAATAAATAAATAAATAAATAATAATAATAATAATAATAATAGAGCTTCCAACAACCTCAGAAGAGTGAGAAGTGGTTACCTAACTTCACACTAACGTTAAGACAATCCTTTACACACTTGCCTGCAACTAAAACATTCCAAATCAGTGTAATTTATTTCTGAGTAAACATGCATAGGATCTGGCTGCACAGTACTTTGACCCTAGTTTTCCTCTCCTTAGTGAGTCATGCTCCAAGTTTTCTCCAGTTAAGGTTTTTCTTCTCATTTCTTTTAGACGGGCTATGCATTGCAATAATTACTCTTACACATAATTGTCTGGGTGCCAACTTATTTGATTCATAAAATGAAATGTTTCTTTAGGACTGATTTACACATGCACACTCATCACTTGTTCAAAGACCTGCATTCATTAAAGACATTTCATAAATTATGCTGCAGCATGAGTTCAACAAGGCACCTGCTGCTGCAGCTATTACTGCTTATCTGATCAGTCTTCAAAATTACACCTAAAGAATATGAAACAGTATATGAAACAGTCCTGAATGGCCGACTACAGATTTGCATATTACCCAATATCAACGCAGATGCAATAGTTTTCAATGGGAACAGCTTATGGGTTTGGCCAACAGGGATTAAGTGAGGAAAGATAGGAACTGTGTGTGTGTGTGTATGTGTGTGCATACACATGGGTGCATACACTTGGGTGAGAGAGGGAAGGCAGCCTTAAGAAACTCAGTAGCAGTCTGAGGATGCAGACTGAGCCATTTACTTTAGAGCTCTGCTCATAAATAAAACAATAAAAGCTCCCCTTTTAAAACTACATTCATATTAAGATTCAAGAAGTACAAACACAAGTTATAGCACAAACTTCTCAAAACTAATCGCTGAGAGTACCAACAAGTACTTGGTGGTTGTACCCTGATCAATCAAGTTCTTTCAGCGCCATCCTACTGATGGGTGGGAGATCTGAAGGCTTCTATTGATATTGTAACTCTGACTATGGGTTTTTCTACATGAAGCATTTATGGTGTGCTCAACATTCCCTACTCATGGCTGTTTGTGGTTCTTTAGAAGTCACGGTGACCCTCTAGTTTCGCATTTTTTCTAACCAGCATTTTTGGTGCATTTTTTTAGAGCAGAGGAAATGCAACATTTAATTGTGAAAATGAAAGAAGCACAATTTTCTTTTATGTATTTGCACTATTTTGCGATACCACAGTGCCACCTAGAGGTTATGTAGCAGAAAAGCAGGAAAGGAAACACTCCTCGTATAGTGCTCGTATCTCAATTCTGCCACAAAACCAAAAATAGATGCAACGGATTAACAGCCTCAGATAGAAAAGCTCATTGGGAGAAGCAAGAGCAGTTTCTGCAGTGTCTGGGAGGAGGGGTTGTGAGAATGGATCTCCTCGCTCTGAGGTTAGATTTGTCTCTCCTTAGGAAGAGATCCAAAACATTCTTGGAAAACCTCCCAGGACTATAGGGCTGCAGCCTTAATGTGTGTTTTCAACATGGATACTCCATCTTGCTTTAAAATTTGGATTGAAATTGGGTATAACAATTATAAATTTAAAAAACTCAACCAGACACCATCCAAACATTCTCAGTACAAAAATTATATAAATCAATATTGCAAGCCAACTGAGTATGAGACATCCTTACCTAGCTCAGTTAATGAAATGCAACAGCTAACAAAGAAAGAAGTCAGAGTTTGAAAAGAGATACTGAGAAAAGGTTAAGCTTACAACCTGACAGTATTTTGCTATTAACATTTTCAAATGAATAAATATATTAATCTCAATCTTCCATTTTAAAAGGCACTTTGGCAGCATCAGTAGAGAAATGTGCATGTGTCAAAACCAGCCATATTTCTATTTAAAATACATGGAAGCCTGATCATTTTCTCGTATCTTTCATGTATCTTTATGTATCTTTCAAAAAGGAGAAGGCAACCTGTGGTCTATCCTCTAGATGTTGGACTGCAACTCCCACTAGCCCTAGCTAGCATAGCCAGTAGTCAGGGATGATGGGAATTGCAGTTGAACAACATCTGGAAGGCCACAAATTGCCCACTCTTGTTATAGAAGGTACATGGCTGTTTCTACGCAAGTGTGCTCTTCTCAACTGACATGCTGCATATGTATTTGGTATTTGGGTTTGTAAGTATAAAACAAAAAGGCATATTTAACTAATCCCTGGGTCCAAGGCATTCTCTGTCATGTGAAGAAAGGTGTTTACATACCCCATAAGGTATTTACATATCCCATTTAAGCATCTCTTTATATACATCTGTTTCTAATTTAACATAATATATGGTTACTATTAAGTACAGTTTATTTCTCTTCTTCCAAGGCTCTTATAATAATATCAACAAAAGGCAACAGAAGGGAAACGTTTTGGGCAGAAGGACAAGATGTAAAAAGGCATTTCAATGTGGAACAACTTTAAGAGACTCCTTTGACTTCTGCCTTTGAAGGAGAAATTTATTTGTTTCCCTGGCCCATATTGAAGCTTCAGTTTTGAAGAGGACACTCCATGAATTGTAGTGAAGTCTGCTTAATCTACGGAACACCGCGGTAACTTCTATTTTAGAACTCAAAGCAACAGTCTTTGTGATACTATACGTTATGTGCATGTAACCAGTGCAATCTGATATTACTAAACCATGCAACTTCTATGAACTCTAATTTATAATCAATTTTGACCAAAAAAACAAACAGAAGCTGAAGAATTAATTTAAGTTTATTATGAAACTTTCAAATCAGAACATACTATCTCTAAACAGAATGAATTAAAAATTGGTGCATTAGATGGGCATTTATTAAAGAATCGCCAGTTTCTAGAACAATGTATATCATAATTAACCCAAGTGTTTAAAAAGTGTTAGCCCTTGCCTTCATCAATGTACGTTCAAAGGGAAAGCACTACAATTAATGCTGTTATCCATTTTTATGAATGCAAAGGATTTGATTCCCAATATGATAAAAGATGCCCCCCATATGTTAATTTAGTAAGAAGCAAACTCTATTAGACCAAGGCTAGGATCCAAAGGAAAACACGTACTGCTACCTATGGCAGTTTTAGAGCTGTGTTTCTTCAACACACCTTCTCCCACCACCTCACCTTTAAAATTATGGGTACAATCCTATGCATGTTTAGATAGAAAAAAGTCCTACAGCTCCCAGCATGCTCCTGCTAGCATAGCTTGCTGGTGTGTGCTGGGAGTTGTAGGACTTTTTTCCTGTCTAAACATGCATAGGACTGCGCCCTAAGTGGGATTTCAAAAGCAGTTTGTGATATGGCAGGCATGAATGTATCTGCTATTCAAAGGGGGAGAAATCTCACTAGTTATGCCCAAGTCCTTAGGGCTGCCTAAAATAGCTCTCTGGATCCAAGTCAATGTAAAAAAGCATTTAATTGAGCCACCATGAAAGATACACTAAGATAAAAATGAAATTTTGGAAGAATTTTTGCCAAACAGGTAATATACTCTTTCCCCATTGCCCTTCCTGTTTTTAAAATTTAACAGGAATGACAGCAGATCACTTTTTCTAAGAATTTTTAGAAACAATTTCAGATGGACTAAGATCAGGGATTGTTATACATCATGCTGCTTTTAACCATTATGAACATTCTTAGAGCTTTCCCAACGGCTAATATTTTGTCAACTCTGCATTAGTTTAGACCAATTTATGAAAGGCAATGCTGAAATCTCCATTAAACAGAGACTTCAGAAAAGCTAGAGTCACATACATATTCAGAAAACCTGTACCATGCTACTTCCAACATCTAGTTCCAGCCTAGTTTCTAAGAAACTTTTTTTCAAGTCTTGACTGCATCTTGAATTCAAATTGGTTCAAAGTTTAGCTTTGCCTGCTTGAAGCTGTAGGTTCTGTAACTTCATAGCCATGCCCATGTTCCCAGAAATCTTCAATTTGCCTTGAAAGAAAGCCTAAAAGAAATAAAAAAAAGTAACTGAACTACATTCTTCTGGCTAATGTTTCTCATAATTTCAGAGTGAATTGTCTTCTCCTTAGAGCATTTCTTCCAGGATCAAAACCAAATAATTTGAGACTGCCACACAAAACATTAAATTTTAAATTACCCTTTCTAAATGCACACACAAGAAAAATCAAATGCTTCAAGAAATACATAAAATTTTGTAGTCTATGATGAGTAATTTCTAAATGGCCTGTGAGCTATACTATGAAAAGAAGCTGTTACATTACCCATAATCCTTACATATTTAAAAAAAATCATGCAGAGTTATCTCACAATCATTACTGGAGGACAACTGCTTCTTTAGCATGAACAATAACTCACTTATAACACATACCAAATAATTAAAGATGTTCCAAAAAGGAAACTTCTTTTCTGTACTTAAATAATTGCCAGCTACTTTGCCAAATGCCCCGAAAGTATGTTAGGGGAAATAACTTATATTTTCCATCTTTAGCAATTTTATTGCTAAATTTTACCTGTACATCAAGGTAAAATTGAGTACCTTGATGTACAGGTACTCAATTTTATCCAGAATTAAGTTATCATTTAGTCCAAACAACCTGGGAGGGAAAGGAATGAAGGTTGTTTTCACTGTTTCCTGCTATAAAATAAAACTGTATAGTTAAATTAGAAGAGTTGTACTATTTTCTTTGTGTTTTACTTACTGTCTGTGGATTCATCTGGCCAGTCATCAGAGCCAGCAAATCAGTGTCAGACATAGTAACAGTACAGTCAACTTTCTTATCTGAAAGTAGTGGACAGAAAAAGATTAAGATTTCTTCTTAAAGCTAGAATGCTTAACAACAGAGAGTAGAGCAATAATTGAACTGCCAGCATAGCCATGGTTTCCATTTCATCTACAGTTAGAACTAGAAATTGAAAGTTTTAAGCTTTTCATTTCTAGATTCACAGGACAACCCTCTGCATGTTCACTCAGAAGTAAGTCCCACAGATTTTAGTTGGATTTACTTTCTAGTAAGTGAGCATAAGATTACAGCCTCAGTGGTATCTAAAAAAATATTTAAAACATCGTTCTGTGTGTATTGCTCTTTAAAAAGTGCACTGCATAAACATGCAAGACTGGAGGCAATTGTTTGAATAAACGCTATCTTGTCAATATTAATTTTTACCAACTCTATTGATCCATGTCCAAGGATGAGTCACCAGTTCCCCTCTTTTGATAGATGGAGCCCAATCCAAAACCAAATGAAAAAATGTATGTATTTCCTTTGTTACAGCAGTATGGAGGCTCTTTTAAATTAATATTTTTGTACAGGTGTGACTTGCTTGTTGTGGAAGAACCTGAAGACCTTCCCCAAATAAGATCTTGTGCTGAGTGATGTAATATTTCCCCAGCAGACAGGAACATAATATTTTGTGGCTGCAAAAATATTTTCTTATCCCAGCTAAGCGTACTTGTTGGACTGGTTCGCAATTGTGCATGAGCTGGAATGAACCCGATTGCTCCCCCTCCCCTCCTCCAGCATGACCCAGAGAAGGATTTTGCTAGCGTTTGCTTTCAACTTCATGAATCCTGGCTTCTTGTTATGTATGAACAGAGCATAATGTTTTAAATCAAACTTTGGTCAGTCTAGCTTTCTACCAGCTCATGCACATAGTGCTAAAATAACTGGTGAATTTGAGAGAGTCATGAGCATGTAACATATAATGCTACCCTATGGTATCAGTGATGAATGAAAACTGGCCTTCAAACCCCAACACTCCTGCCATTTTGTAAAGTTTTAAGAGTTTGGGCTGAATTTGAACATTAATCATCATTATCATCACCATCATATTGGGCATTGCTGCATTGTGCCAGTTTCATATAGGAAAGCTCTTCCACCCCTTTAAACAAAAGCAACAACCACGAGACAAACTCCTCCCTTCACAGTTTATTCATTTATTTAAAGCATTTCTACCCTGCCTTTCCATTTTAAAAATGTCCTACAAATTCAAGATAAAAATAGTTAGACAACACACAAATGCAGTACTAAAAGCAACAGAAAAAGCCAACAAAGTCAGCATTCGGCATCCTCAGAACAAAAGATTTTTAAAGGCCTGGTCAAATAAAGGCCTTTGCCCAATACCTAAAAGGTAATTAAAATGGATTACAGGCAAGCCTCCACAGATAGCGCATTGCATAAACCGGGGTGGTGAACCTCGCCTCCTCACTCTGCCATTCCATGCAACAATGAGAGACTTTTTTCAAGCCTTATTGCTGCCGGAGTGTGTGTGTGTGTGTGAGAGAGCGATATCTTCAGGAGGGTTGCAGTGTGTGGGGAGGACAGGGCTGTGCTCACCCACCGCTCTGGAAATTGGCTCTAATAGGAGGTTTTTTCAAGCCTAATTTCTGTGGGGGGTGGGGTGGGGTTGTATGTATGACAGTGAGAACATCTGTGCTTGTGCATGCATGAGAGAATGTATAGATGTACATGTACAGATGTATATGGATAGCGTGTGTATGGTGGCCCCACCTAATTTTGCTGGCATGAGGCCTCTTGAGAGATTAGCCAAAAGGGAACGTGGCCCTCAGGCTGAAAATGATTCCTCACTCCGGCCAAAAAGTGGGGGGACCAGAACCAAGAAAGCCCTTTCTCTGGTCACCATCTAATCAAGCTCTACTTGCTCCTGAAGAACCTCAGATTATGATTTTAGGTGAAACACTGTCGCACCATTTTATGGACCTTTTCCTTTCAATTTCCTTTATTTAGTTCTTTGAAGAAGGCTAGGTGGGTTCCCTTGCTTCAGGGTTAGATCATGCATCTTTCCTAATTTTTTTTTTAGCAGTTGGGTAAAATCTAAAGGCAAAAAGCAGACACTGCATCCCTAGGCTTTAGGACATACGAAAGGTTTTAGAACTGGGTTGGGTGGTTACAAGAAAGAACTTCACTGTGAACATGCAGTTTGTATTCCCTCTTTTTATGCTTACCAAAACATTTCATCATAATTCCTTAATTTACTTTATCAAACACTTAATTACGCCTATTCCTATTTTGCAATAACATCTATAGTACTTAAAATCTGCATAGTTTCATTCGAACAACATAGGAACATTTTAGAGTGGGAAAACTAAGAACACCAACCTGAGTTAATATCCACACAGCCTTTACCATTTTTCACATCCACTACCCAAGTTGCTTCTTTACCACCAGGGCCATCTTTTACTTTGAAGGCAAAAATACCACCAATTTTCTTGACATAATGTTCTCCTTCCTGTAATCATTATGTAACAGTTACACATAGCAGCTAAAATGACAAGATTTCAACTTATTTATCCCCAAATATTTTCAAACTGTGCTAAGCACTTGCATGCCTGCAGACATTAGTCACTACTATTTAGTCACCCAACAGGACTTTTGACTACTACTACTTTTTTGAACTGTAGCCCCTGGCACCTTCATGATGCAGCACAAAACTCTCCTGAGAAGCCTCCTTTCAGAAAATGCAGTGGGGAGCCATTAAAGAGTGTCTCAAAACCCCTGCTGGGCTTGCAGAGTGAGCCCAATGGAGCTGAATGGAACTTACTTCTAAGTAAGTGTACTTAGGATTTCATTGTTAAACCTTTGGTTATCTGAATTATAGCCACTATGCTTATCTATGAAGAACCACAACAGAGGTAGCTAATTTTCCCTTCTTCAGATTTCATTCTCAGAATAAGACTGAATCAGTTGCAGGCAGGCAAAGTAGGTGTGCAAGTTTAACTTAAAACCTTCTTCATCAAAGGTTTTCAACATGTGGAGGTTTTTTTCCACATGGGGGAGCATTCAAGCATCCTACTTCCCCACATTTGGTTTAAAGTGATACAGCTCCAAAATGGCAGCACCATGGGATTTATATGCTTACATAGGCCTGCCCCAAGATATTTATTTATTTATTACGTTTTTATACAACCCAATAGCTGAAGCTCTCTGGGCGGTTCACATCAGAAGATGGGAGGTGACTAAGCAAGCATTGTATCTGATATTTACTAAGTGCCAGGTTTGAAAGACTGAATATAGTTTCAAGATCTAAAAGGGGGGACCCCAAATTTGAAAATTACAGGTTTTCCCAGTATTTGTGAGCTCTAAGCCTAGGAAAATCCATGTAAACTCTTCCTTTCACTGCTCATATCAAATTGCAGACATGCCCCAGATAAATTAGAAAATGAACCAGGGAGCCACTAATCCATGCCAGCAACTTCAAGCCACTGTTTCAAACATTTTTTTCCAATTCAAATTGGCACTTTAACATGCTGAATTGTTCTTATAAAACCAGTGGAAATTAAGCATAGGAGAAATGTATTTTGTCTCTGGAGAACTTACAAAGTTTCTTACTCATTATTTCAGGCATCAACCAAAAAAAGTGCATAAACATAGTAATGATTAGTTGTACCATCAAGTTTATATGGCTGCTGATCAGGAACATATTTAGAATCCTGACTAGGAGTGGATAATTCTAACTTAGATTCCATGATTGATTGATTGATTTTTTTTTTTTTTTTTTAAAAACTAACTACTGCCCAGAACAGCCTAAAGATAACACTGAGAAGCCAATATTTGCTAGGACTTTGTGCCTAAAAATGCCTGACCTGATATTTTGTAGGTTTTAAACTCTGGAGGGAACAGTGTGATGGTACTAGTTTTCACAGTGATAAGCATACAGAGAATGGCTTTTCTTCAACCTAGGTTGTCTGTTAAAAGACACTTCCTATCCTGAAAATTTTATCCATGATGCAGGCTACCTACCGTCTGGCCTGTGGGAGGGTAGGGATGCTGGACCCAGCCATGTTTTCATGAGAGGTGCACCCATCATGTGGATGTCAAGTGTGACAAATGCATGAAAAGACTACTACTGGCCCTCCATTGTGGAGATACATTAATGGGGCATGCTCTTGTTCCAGTAGTTGGAAGTATTTTTATTATTGCAAGCTCAGGGCATACTTCAAAAACCTATTACAATAATTATTTAGACAAATGAGAAATATCAGCAACCACAAGGTTGCCTTGGGGCAGAATTGTGCCCTGGATATGACCCCTGTTTTGTGGGGTAAGGGATCATTGGAAGGAATATATGTAATTTTCCAACTAAAGGAATATTAACTGGAACAATAACTGGCAGGCAAGGTAGTTTCAAGGAAAGTTTTTGCATGCTTGTAACTATTCCAGTGCCCTAACATGAAACATTATTTTGCAAATTGTTCCATAAAAACCATTTATGATGTTACATACCTCTTGAAGTTTCTTTTCAATTTCTTTGAAAACAAGATCTGCTTTAAACCCTTCCACAGCTGACCTAGTGGGAATAGCTTGGATTTGCCGATGCCTGAAATGGGGGAAAGTCATGCAACATCATTCAGGTAAGCTTAACAAACAAGCTTTAAACACAGCCTACCTCTTGAGCATTTTGTATGTGCAAAGGGATGTGTGTCTATTCAACTATTTCAAACAGAAGAAATATGGAAGTCTATGTGATAAGCAAAATGACCAAGAAATGCAACCACTGTAGTCAGGGCTCATTTTACAATGTTCATGTGCAAACAATTACGACCCATGTCAATATCCTCCCAAAGATTTTGACACAATTCTGTCCCATGGGGGAGGCAGAAAGATAAAGGAGTCTGAGCTCCAGTCCTGCTCATGATGCAACAGGATGGAATCTTTCTCCTCTAGTGCTTGCCCTTTCACTGGAGAGACAGAGGTGAGTGAAGTATTCTACATATTTTTCTCATTTAAGGAAGACTATATTGCTTTCTGTAAAAGCAAATTCAATCAATTGGGAGTGGGGGGAGATACAATTTACCTTACAGAGAATGAATGAACTATATCCTGCACTTATACTGGTTAGACTAATAATAATCAGTCTCAGCATAACTTTAACAGCTATCTTCAGCTATCAACAACAATAATTATGGTAAGTGAAATGAAACATGCAACAAAGCTACCTTTCACCTAATTACTCAATATCCATTCCCAACACAGCAGTTGCATAACTATGCTGAACAATTAGCACAGCTGCTGGGAGAAAACCCACAGTACTACAAGCAAAAGCTAACCAATTTCAGCTGTGAGGAAAAACCAGACAGAGATTTCAACTATTATATTTTCCCAAGGCTATTAAACATCAGAAAATTATTTCTGCCATTAATGACTTCAAGACAATCAGACCTCAACAGCCATAATAATAAAGTAGAGGGACTTTTTCACTGTTTTTGTCTTACCACTCAAGTAATTATGGTGGTATACTGCCATGTTATATCATATTTACATTTTAAGTTCCTACTAAGATGTACTTCCACTCACCCAGTCTTCTGTTCCTGTTCTCTAATAGCACAGCTTTAGGGCATCAAACCATTGGTTTGATACCATAGGTTATTTCTTATTTGGGCATCTGCTATGCACTCTTTAGCTGCTCAGGCTATATTACAACAAGCCTTCCAACATTCATCCCAAAAAAATAGATACAATTTGAGAATCAATAAGAATAATCAACATGATTATTAGCATAGAGTTCAAGCACTGAAATTCTACTAGTCTAAAGAGGGAAACTACAGAATACCTGTAGATTTGAAAAAAAAAGTTTTAATGGAATTGCTGGGAAAGCTACTAAGAAAATGGCAACCCTCTCTAAAAGTAATGTAAAATGTTTTGTTAAGCACCCCAATTGTGTTTTGTTATAAACAAAACAGAAAGACAGTATGGTGTATTGATTTGAGTGCATTGGGGAGGTCCAGGTTCAAGTTTCAACTCAGCCATGAAACTCACTGGGCTACTTTGGGCCAGTCACTCTCAGTCTAATTTATCTCACAGGCCTGTTGTGAAGATAAAATGGAGGAGAATAATTTATATCCCACCTTGGGCTCCTGGTAGGAAAGGGTGGGATATAAATGTAACAAATAAATAATAAATAAATTAAATACTCAATGAAGAATGACTAGAACTGCAGAACAAACCCCTGCAAATCCAATATGGTAAGTATTGATCAATAGCTCAGCTTGCAAGTGAGAGATATGCAGATGCAAATACAGACATGACAGATAACACATATGAACGCATATGTGCACGCACAACCATGTACAACTCTGTGGCAAGATGCAAACATAAATCCTAAGGTGGAGCACCACAGCCAGTTTAAGACTGGCAATTACTCCCACACACAAGGTTTCCCAACCCTGAAACAGGAAAACCCAAAGAGCTATACCATGGTATTTTTCATTAGCTTGATGGCTATCAGAGTTTCTTACTCACATAGATTAAACATCTCTGACAGTGTTGATCTTATTATGTGGAAATTTCACCCTATCCTAAAACTATTTTATTCACTGGAAAGAATTTCTCAAACATCCATTTTAATCTCCACAAAATAAAATTTTGAATACAGAATTAAGTGCTTCTAGACTGTGACTTAAAAGCATGCCACAAACACCTGTCATCTGCCTCATTATCAGCAAGAAAATATACTCTTTTTAGCAATCAAGTTGGAACATTAACAAATGTTGGAAAGTGCGAGGAAATAGGATTTCTTGAAAAGGACATTTCTAAACAAGAAAAGGACACCAGAAACTAAAAATGACTGCTTGGGTATATTTTCCACAATCCAAGTTCCACTGCTCTTGGAGCACAACCTTAAAGATAGTATTTAGATTTTCTCAGCAGCCGAGTAAATAAAAACCCACATGCTGTAAATTGTGAGTAATCAGAGCACGAATTTCCTTGTTATGTATGAAGAATTATTCTGACATTTCAAAAGGCATAAAGCTTAAGGCCTTCATCTCTTGAATGCAACATCCATTGCCTGTTTTGAGTTTTCTAGATCATACTGAAACTGCCAATTCTTCACATTCCTTTGTGCGTGTGTGTGTGTGTATTTTAACATGGAACCAGACTTCAGTTAATACAATTAAGACAGAGCCTTCTACCTCCATGACCAAACCCACACTGAATGTTTCCAGTAGCTAAAGAAACCAAAGTACTTCTTTAAAAAAAATAAAATGCTGAGCAACAGCTTTGCATTCACAACCAATATTATCCCTACTATAAAGAAACAAAAGGATTTACAAATGCCTGCTTTCATTCGGCAGGAATTAATGCTGGAAAGATCACGCTACAGGACACGGCCTGTCAAACTATTTTGCTATGTGTGGCATTTATCTTGATACGATATTATATACAAAACAGAGACGAGACGACGGCACCCCCTATAGTGACATGGACAAATGGTAGTTTTCTTTTGCCTTTGGGTTGCACAAAAAGAGAATTCAGCGCTCACCTTGCAACTTCAGGAAAGCCCATTGTGTAGAGAGAGACTACTACAGCACCACCAATGCCCAAGTTATGCTGCAAAGCAACCTTTGCACCAGGAACCTGTCTCTTTCCGGCTTCTCCTCTTAGTTGCCAGCAGAGTTCAACACACTGAGCCAGACCTAATGCATCAAACACAGAGAACGTGGATCAAGCTGCGTTTCAAGAGCGTCACACTTTAAGTTACGCCCAGCTCTGAAGAGCGAAGAGAAAGGAAGTGGGACTTACTTGTATTTAAGTCCTAGGATAAACCTTTCTGGTTAAAAGATATAACTACTGCTAACACAAATTAAAAAAGTCAAAGCTTCATTGACCATTGAGTGACTGAAAAACATGATTCCCCACATTTATTAAGAGACTGGATTGATTCTGACATTTTAACATTTTGCAAACCCAAGGAAATGAATGTGCCAATCCTATGCTTGATTACTCAGAAGTAAATCCCATTGTGTTCTGCAGACTTACTCAGTAAGTGTGCAGAGGCTTGCAGAGTCAGAGAGAGAAAAAGCTCTAACCATAAACAGTTTCTAGTAGCTCTAAAATTTTAAAATATCGATGTCCCATTTTGCTACATATGTTCAAACATCATAAACATATTACACAAAATTAAAGTATAATAAAAGTATAGGAAAAGCAAACAGACTCAGGTTTAAGCCTCTGCAAATTAAAAGAGGTTCTTTGGAAGTATGTCTTGTGATTCACAGCAGGCTTGGGGTCAAAGTAAACCACTTCATGCAGCATATTTAATAACACTGAGGCCATTGTTCTGAATTGTTTTCAAACAATTTCTCAAGACATTGCCTCAGTTCGTCAGCCTTTGCAGAACATAGATTGGTTTCTTTTAGACAAAATACTATCTGCAGCTACCACTAAGCAACAGATCTGACACTCAACTACAACCAGTATTCACACTTCAGCTACTAAGAGGACAAGTGAAGTTTAGCAATGGGCTGTGCTTGGTCCAGGTTCTGAAGGCAAGGCTGCCTCAGTGGGAGGGGGGGTCCTCAATACACTGATGACAGGGTGTACACTTCATTTGTAGTCCTCCTGCATGCCATAGGTAGGGTTAGAAAGGCTATTTTGCCTGCGTCACTGTGTAAACTCAATCTCCTCTCCAATTCATTAAGAGTGTCAAGGCTAGGCCAGAGAGTCCAAGCTCAACGCAGAACCTTATCAGCCTGCCTCAAATGATGAAAGGCAGTCACTACCCTTCAGCTCAAATAGGGCAGTGAAGGAGCCCGTCTCCCAGAAACCAAGCCACGAGTCCAGGCCACTACTTTTCAAAGTACTTAATTACAGTACACAAACAAGGCTGCCCCTTCCTGAAGACATTACCAAGCTCTATTCATGGAGTAGTTGTGAACCCTTTCTACTATACCATGAAGACACGTTATGTTAACCTATAAAGACCTAAACTAGGGTGACTATATGGAAAGGAGGACAGGACTCCCATATCTTTAACAGATGTATAGAAAAGGACATTTCAGCAGGTGTCATTTGTATGCCTGCAGCACCTGGTGAAATTCCTTCTTCATCACAACAGCTAAAGCTGCAGAAGCCCTGCCCTCTTTTGTATCTGGTCACTCTCCAGAAAACCCTCTCTTGTGTGGTTCAGGAGGCGGAAAATGTAACATCCTTTAAACGCCTCCTAAAAACACAGGTTTCCCCTGAGCTGTCACTTATTTTGGTTTGATATGGTATTTTTAACTTTTAAGTTTTAAACATATTCTGACTGGTTGTATTTTATTGTTTTAAATTGTGAACTGCCTAGAGTCTCAGCTACTGGACAGTATAAAAATGTAATAAATAAATAAATAGTCCCCAAACCAGACCACATTAATAAAGCAGAGTGCACTTGGATGCCTCTATGCCCTAACCACAGAGCCTGGAGCCTAGAGCAGCTAAGGGATGCACTCTGTGATTAGGTCACATGTACGTATGGCTGGCTGGCCACAAACTCTTCTCTTTCTCGCAGTGACACAAATGTATGGGGCATCAAGCGCCATACAGAGGGAGGTTGGGGGCCGCATATGAGCTGTCTACCTCTGCCCTACAGAAATTTCCACTTGTACACAATAATAAAATACTGTTCCTGGCTAAGGATGAGGGACAGGGTGTCTGCAGTGCAGAAGCTTTCATTACTCTGACCAAACAACACTTACATCTCCTGGAATCAGCGCCAAAGTCCCCAAACACATTCATCTAAAACACATAATCAGCCCTATGTTTACACAGAACTCCAGGGCTAAGTTCAACTTTCTGCAATGAGGAAGAATCTTCGACACCACACCACTTTAGCCCTCAAGAACTGGAAGAATTAAGTTACTCTATTTCTGGGATATGATCTGCATGTGATCATTTGCATTTAGAAAAACTGTTTCTTTACACAAGCCTATTACTGAGTTGGATCCAAGCTTAGTCATACTTAGAGCAGACCTACTGAAACCAATGGGCTTAATTTAGTCATGACTAGGCTCAGGTTTCATTGATTTCAATGGGTTTACTCTAAGTATGACCAAGTCATACTTTGAGTACACCCATATTTAGTCAAACCTTAAGTAGGACTAAGAGTGTACATAGCATACTGTGTTACCTTTTGACTGTTAAAATAGCACAAACACAACTCGAAGAACACTCATGGAGGTGTCATAGTGACTACTGAATATTAGAATGTTGCAGCATATCTATCCAAGTTTCATCGTTCTCCAACGTTTCCAGCATTTTACTGATAATATGGGGATCAGGTGATTTGACTTTCCAGCCTCCAGTCAAGAAGCACAGCAAATCAGCTTATACGCATAGACAGAATTTTGCTTACCTCTAAGACTGCTATTGAACACTGCTTAGAGATTGAAATGTTCACTTTCTGTGCCTATACTGAATTAAAAATCAAGCTAATCCTTTTGTATACAAAAAAGTGAAGTGGAATTTGATGGAGCCAAACAAAAAACGACAGAAAACTCAACAGGGATGCGATCATTAGTGTATTGTACTGTGTGTGTCCTGCTTGTGGGTTCCTGGTTGACAGCTCGTTGGCCATTGTGTGAACAGAGTGCTGGACTAGATGGACCATTGGTCTGATCCAGCATGGCTCTTATGTTATTGGAAATAAAAAGCAGGAAGCCTAAGAGAAACAAGATTTTCCCAAGGCACTGCCATTCTTCCCCAAGAAATGACAGCTTGGATCTCCTATGAAGTATTGTACTTATTGCAAGGACTGCTTCACATACTAGTATCTCAGCAAGCAGATCAGTATCTATTTAGGACAAAGAACATGCACTGTAAACATCTGTTGTGCAACCCAGTTTTCCTGCTGCAACCCTGTCGGTAATACTTCTGAAAGATGAAATACTCATGCTGCATTTCACATTATTCTAGATGGAGATCTTCATTAAGGACATTAACGCATGAAGCAACCCTAAACAATTCAGAGACCTGCTTAGCAGTTAGTATCTGTAATCCAAGGTATGCCATCTGAGGTACTAGTTGCAAAGCCAAGCCACTGAACCCGCCTCCCCACCAGGGTGCCAGAAACAGACCCCTCAAGTGGTGAGATGGAGAGAGAGGAGAACCAAGAAGAGTTTACTGACACCGAGCTTCTATAATACAATCCTATACATGTATACTCAGAAGTTAGACCCACTGATTTCAGTGGGATTGACTCCCAGGTATGAGAGGATAGGACTGCAACCCAAGAATGCTTGGAGAATGCTGCTTATGACACTGTCTTGTCACAATGCCACACTAACTTTTTGAAGTAACAGATCACCAAACGTAGAGATTTATATTTATGAGTCTCCTTTCGACCCAAATAGGGCTTCAAAGATGACTTGCAATTTAAGTTAAAAACAATGTTAAAACTTTTTGAAAACCATTTATTATTTTTCAAGTGACAACTGCTCTAAACTGCTATTGCCTTTGTTGGCCTGGGATGATGGGAGTTGAGGGCAGCAGGTTGAGCTAGGCTAAACCAACAGAACATGGCCTAATAAACCTTACCTTGATAAAAGAAAATATGTATATTTCCCATATGCAGATGTTAAAGCCTTAGAAAAAGACCATAAGAGCTACCTGTAGCACCCAGTGGGTGTCCCTTTGAAAGCAAGCCACCACTTGGATTTATGACCCATTTTCCACCATAGGTATTGTCTCCTCTGTCAATCAGTTCGCTAGCTCTTCCTAAAATGGGGGGAAAAAAGGTGGGGGGAGGTAATTATATAAGATTCCCTGCTTTTTAAGTCATTATGAACAGCTTCCTTAGATACTCTCTAAAGACATCATCCATTTAAAAGCAATACAATACTTGTACTATCCATTAACTTGTTCAACATGTATAATCAGATCTCCATTTACACTTGCATTCACTGTACATTTTGGCTTTCTTTTTCGCATTAAGAAAACATCTCTGGAAAGCTCAGAAGTTTGCATTAAAGGTGGTAGTTTTGCAATTGACAAAACAGTACAGGCTGGGGAAGAGGCATTAGTGACTACGATGCAATGGCTTTAATTGGAAGCATATATCTGGTTGATCCTATCGACAGATTTTCTTAGAAATAAAGGATGATGTCTTCCTGTAGAAGTTACTTCCAAGTAAGTGTGCTTGAGGATTTAACTAAGCCGGATGGCTGTTTTGCTGAGGAATAACAGCTTTGGGAGAGGGAGAGGCGCTCAACCCCTTTTTCCTGTTCCAAATCGGATTAGGAACCCTGCAGGGGGGAAACTGGAGCGAAGACGCAGAAGGCAGGAAAGGGCAAAGTATCCCTCAGACCAAACTGACTCTGCTCCAGATGGCCCACTCCCCAAACGGATTTTTTTCTAGGAAAAGCAAACACCTGAACATTGACAGAACCAACCAAACAAGAGTATTAAACACACTCCCCAAACAGACTGCAGTTAAAGAAGACGCTAAGGGCACAATCCTACACATGTTTAGACAGAAAAAAATCCTACAATTTCCAGCACTACTAGCTGGCAATTGCTGGGAGCTGTAGGACTTTTTCTGTCTAAACATGCATAGGGATTGTGCCTTAAGGTTTGCAAAGAAAAACAGTGCAAATCACTCTTATGACATTTTTTTTTTTTTTGGCCTCTGCCTCGACTCCCAAATTCTGAATGTTCTTAATTCACCCCCTAGTGACATACAAAGGAATAATATCCATAAAATGATTTAGCAAAATAATAAGAAGTCATTGGCCACAATTTACACAGTTAGGCATGTGCAAGTCTAGAGGTGTGAAGGCCCGGGGGGGAAATGGAAAAATTTAACAGCTTTAGATTATGAAATATTTTCTTTTAGAGTTTAAGACAAAGTATTTATATATTGTGACGCAGCTTTTACTCCCCCCCCCCCAAAAAAAAAGATTTCTAAAAACTATGTAAGAAGAACACTTTTACAGAAAGACTAGTGATTTGAAATGTCTGGAAATGAAGCCATCGGGAAAAATGTTTTTTAATCTTCTCTGTAAGATTCCCAGCATAGTTAGTTCTTTCACTCCTTATTAAAATTATTGACCTAAGTATATTTTACTGATAGACATTTATACTCAGTTTCCCAACATGTGAGCAGAGTCACCACAGTGCTTTCTTGACAGTTTGGGTTTTGTTCTATAGTGTCCTGTGCTTCTGCTGCTGTAGCAGTCACATAATGTAGTTCTAACCTATTTATTTATTTATTTATTTATTACATTTCTATACCGCCCAATAGCCGGAGCTCTCTGGGCGGTTCACAAATTATTCAGACAATAATTACAAATTTACTAACTGATTTTACTTTTATTTTTTAAAAAATACAATGATAATTTTATGAGCAAACTACATTATACATAAAATAACTTTAAAAACAGAAAGTCTGCTTTATCTTCCTAAAGCAGCCCTCCTCAACTTGGTGCCCTCCAGATGTTTTAAAATTTCGTGCCCAGCATTCCTGACCCTTGGGCATGCTGCCTGGGGCTGATGGGAGCTGAAGTACCAAAGATTTGAGGGCACCAGGTTGGGCGAGGCTGTATTAAAGCAATGTAATGACTTTTGATGTGTAAAGAGAGCTAAAAAACATAAATGTTGCTTATTTTTCCAAAATTTCAAATTTTTCTGAAAAAAACACGTGGAAAATTTCCAGAAAGTTTACATTTCTATGCAAGTCACTCTAACATAACATGCACAAATAATTCAGCAAATGGCATAGGGAGTTTCATGACCAAGTGGAAATTCAAATGCTACCACACCCAGAGCTAAAAACCTTACTGCAGGGATCCCCAACCATCTTGGATTGGTGGGTACATTTAGAATTTTGAGAGAGTTCCATGGACGCTCTCACAAAACGCCTGTTATGCGGGACTTGCCCATTCACTAAATATTGCCATGGTGGGTTCAGCTGGTGAGGAAATATACATTTCCCAAAAGGCAAATAGGTGAAACTAAAAGAAAAGTAACCTGGCCAAGAACCTAAGAACAAGGCAGAAGTGGGCTCTGAACACAAAACCCATGTACTGAACCAACAGTTTTGTGCTCCAACGCCCATTTCACAAAAGCTGATGAGACTCAGAGACAAGTAACTTCCCCAAAAACCTGAGTAAAAGAAAAAGGTGGAGGCCCCAAATGTCAAATCACATATTTGCCTCCACAAAGTGCAACAAAATACTCACTTCCCAGAAGGCAAACTGGTGATTCTCAGAGAAACACACTCACACAAATGCAAAACACAAATACATGTCACATAAAACCCAGGCAAAACACACACTGCGCAAGCACAAAAAAAGGAACAGGCAAGGCACCCCTCTTAGTTTTCCAGCCCCATTTCCAGCCCCTTTAGCCCTCAAGGACGCTCCATTCCACCCCAGCCTACCTGTTTCCTTTTTCTGGGTGGCAAGTCACAGCTGGGCTGCAGCCTCCATTTTTATCTTCTAAGAATGACTCTGGGGTCCACGTGGGCCCCAGAGGCATTCTGGGAAATAAAGATGTAGCAGGAGGCCAGCACATCATTTTACAGCATGCTAGCCACCCATTCAGGCAACATTTTAAAATATTAAAATAACTAAAAATATAAAATAAAAATTGGGAGGGGCAGGGTGCTTGGTGAGAGCCAAGAGAGGCGCCTAGATGCACCATTTTGGAAACCAGTCTTCTAGCAACACACAGTACTTGAATTATGGATGGGACAGAAGGCCACTTAATTCTATCTACCCCCTTCGGTAGCCTTCAAAAACAGTAGCTAAGGGAGGCAGGTCCCTTCTGCTCTCACACCTGTAATTCAAGCACTGGTAGTATTGTGGCATAGGCTCTGGTTTACAGGTTCTTTCAAGATATGTTACTAGTATGAAGGCAATGCTGGCCCACCTGATTAACCACACATATAGAAAGCCCTCTTGAAACTGGAAACTATCATAGAGCCAGCTTAATACTGCCCTGTAGATATGGGTGATCTGGAATTCTATTTCTTAAGTAACACTCTCCCAATCAAGATTTGTCTTTTTACTATCAGCGTATCAGTATAAATACAGGAGCTTATGCACGAAGCATCCAACGTTGTTCTAAATAAGGCTTCTAAGCAGAGTCAAGTACATAAAAGCCCAGACTGCTCCTCCAAGCCAGTTATAGTTTTTGCCCTCTGGCGCCATCTAGGGATGTTTCTTGGAACTGCTGCCTTCTATGGAAGTTCCAAGAAATAGTTTTTGCCCTCTGGCGCCATCTAGTGACGTTTCTCGGAACTGTGGCCTTCTATGGAAGTTCCAAGTTCCGAGAAAGAGAACTGCCAAGAGCTTCTGGCCTAGCAGAGGAACGAAAACCCACTAACCTCCTCACCAGACTGCTCCTCTACACCTGTTGTATGACGGGCTTTTTTGCTAGTTCTTAATAATAATCAATATCAAGTTTCCCAGGTTGATTCTACAGGCAACACGTCAGGGGAAGCTGATCCAAATAGGATGGCTCCCACTGTTGCATGTTTGGAGTCTCCTTACTTTTTCAGATGCTATGAAATCTGTTCATACTATTTTTACTACTATTAATGTTATTTAGCTAAGAGTTCCATGAATAGCATTTCTACTTTAAACCTTTATATGTCTAAATATGATTGAATTATTAAACTTCTTATTAACGTTAGTGAACATAACAACATCCTTATACAAACATTTTAGCCTTCTTTGACATGTTACAGGTAAGTTTGTGATACCAAAAAAATCCTTTATATCATCCTGTTTTGTGAGCTTGTTTTTTTTAATGTTGTATTTATGATCTAGGATAAGGTTTCCGATTACTTATCCGATGGCCCATCTGATCTCCTTATGTAGCCAATTGTTTTATGGTACCCTCAGTAACAGTGCTAAGTGGAAGACATTACCATAAATGTAACATTGGTACCTCTTTATCTGGATTCTTTTTTTATCAGTAAAAGAGTGCTAATGATTAATCTCTAATGGCCTGTCACTGCGGTCTCCCATCCTGCAAGCCTCAGAGATAAGGGACCTTTTACTATTCGCGGGTCAGAAGGCCAAGCATTAGCCTTTGGAATCTCATTTTTAATCCCAGAATTCTCTTAAAGGTATTTGATTATAGAATTACCTAATTGAGTAGCAGGGCTTAGATGATGGAAATATGAAAAACCTGCCTGATCTGCTCCTGTATACTGCCTTTACCCAGAGGGGAAATGAGTCAGACTCCAGGAAGCACTGGGGTAGGACAGCATCTGTCCTTCTGGCAATTCTTCTTCTTCTCTCCAGAAGTCAGCTTTGAAGAGTTAATTGGGGCCTAAAGCATACTTAATTATGTGCTGGATTGCAGATAATGTGTTTTCAGGTTTCTAAACATTGAAAAGATACCTTCAGGACAAAGTCCCAGAGCTTCATAAGTAATTAATTCATTAACAGAGAAACAGTCATGAAGTTCAATCACGTCCACATCTTCAGGTTTCAGGCCTGTTTTTGAAAAACACCGTTTCGCAGCCTCCTTAGTCATATCATAGCCAACCTGTAAACAAAATACAATGCCAATGTATTTGAATTCTTCTCTATTCTCTCAGCCCCAGTCAAACAACTTGCTGAACAGTACCAATCATAGCTTTTTGAAGTTGTAAATTAAGGAAATACGCGCATGCAACAACACTTAAGTACTAAGCATGTTATAATAACTGAACAGTGGCAACAAACAAATTGACCACATAAACAGGGACTTTCAACGTTCAGACATTGCCCTAGTCAAGATGCTTCAAAACATGAGCTTATCCAAGAGATTTTGTATGTTGCCCAGTGGATATGCACTTGGGGACAATGGTTTGGATCCCAACACACTTAAGAGTAGGCCTATTGAAATCAATGGGACTTCCTTAACAATCACTCATAAGTGACTAGTTGCCAGCACTATAAGGTTGTGTATGTCAGTTGCAAGTATTGTTTTTTCATAGATGCCTCCTGGAGACCCAGCTGGCCAGAGAAAGAGCTGCTGCTCCATTACTCGCTTCCTCTTCCCTCCCTTTTCCTTCTTCCTTTTGTATCATGCCTATGAGATTATAATTCTACAGACAGGGACTGTTTTATTTTTCAGTATCTGTACAGTGCTTAGAAAAAGGATTTTATAAGTGTTAAATCTTATTATTAACCTACCATGCATTTACAGAAGGCATGTGCCTCTGCACAAATAAAAAGATTAAAACCTACCATTTTAATGCAGCTATTCCCAAATGAGCTTGGGAAATCAGTAAGCATCTCTTGGCCCAAGATTTCAACAGCTCTCGACTCCAATCCATTTTTTCGGACAAACTCCTCACTAGCCAGTACTGCGGCTGCTGCCCCATCAGATGTTGGGCTAAGAGAGACACAGAAGTTCACTTAATCATTATACATTTATCTTTTACTCAAAGAAAAAAAGGTGGTAGGGGTAATGACAAACAACTACGAACAATCAGTCATCCACTAAAAGCAAACCAGAAGTCAATGACCAGCCCAAAGAAGACTAATGGCATTACACCAAATATCAAACTGATCGTAAGAATTAATCCAGCCTTCTGAAACCTGGGGCCCTCCAGAAGTTTTGGATATCAACATGTCAGGAATGCTGGATGTTGTAGTCCAAAACATCTGGAGAGCACCAGGTTTCTGGGCATGTGCAGAGTGCTTCCCCTTCCTCCTTCCCTCTTAAGGGTGAAGGCCGTGCACACACTTCCCCCAGATTCTGAGAAAACAGCAACATCAGGATGGGGTGCCTTTGACCATGTTCAGAGTTTGTCTTCTCAAAGTCAAGCTGTTGTATCTAGTTATGATTTTAAAAAGATACACGGCAGGTGTGGGGAGGCACAGCAAATGGATGCAGCACATTTATGGGGGTTGACTGCTTGAGACTGACCTTAGGAGTCTGGGTTGTGAAAGGCATGCAACAGTCACCCATCCATGCACTCACAATGGCTGCCAAAGCCTGGTAAATCTGGCCTCCTGCCCAAGGTATGCTGGGAATTCCACCCAAAGCATGCAGGGAGTTATAAGCATAAGCCTAGTTTTTTATTAAATTATTTAAAAATACTTAAACCCCCAAATTTCATGTTTTTAGATTTTTCTGGTACACTCTGGAGCCAGACCTATCAGCGTGCCAAATTTCAACATTTCCAGACATACATCGCACACACATACTTTCCGCTTCATAAGTAGAAATATGCATCTCTCTCTCTCTCATTCCACCATGGCACATAATGGACATAATCCAGCCAAATCAAATACTTTTAAATCCTGCTTTCAATGGGGAAGAAAATATTCAAATCTACCCTACTGAAATAACAAGATTTAAAGAGCGCTTTCTTTGTGCTGCAATATAGCCTATGTGAGTATGCAGCATGGACCTAGATTCATGTGCAGCTCTCTCTAATATGTACATGATTCCCAAAGGAAAGAAAAAAAGAAAAGAAGGCAGTATGTTTTTGCATTTAATTTCATTTGTTACATTTCTATACCACTCAATAGCCAAAGTTCTCTGGATGGTTTACAAAGATTAAAAAGCCTAGAAATAAAATATTGTACATAATATAAAAAAAAACCATTTAATTATGGGAAATACTACTTGTGTAAGCATATATTACAGACATGGAACAAGTCATTTCTGCAACTTTTGAAGCAGTCATAAGCAAAGACACTCACAGAAGGTCACAGGTTCAATACCATGCATCTGTAGTTAAAAAAAAGGACTTTAGGTAGTTCTGAAACTATTGCTCCTGGGTCTATTAATCCTAGCAAAAAAAGAAAGAAGCTCCACAAGGATAGAAGGAATCGTGCTGGAATTCACACCTTCCCTACCTAATTCCTATATTTCATAAGGTATGGAAGCTATGGTTAGGTACAGTAGCTTTTTTTTTTTAATATAAAAGACTACAAGTTCAAGCTAGTAGCTTTTTTTTTGTTTAAGAGAGAGTTAGGGATGGGTTGAGCACTATTAGCATGCTATACTTACCAACACTGCAGGAGTGTCAAGATACTAAAAATCTTGCGTGATTGTAACACTTCATCTAAACTGTACTCCTTTTGAAACTGAGCATTCCTAAGGGGGCAAAAACAGGAAAAATGTCATCTTAATTGGTGCAATGTCCACTACAACAACAGAGAGCAATTGAATCATTGTCTTTACTTTTACAAAACATGGTCTCATTCAAAGAGGTGGTGCCGAGGGATTCCTGCCTGATGGCATGATCATCGGCCTGTGGTGTCCCCTCATGCTTATCCCCCATGCTATTTAAAATATACATGAAACCACCAGGAGAATGTCCAGAATTTTGGAGTTCAGTGCACCACTTTTCTGATGACACTCAACTCTATCTCTCCTTTCCATCGGAATTCAAGGAAGCTGTTCTTGTTCTAAATTGGGATCTGATGTCAGTAACGAACTAGATGAGGGAAAACAACTTGAAGCTTAATTCAGACAAGGCAGAAAAACTCCTGGATAGCTGAAAGGCAGACCAGGAATAGGGATTCAAGCTGTGCTGGGTGAGATTACACTCCCACAAAGTTTCAGGTTCACAGTTTAGGTGTAATTTCTCGATTCGGCCCTGAATGTGGATCTCATGTGCAGGAGTACATTTACGCAGCTGAGGCTAGTGCACCAATTGTGCCCGTTCCTGGAGATGTCAGATTAGGCCATGGTGAAGTATGCCCTTGTTACATCCCATTTGGACTACTGTCACATGCTCTACATGGGGATGCCTTTGAAAACTGTTCAGAAACTTCAGTTGATCCAGAATGCTGCAATCAGACAATTGACTGGGACCAGTTTCGGGCAGCAAGCGACTCAACTTTGTTACAGCAGCTTCACTGGCTAACTGGTCCGCTTCTAGGAAAAATTAAAAGTGCTGGTTATGAGCTTTAAAGCCCTATGCGACTTGGGACCAGGATACCCGAAGGCCGCCTTTTTCCATTCAATCCCACCCAAGTCTTAAGAACTTTGAGGGAGGCCCTTCTCTCAGTCCCACTGCCATCAAAGGTACATTTGGTGGGAACACAAGAGATGCCTTCGCTGTGGCTGCTCCCAGGCTCTGGAACTCCTCTCAAGAGAGGCTAGGTTGGCCCCCTCCTTGTTGATTTTCTGCCAGCAGGTGAGGATGTCTTATTCAGGCAGGGCTTCGCCATGTAAGCTGCTGAAGGGTTTTTTAACTGATTGGGTGCTGGCTTTTTTAAACGAGCAATTTATAGCACACTTGTCACTGGCCTCTCACGGAAATCCGTGGGTCATTTTGACAAAGTTGTGCATTTCTTGCACATCTCCTGTTCCTTCCCTTAGTCATTCTGTTTTTAAAAAAACTTTGGATATGTCGATTCTTCTGAAATATCTTGGGATTTCCTACTGTGTGCAGTCAAAGTTGCACTACCAAAAACTCACTAGAGGGCGTTGTTCCATTCATGTATCTGAGCAGAGAAATTTTCGATTGCAGACCACATGGTCGTCCCTTTCCTCCCATGTAATTCAGCTCATTACAATTGTGGAAAAAATGCAGGAAGCAAAGCACCGGTAAGCAAATGTGATTTCCCTTTAATCTAAAAAAAACCCCATGTCTTTTATTGTTGCATTGTTTTAATGGATTTGTTTTTATGTTATGTTCAATTAAGATTTCATTCTTAATCTGCATTTCATTATTGTTAGCTGCCTTGAGTGCTATTTTTGATGGAAAAGCTAGATATAAGTTAATTAAATAAATATAATACAAAACCTTTTCTTAGTCCTGATTCCCACTTGAATAGTGTACAAAATGCTATACTTACGGATTGTTAGTTGAATGCTTATGATTCTTCCATGCAATTTTTGCAAAGTCTTCTAGTTTGGTTCCTAAAAAAATAAATAAAGCCAAGCAGAACATTACGGAGGGAAGGATATAGTGTTAATCTTGGACAAGATTAACCATCATTACTTTTCAAAATCCTTATAAACTAAGTATAAAAGTTTTCCACTGATTTCATAAGCTAGTTTTGTTTCAATTCAAACAAACAGAGTGGTTGTCACATAAACCAGGTTTGAACTTAACAACCACCCAGAGTACAGGTTGAGCGTGGGTTGTTTTACATGTGAACTGCACTATGATTTAACCATGGGTTGTTAACCATGAGCAATCCAGAGTTCACAGCCCAACAACAAGCCATGAGTTATTTTCCTGTTTTGTGTGTGTGTTTTAATTGGCTAACTAACTGTCTAACCAATAGGAGAAGACCCCTTCCTTCTACAAGGAGAGGGTCTTTTGGGTGATGGAATGATTGGAGAGCCAAGACATACAAACTTGGAAAAGAAGGAGAGAGAGAAAGTGTATTTCCTTGCCATTTCTCTGTTTGCTTGGAGAAGCCATTCCCATCAAGCCCAGTCCAATTCCGGTAGATAAACTTGTTTAAATAGGGAAAGGAGGTATATAATTAATTAGTAAGTCTAGCTTATAATGCTTTTGAGAAACTGGAAAAGTAATAGACTGCTTTATAATTCTTTTGTGAGACTAGAAAAATCATGGGCTGGCTTACAATGCATTTGCACAATGTTTTGTCTTTAAAAAAGCTGTGCTGGACAGCTTGCCAACTTCTATATCTTTAAAAACATCTCCGCTCAATGTCATCCCTGCCTCTGGTGATCCCTTGACTCCGCCTCTGCTGACCTGTCACCTGCCCACCAGTCAGATTGGCCACAAGCCACCACTGGCTATACTGTATTGGAAGCCGAAGTGATATTTCCTTCTCCCTCCAAATCCTTTTCCTTATGTGTCGTTTCTTTTTAGACTGTAAGCCTGAGGTCAGATAAAAGGAATTACTGATTCTTGAAGGCTGCTCCAGGAGCCTTTTGACTGAAGAGAGGGGTAAAAATGCTTTGAATAATTAAATGAAATTCTTCATGGTTTATAAAGTCTTGCCAGCAAAAGAAATTAACAGAGTTTCAATAAACCATATATTGCATATGTTTTATTAACCCATAACTTAAACTGCGCCACTTCAAAAGTCAGTATTTCTTAGCACAGATCTTCTGATAGTTGAGCTTTTATATTGTATTTTATATTATGGTTTTATACTGTTGTTTTATACTTTGAATGTTTTTAATTTTTGTGAACTGCCCAGAGAGCTCCGGCTATTGGGCGGTATAGAAATGTAATTAATAAATAATAATAAATAAATAGTCATCTAGCACAAAGTTAATGGCAGCATTCCATAACCTTTTTATTGTTATTTGGACAAACATAAATAATACCGTATTTCTCCATGTGTTCTTTGCCAGCATTTCCAAAAAACTGTGGAGCCATTGGTGCTGCTTCTAGGCCATATTTATTTACTATTACTTCCACATGCTTGTCTAGTGGGTTCACCCTGTCTGCAAACTGAAAAAGAGTTGCACATTTTACACATTGTGATGGACTGCAACACTGTCAATGGATGCAGAGACTATACATTGGAAGAGAAGGGAACCATTGAGGGAAATATGTAGATAGACGATCAGGGCAAATAGTTTTGATTTTATGATGAAGGCAAGTTCTGTTGGAGGGTGAGGTGGCATTGAAGCAGGCACTGAAGCCTCCTTGAATCTATTTGGATCTCATTGGCATAGGCACATCACTTAGCCAGAAAGGTGGCACAGAGGAGAGGATAAATTTATAAAGTGAGGAGGGGGAGGTTAATGTGTGGCCCACCAGATGTTTTGGTTTACAATCCCAATCCACCCTAGTCAGCATAGCCGCAGGGCTTCTTCATACAAGTGAAATAAGGCATGCATGTGAATGATCAATCACAGAAGTTCACGGGTCTTTTTGATGATGTTGGCAACCTCCTGCACGTCTCTGCTTTCCCCCAACAATTCTCTTTCTTTAAAAACAACAACTGATATTCCACTTCTGCTGAAATATCTCATGATTTCCTACTGTGTACAGGGGAGGTTGCACTACAAATCACCCACTAGATGATCGGCCGAACAATGTATATGTAGATGAAAAAAGGAAGCACTCTCACCCATTTTCCAAACACGCAAGACTAAACTGAGTTTTATTTTAATGTATAAAAAAACTGTTTAGGCACTTACTTGAGCTGTAACGGACCCACTTTTCATCTTCTCAAATCCAAGAGCCAGGACACAGTTCACCAAACCTTAAATACAAGTTACTGAATGCTTCCAAGATATGCTTTAACATTTTTAAAAATGTGAGTATCATATTATAGGTTTTAGTCCAGGCTGGAAACCTACATGCGCAGCAGACCTTTTCAAAGCTTTGGCTGAGCGTACCCCCCCCCCACTATGCTAAAAAGTGGGTGTTTTGCTTTTTTGTTTTTAAAAAATCTCCCTATAGTTTTAAAGAGAGCTTGTGATTTTGCAGGGGAGCTGTTTTTCAGTTGCACATACTCAATCCGTACATAAGCTTAGAAGGACTCAGTGTCCGGGTTCAGATGACTGCAAGAAAAGACCATCCCTGTGTGCTGCATGAGGCTGCTATTTGCATAATTACCCACATGGCTTGCCATGACATCCAAACACGGTGCAGCACGCAGCAGGAGTGACTTCTAACCCACGCCACAACTCATGGCTTGTAGTAGGGTTGGTAAAAAGCCACCCCTGCTGCGCACCATGCCAGGTTTGGACAACATAAACTGCAGGGCGTCGTGGGCATTTATTTATTTATTGATTGATTGCATTTTTATACTGCCCAATAGCCGAGGTTCTCTGGGCAGTTCACAATTAAAACAATAAAATCCAAAATGACCAGACACAATATAAAACTTGAAAAGTACCGCATAAAACTAATGGCGGTTGCGCACATGGCACTCGCGGGGGGGAAAGCCAAGTTCAGACAATCAAAGGCTTCCCCTTTGATTGTCCAAACTTGGCTAGAGTCTTGCACTCATAAACATTGACAAAATTAGTACCTAAAACAGAACTCTTGGGTTCAGACCATTCAGTTTGGACACTACTGTGGTGGTGGTGGGGGTCTTAAGCCAACCTTCCCCAACCTGGTATCCTCCAAATGATGGAGACTTCAACTCCCATCAGCCTCAGCCAACATACTGGGGGTTGTAGTCCAAAACAACTGGAAGGCACCAGATTGGGGAAGACTATTCTTTAAGTAATCAAGTACTCTTATTAGTACTGTGCAATCGACACACAAACAGAGATTGCTTTTAAACCATGAAATTGTTCTTTGGCTGGTAATTCTGCGTGATGTCAGCAACAAATACTGAGGAACGTATTCATGGTAAGAATGGTGCTGTTCTTTTCTGATTTTGCTAAGCACACTTTTAGCAGTAGGAAAAAACCTTACTTTTGTGACTCTTACTTTTGTTCATAGGCAAAGGGGGGGGGGGAAGACATTTGCTCCCAGGCATTCCCCTTTCCCAAATTTTGCAAAGCTCCATCCCCGAACTTTAAATGGAGTGTGATGGAGTAACTAATACCAATAACCTGGAGTGGCACTGGTGAGTGGTGGGGGTATCACCTGGGCAGAGTTGGGCAGTCCAGATTGAGTCTGGCTCCCTAGCTGGAGTTTCCCCCACTCTCTGCTCTACAAACATGCCTGTAGAAAAGCTCTCTCATTCTTCCTTAAAGCAGAACTAATAACACTGAGCTTACGCATATTTGCAGGGGTAGGAACCATAACTCACCTCCCTGGATGAGTTGTCGGGCCATGAACAAAGCAGTGGATCCAGTAGCACAGTTATTGTTAACATTTATAATAGGAATACCTGTTATTCCCAAACTGTGATAAATAGCTCGCTGACCACAGGTTGAATCGCCTTTAGATAAAGAAGGTAAGAAGTAGAGTCATCCAGTGGACAAAGTAGCATCAAATACTCTCTTCACCTTCTAAATTACTCAAAAGCTTCTTAACACAGTGACTGGTGGAATTAATACTTGGCAGCTCCAGGCAGGGCTGAGAAGATGTTCTCGGAAGCCCTGGGGAGCCACACATATTTTCAGGCATGAACATGCAAAAAATATATTAATTGAATGTCACAGCCCCATGATCCACCTGCATACAATCCAGGCATATTAACTCTGGTAAGTTCTTAATCACCAGCTACTAGTATAGTTGTAACTCAAGGTTGAGGGTTTAAATCAATAGTCCTTCCGAATTCAAGAAGGCTATAAAGACTGATCTCTTCCAGCAAGCCTACCCAGTCAAATTTTAAGATATTTGACTGTTATTTTAATATTGTATTAGTTTTATATGTTTTAATCGGTTTTATTATTTCATGATATTTGTATCTAATGTTGTTCCCCGCCTCGATCCAGAGGGAGAGGCAGATAAGAAATAAATATATTATTATTATTATAATATAAGGTGCCTGTGTTATTTTATGTAAATGCCATTATAATAAAGATAGGATTCCTGTTCATTGCTTAGCACTTAGAAATGTTGATATGGTTATATAAACTTGTCAGTTTTCCCCATGCATCCAGTCTCAGAGCAGAGTTCAAATGGCATGGCGAGCACTGAGCTTCTTCATTTTGTATGACTAACTGGTTCGCACAACATGCCAACCCACACTTGGTGGTTGAGTGTAAGTTGTTGTTGAACCATGGGTTATTTGTTGAACTGTGGGTTAGTGTGTTGTCTGAACCCATGACATTTTCCCCAGGGTGGTTTGTTAAACATACAGTATGGCTTATTTTTCTCAAACAAGCCACTTCGAGAAACCATGGTTTGTTGTTGGGTTGTTCAGGGTGGTTAACCATGAGGAAAATGTGCTGCGTTCAGACAACATGTGAATCCACAGCTCAACAACAACCCACAATCAAACACTTAGCATGTTGTGTGAACAGCCCCAATGCATTTACGCCGTTACTTTAACTCTGCCGCTGGGATGCACTGCATCAACATGTAGACATGAAGAATGGCAGATGAACCAGGGTGAGACTCGGAAATTACTTACCATAGACATAGCCCACACATGCCTGCTCCACAGCTGAGTAAGGAACACCTGCATCAGCAAGAGCCTTTTGTCCTGAGCACATTTAAAAAGAAATGTGAGATATTTATTCAAATCTTTCAATGTTAAAAAAGTGGATAGAGTGCAAGTGAGCTTAAGCCTGCTTTCCCCAACTTGGTGCCCTCCAGCTGTTTTTGACCAATTTCCATTTGCCCCAGTCAGCATAGCAAATAGTCAAGAATGCTGGGAGTTATAGACCAAAACATCAGGAGGGGATCAGGCTCGGAAAAGCTGTCCTAAGTGGATTAAGCTGCTGCTTCACAAGACTTTGGGCCAGTTCAAGCAAGACATTCGTTGTTCCCATAACATTCAAATTGGATGTGCTGCATGTACTGTATTGGAAGTACTGCTGTTGTGGCAATATTTTTTTCCATACTGCTGCAATCACCAACATTGCTACCAGCAAGATGCCAGCTGTATTTTTGCAAATCTGGGACACATCATATAAGTAGGCCTGCCCATGAAATCTTGGGATGGCCGAGGGTAATCAGCCTTCAGCCTTTCACGGAGTAGTGTTGAAACCTAGTAGATTTTTTTTATTAGGTATTAACTTATTTGTTGAACAAATCAGAAGTTACTCTAAAGAATGAAGTTCATCATTCAGGACATCAGCAGGCATTTAAAGGGCATTCTCATTAATGTTTTTAAAAAATCACACAGGGCCAATTTTACAAATAGGCTAGGGCAGCCTTCCCTAACTTTGTGCCCTCCAAGAGTTTTGGACTTCAACTCCCATCAGTCTCAGCCAGCATGACCAATACACAGGAATGCTGGGTATTGTAGTCCAAAACTTTTGGAGGGCACCAAGCTGGGGAAAGCTGGCCTAAGTGGATTAAATAGGGCCAGTTCAAATAAGACAAATAAGATTGGCTGATCCCATAATATTCAAATTGGATGGACAGGGATATACCATGCATCGCCAGCACCAAGTTCCGTGGTTGCAGCAGTATTTTTCCACATTGCTGCAATCATGAAAATTGCTGCTGGCAAAAACATTTGGAGGGAAGACTAGAGAAGGCTGAGTTAGGGGACTGACATTATAATAAAAGCAGAACTTAGTTAAAGCTCAGATATGCAGCAATTGTTCCATCCCATTCTTGTGTAGCCAATTAAGGAAAGGAAAGGAACCTCTTGTGCAAGCACTGAGTCATTACTGACTCTTGGAGGGACACCAGCTTTCACTGACGTTTTCTTGGCAGGCCTTATAGCGGGATGGTTTGCCGTTGCCTTCCCCGGCCGTTATTACCTTTCCCCCAGCTAACTGGGGGAAAGACTGACTGACTTAGACTGACTGTCAATCAAAGGTCCCCCACTTTGCCAGCACAACCAATCCACCCACCCTCCCTGACAGGCAGACAAACCCTCTCAACTCTGTACAGCACCATGTGCATTGATGGTGCTATATAAATAAATTATAATAATAATAACAATAATAATAATAATAACAACAACCAGGCACACCTGGGCTTAGAAGACTTGCTGCTGTACAATTGGCCATGTGATAAGACTCCACAGATCTATGGCTCTGTGCCATGGAAGGTTACAACTGCTCTCAGTCACAGCTGCATTGCTTCTCTTGTACAGCAGCTAGGCCAGGCAGTCTCCAGGCCCCATATATGCTTAGGGGTTTCTGGGTCTGTGCGGCATAGCCAATTTGAGGGCCAGGCCTTAACATTTGAAATGGAAGACCCAATCATTACCTGCTTCTTTAGCCATGTCAGGATAGTCACGGTCATGCATCCCAGGCTTTTCAAACTGTTAGAAAGAAAAGGGAAAAGTTGAGACCAAAAAATTTATCTTGCAACTGAGATGTTTGACTCTCCTAAAAGAAGAGAGATGATACAATATCTTACAACAGTAATGCTGTAAAACTTTGCTGTAGCAGAAGAAGTGGTATAAAAAGGCTTGTGGCAACTGAAGCAATAATACTGACCTACTTACAGAGCTGTTGTAAGAAGTATTGTAATTATATATGCAGAATACTTTGAACACTCTGAAGTGCATAAAAATGCTAAGAATTACTATAGTACAAATGAAGGCAAGAAACTTGGGTGAGTTTATCAGGAGATTTTGTTGAGGCAAGAGCAGTCTAGAGGATTGTTGCAGGCAATATACCTCACGGAAAGAGTGGAGGGAAACTCAAATCCCTTTTCAAGCTACGGGGAGAATATGACTGAACACAGTCATAACCCAAAAGGTAGTAAATAAAGCAAGAAGAGGGCAGAAAGGTATAGCTTTATTTTCTAGCAATGCTCCATGCCTTTAACCAGCCTTCCTTGTACAGGCATGCAGTGACAGGAACAGTCTACCTGTTGAATTTCTCATAGTGCAGTGGTGGACCAGTCAGTCTCTCTCAGCCTAATTTACCTCACAGGGTGGTTATGAGGGTAAGGCTACAATCTTATACACACTTACTTGGGAAAAACAACAAAGAGTCTTGTGGCACGTTAAAGGAGGAATGGGCAATTTTGAACCTCCAGATGCTTCAGTTTAAACTCCCATCAGCCCTCACCATTGGCTATGCCAGCTGGGGATGTTGGGAGTTGTAAGCCAAAACATCTGGAGGGCCACCTCTGCCTTAAAGACTAACACATTTATTCTGGCATCAGCTTTTATGGACTATAATCCATTTCATTAGTTGTATGGAGTATTATGAAGAGTTTCAGGATTTTTATACAGTATATGTGGTAATAGAGGTGGTAAACAGTGATGTCAGAAAGAAATTCAATGCCAAAAGTAGCGATGGTGACAATCACATTATTAAGCATAAATAATGCACATGGCACACAACTACTAGTAATACAAATTATCGAAAAAACTGGGGTGAAAAGATGTTTTATATAACATATTATTTATACAATATCACCACTCAGGCGTAACTATGCATGTATCTGAGATACTAATACCAAATATACAGTAGAGTCATTTTTGAATGCCTAAAACTATTTACAAGTTGTTAACATAGACTGAACAGGCTGCAATAGCTAAATAGTTGTTTTTACAGACAGAGCAAACAACCAAATGGCAACAGGCTTCCAGTTCCATTTAACCTGTTTAACAGATGCTTCGTCATAATATTTGTCAGTGTTTAAGCAGCCACAAGACTTTTTCTGCAATACATTAACACGGCTGTCTTTGGAAACACTTCTCTGGGAGTAAACTTCACTGAACACAAGGGGACTTACTTTATTTATTTATTAATTACATTTCTATAACGCCTAATAGCTGGAGCTCTCTGGGCGGTTCGCAAAAATTAAAAACATTAAAAATATAAAACAGTATAAAACCATACTATAAAATACAATATAAAAGCTCAACCAGATAAAAACAGCAGCAATGCAAACTTACAAATTTAAAACACCAAGTTAAAATTTATTTAGAGACTGTTAAAATGCTGGGAGAATAAAAAGGTCTTCACCTGGCATCTAAAAGCATATAATGTAGGTGCCAAGCGAACCTCCTTAGGGAGCTCATTCCACAGCCGGGGTGCCACAGCAGAGAAGGCCCTCCTCCTGGTAGCCACCTGCCTCACTTCCTTTGGCAGGGGCTCGTGGAGAAGGACCCCTGAGGATGACCTTAGGGTCCGGGCCCAGACTTCTGAATAGACCAGGGGTAGCGAGACACACATGCTACTCTTAATTCTTTGGCAGAAAATTGGAATGAAAATGTACAGACAGAGACATCCAGGCATTTGGACATTACTTATGGCCCAACAGGTATGGGGTGCTTTTGGGATGTTCATTCTAGGCTATTGGAGCAAGAGAGAGATTTTGTTTATCGTGGATGAATACAATATGAAAAGTATTGTTTCTAGTTTATGTTTTAATGATGTTACTTGTTTTTATTATTGTTCTGATTACAGTTTATATTAATTTTAGGTCCCTCCTCCCATTTATATTAATTGTGGATTTCTCTCTGTGTGTTTAAGTCACTTCAAGGCTGCTTTTTGCAGTTTGAATCATCATCATCTAATGTGAGACAAGCCAGGAAAGGGAAGCGATTTCTAAGTTCCTCTACCCTCATTTTCTCCCTGCCACAACCTTTCACAGGCAAAGGTGCCCAGCGCGGGACATCCCAGACGACCACCACTATCCGGTTACCTTGGTCATGCCGACTCCCACCACGAACACCCTCTTTCCTGACGGGTTCGGAGCCATCGTCGCTGCCCAGGATCGTTCCGCGGGGGGCGTCACGGGTACTACTGCTTCGATACGACTCCCAAGCGCGAGTGCTGCAACCGCTGCTAATGAGCAAATCAAGCGACACGCACGACCCTCCTTGGGCAAGCACCCGGCGCAAAGGTCGGAGGAAGGAGGGGGCGGCGCCCAGAGATGGCTCGCCCCGCCTCGGCTGCCAGAGCCTTAAAGCAACAACATCCTCGCAGCAGTCTTCCCCAAGTGGGCGCCCTCCACATATTGCTGCACTTTGGGGGCTGCAATTAGTGGTGCGGCTAGGTGATTTTCAACCGGGAACTTAATGGTCTTAAAGAACCCCCTTTAGATATCCATGTGTATTCAGTTGTGAAGGACACAACTGCCCAGGAATGCTGGGAGTTGTAGGACTTCTCCCCTTTCGAAACATGGGGACGGTGTAAAAGCCGGAACGGAACAGAACAGTGGCTAACACATGCCACTATTTTTGGTATGGTTTTTTAATATAATGGGGTCGTTCCGGCCTGTTCCGTTCCGGCTTTTACACCGTCCCCTAAACATGCATAGGATTGCACCCTAAGGGTGCTTTCAGAGCAGCCTTCCCCAACCTGGTGCCTTGCAGATGTGTTGAATTACAATTCCCAGTATCCCCTCGCCTGCATGCGGGATGGGAGTTAAACTCCAAAACATCCGAAGGGCAGCAAATTGTGGAAGACTATTTTAGACTCTTGGACTTAATGGTCTTGGAGGTGGTGATGGGGATTTTTCGATGGTAATGTTCTTACTTCATTTCAGGCTGTGGCAAGTCCGCCCTGCTGCCTTTGGGTGGGGGTGGGGGTGGGGGTGGGCTCCTGCTCATTCTGCTGAATGGGGCCCTGGCCTTCTGCCCCCAAAGTCTTGCCTTAAATACACCACTGAGCTTCTAGTGGTGGAAGTTTATTTAGGATTCGGGGTACCCCTGAGCAGCAAAGTTAATTAGCTAGTTCAGGGTAGGCGGCCTTGAGCGCCTTTTACTTGGAGGAAAACAAATATCAGACCAAGCAAGCCATAAAACTTGGGCCAGTTTCTGACTCTCAGCAGAATCCATTTCACAGGGTTGTTGTGAGGATAAAAAGATGGAAGAGGAGGATCATGTACATCACCTTGGACTCTTTGGAGGAAAAGTTAGGATATATATGAAACAAACAAATGAAGAAATAAATCAATTTTAAAAGACTTTGGAAGAGTAGAATTCGAATCTGGTGCCTGAAAGAGGAGGTGCTCCCCCTTTCTCCTATGATTGCGAATGTGCCTTTTACTTGGAGGAAAACAAATATCAAACCAAGCAAGCCAGAAAACTTGGGCCAGTTTCTGACTCTCAGCAGAATCCATTTCACAGGGTTGTTGTGAGGATAAAAAGATGGAAGAGGAGGATCATGTACATCACCTTGGACTCTTTGGAGGAAAAGTTAGGATATATATGAAACAAACAAATGAAGAAATACATAAATTTTAAAAGACTTTGGAAGAGTAGAATTCGAATCTGGTGCCTGAAAGAGGAGGTGCTCCCCCTTTCTCCTATGATTGAGAATGTGCCTTTTGCTGCTTAGGGACCCAACATAGTCCTATTTAGAGTAGACACATTGAAATGAATGAGACTTAAGTTAGCATACTCCTGGTGGTTCCACTTGGAATCCATCAGGGGGATGTCTTCACTGTGCAGGATTGGTGCTGTGTTCTTCGGAAACCAGCAACTTCCCTCCCTTGGGGGGCGCTGGGTAATTCCGATACCGAGGAGGGGACTTCTGAGCAGCCATCCAGGACCAGAGCCGCCCCTGCCCTCTCCCTGATGGAAGGTGACCAATCGCAGGTCACCTTCCACCCGGCACTGCCGGACACACCTCTGCTGTGACTCCGGAGCGAGGCAAGGGGCTGTCTTGAGTAAGTCCCCAACTTATTTCTCCACAGCTTTGGGTGAGGGATTGCAGCGGAGTGAGCGTTTCGACAGTCCCCAGGAGAAGAGCCTTCAGTGGGGTGGCCCCCTTTCCTTGGAACTCCCGCCTCTGGCGGTCAGGCAGAGGCCAACACTGCTTCCTGAAAACAGTTCCTGTTCCAGAAAGCATGCCTTAAATGACCAGCTGCGGTTTTCATTGAGATTCTTTTTTAATCATTTTAATATGGTGTATTAATATTTTAATCTTTTTATTTTATTTTTACTATGGTGTTTCTTATGTTCACCACTCCGAAATCTGTTAGATATGGAGCGGTATACAAATATTGTAAGCAAAATAAGTACAAGTTAGTCATGCCTAACTTAAGTCCCATTCATTTCAATGCGTCTACTCTAAGTAAGACATGTTGGGTTTTACCCACAAGATACCAGCTAAGCTTGTCCTGGGCAACTACAGAGGTCTGGGCCACAAGGATTCCCTACGAGAGAGCGGCTGTTCTTTCAGTTAGTTAAAAGCTGCGCCCCGCTGGACAGACTATTAGCCAGGCAGGAGGCGGCGCTTCGCTTTCTCTCCCCGCTCCAGCGGCGGGGAGGGAAACCGACACTGTCTGGGAAGTCGGAAGCGGCGCGATGTTGTGGCTGGGGAAAGCAGCCGTTTTGCTCCGGACGCTCTCCGCCGAGCGCCTACCTCTCCTGGGGCTCGGGGCACACGGCGGCTTCCCCAGAAGAGCCGCGTCCAGAGGGAGGCAAAAGGAGGTCCTTTTACGCGTCCACGGAGAGGTGGATTGCGGTGAGTGACGCCTCCGCCTTATCTCCAGGGCGCGCTCGGGCTGCGTCGCCGGGTGGGACGCGAGGGGCCAGCAAGTGCACGGAAGGAGGAGTCTTGCAGTAAAGTGAAGATCGCGGATACGTGATCGCAGGAGCATGCCAAAATCTACGTTTATTTTAGGATGTGGTTATGTAGAAATGCTTCTTTCGGCCCACACGGCTGCCTTTGTTTTTGCAACCATTTCCAGAGGGGAGCCGCGTTTACTTTATTGCAACAAAACAAGGATATCGTTAAGGTACCACCTAGCTCCAGCTATTGGGCGGTATAGAAATGTAATAAATAAATAAATAGGCAAGCCCTTATCTCGCCTGCCAGCTTCACAGAAAAACCGAACTAGCCTCCCCTTGGTCACAACTGAGCGGCGGGACGTTCCCTGGGCAGAGAGCCAATGACTGGGTTCTGACTACACGCTAATCAACTGTTGTTTCCCATAGTGTTCTTATTAACACACACACACCCCGTTGTTTAGCGTGTAGTCCGAACTCAGCCAATGGCTCTTTAATTTTTCCGAACCGTCTCAACCCCACCCCCGAACGCCCTGACAATCCGCCAATCAGTACGTTACCCACGGACCGCGTGCACCTATCAGACACGCATGGAAGGCACCAGTCACCACGTAGCAGCTTGAAGGGCCCATGAGCCGACTTCACCTAAACCGTTCCTTGTTCTTGGGCAATGCCTAAACAGGCTGTAAGGAATCGCTGATGCCCGTACTCCACCCCGACGCCCTGCAATGACACAGGTCGCCACAGCCTGGTGGTATTGTGGTGGTGGACTATGTACTAAACTCTTAGGAGATACAGCTTGGTCACTTGAGGATGGGTTTTATTTCCACTTGCCTGCGATGCCTCTCCCTTACCTAGAGGGATGTTGCAGCTGGCCACAGCATGGAAATGGTTGTACGGCCCTGAAAATGGCCAGGGTCATACCAGGGAAAGAACTGCAGATTCCACAAAAGCTAGGGACATACAGCCCTGCCTCCCCTCTCCCAAATCCCTGTTTCAAGAAGGATACAGCCTGCATTAGCGAGCTGTTGTGTTATCTCTTAACTTCATCCTTCATCTAAAGTGGAGATAACAGCTCTGGATTTCATTACAGGGTTGTTGTAGCCACTGTTTCTCAATGCCATCCCCTAGTCCAACCTTTAATATGGCAATAACTTTTGCACTTTTGCAGTACACATTTTCTATGTGAGCTCTTGTTTGCTTCTTTTTCTTGTGGAGTAGGATAGAGCTGGCCCTATCATTGAACAGAGTTAGGCAGACTTTTCAGACAGCTGATTTTACGTGACATGAATAAAAGGGCAGCAAACTGTTAGTTATTTAACTTTGGGAGTAATCCTATGCATGTTTTGACAGAAAATGGCTGGCTGGGGAATGCTGGGAGTTCTAGAACTCCCCCCCCCTCCCCGCCTATACATGCATAGGATTGCCCCCTTAAGTGTATTTTTACTGCCAGCCCCCCAAAATACATGACCAGCGTTGAGTATTATGTACTTTGACTTGTGGGGGGCACCATTTGCTGCTCTGGCAGCAAAGTATCTTGGGCCGGCCCTGGGGTAGTACACTTATGCTGCTGCCAAATTGCTGCAACAATGAAGTCCTGAATTTCTTGTCTCTATTGAGCAGTTCTCACTGCTAGAACTCCAATGGGAGATGTTGTGGCATTACCCCACAATTGATTATATTGTGTATGTCTAGATTATTATGTCTGGTAAGTAGGGAATGTTAGAACTGAGTGGGTGTGGTTTATGATGTATTATTATTATTATTTTATTTATATAGCACCATCAATGTACATGGTGCTGATGTAATAGGTAAGGGGGAAGAGGAGTATATAAGGAGTGTATTGAGAGTTATGGAGAGGAGTGTTTTTAGGTTTTGTTTTCTTGTGGTTTTTATTTGTAAAGTAAGAAGAGTTTAGATTCCAGGGATTTAAGATTAGTGTAAAGAGAGAGAGGTGGTTGGTGCATGGAGAGTTTAGATTAGGCAGGATTGAAAGTATATTTTTATTTAAAGTTTTTAAATAACAATAAACTTATTATTTTGTTTGCTATCAACTTGGCATTATTTACCTGCCTTACAGTTATTAAACACCCAACCCATATTATACCCACAGTATATTTAGAGCAGATCCTGTATTAAACCTGTTTCCCTCATAGCTAGGGGAAAGGTTTTGATTAACCCTCCCTCGGGTTTTCAAGTGGTGGTGCTTGGCCTGAGAAAGGTTTATGTGATGGGCCTATTGTAAGGGTTTGTTATGTTGCAAATTTGGTGGCAGCGGTGTCCATGTGCCCACCCCGTCTACACTTGATGTGGGGGGAATGAGGCCGCTGGATGGTTGAGCGCCCTGCTTCCAGCTCATTGCACCAAGGGATCTGCACAGTGCACTAGAGTTCAATAGAGGGAAAAACACCAGTAGACAATGTTCAGTCATGCTCTTGGGTGCGGGATAACATTCCTTGTATCTATGAGACTTGGGAATAACATAACACATGCTATAGAAATGTGTTATGCTATCCCCCAGTCACCCTATCCATAAGGGTGATTGGGGAAAGGTACCCACACCACTCTCCAATATTCCTTCCTGGGTAGTGGGGGGGGAAAGACCCTCTAAAGTGCAACATCCCTGTTCCAAAGATGAGCTGTGATGAACCTCAAGGCTTGTATTGATAACTTGCTTTTCAGAAAAATCAGCTGACTTGTGTAAATCTTTGGTGGCAGGCAATCCAGACATCTTCCTTAAATGATGCTCCCCTGTTGCAGGAAGGTCATGATTTCCCAGTCCTTAAATAGCACATGGCTCATTCCAGCTCTGATTTGAGCAGCATATGAAAATATCAGCATTTATTTGCATAACTTGAAGAGATTTGGCAGGTGCCTTGCAGAACAAAAAACTATTTGTCCCTGCCTACACACCCTTTGTTATAGACCAACCTTACCCAACCCAGAGTCTTCCAGATGTGTTGGGCTGCAGCTCCTACCACTGTACTGGGGATGATGGGAGTTGTAGTCTGACACATCTGGCTAGCTCTGGGTGGGAAAGCTGTGTCCAGAAAGCAAACTCTAAAACCTAGCCCTTTTAATTGAAATCCTCTTTCTTGCCTGCAAATAAGATTAATTTCAATTAAACAAGATTCCCATCTAGAAAAGAGTGATGCCCTAAGGTTTTATAGGGCCTTCTGTTCTTTGCTTATAGAGAAAAATGCTCCCAAGTTTGTTTTTCAGTACTGTGTAGTGAGCCCTCTTGGAAACATGGGCTTAAAGGCAGCCTTCAAATTCCTTTTAATAAGTAAGAAATCAATAAAATATGGGATTGCCTTTTAAAAAAAGCATATTTCTAATTTAATTATGTTTTCGAGTAAAGGTATTGCAGAAATTCAGTTGAACAGACCACATGCCAGAAATTCACTGGGGAAAGTGCTTGTGGATGAAGTAAGTAAATATATTAATCTAACCTTACATTATATAGCTCCTATTTGAAAATGTATCTGTGTCCAAGCTCATAATTTTCAGTCCCTTCCTCTGTAGTAACTCCTTAGACCTTAGTGGAGTTTGTATATTTTGGAATGTACAGGAAGGAGTCAAATATAAGGAATCAAATCTTGACTATATACAAATATGTATATAGTAAGCACAGAATTCAGTGTTCTGTATTCTGTTGTATAGAATACAATAGCAGAACACTCTCCCGACATGCTGAAAATCTGAACCACTCACCTGCATGTATCTCCTTTATAAGCTGCCATTTTCAGCAAGTGTTACGGAATAAACAAAACCTATGGGCTTTGGTACAATTTTTCCATTGATCAAATTCTGAATTTACTGTACTCTCTCCTGCTTCTTAGCTGTATGAAACCCTTGATGTTCTCCGTTTTGATGAAAGTGTCCGAGTGGTGATAGTTAAGAGCAATGTAGAAGGCGTGTTTTGTGCCGGTGAGTAAGGGCATTTTCTTGTTTAAGAAAATTGGAGGGCAGAAGAGTATGAATGGATGCAGGAAATAGGTTTGAAGCATATATTATAGATAGGTGCAAACTCTGAATTCTTCAATGTCTTGAATTTGATTGCCATGCTGAGATGAGCTCATGCCCCAACTGAAGTAACCTTGTGAAATATGCTACCTTAGGACAAACATGATACAAATCAGTGGATGCAACTGACACTGCACAGTGGGGTTTTCTATTAGGGCATAAAAATTACGTTGGGGGAAGAAATGAGAAATGTATACATCACTCCATCAGAAGTTATTAAAAAGGCTACCGAAACTGATGAGCATTCCTCAAACTGGAACGTTGTGGTAGATCAGCAAGTGTCACCTTAACAGTCCAATCCTGTACAGAGTTAGGCACACTTACTTCTACTTGGGACTGGGCTGCAAGATTCCTTTGTAGTTTACAGGACCGCTCTTGACGCATTGACACATTGCTGTTGAGCTCCTTGTATCCCCTTTCTGTATGCCCAAACGGCCCTTGGTTGCTCTTGAACGTAGGTGCGGACTTGAAAGAGCGTGCCCAGATGAACGATACTGAAGTCGACCACTTTGTTCAGCGGCTCCGGAGCTTAATGGATGGCATCGGTAAGTAACCCACAGCCACTCCATCTGTATGTGGCAGTTCTTTGACTATAAATAAAGTGCCACGTTGATTAGCATTGGCCTAGAAAAGAGCCAGCGTGGGGCCACAAATACCAAAACATACCAGCATACCGTATGGTATGATCATCCCGTATGAACTTACAGCCAATATCTACGCCTTCGGAGAGGCAAATGATGGGAAACTATCAAATGATTGGTGTTTTGGGGAGCTGGGGTGAGGCTATCTTGGGACCCCAGGAGACCTGGATTTGGCCCCTGAGTTTGAGGTCCCCCACCCTACTTTATTGGCTAGATTTATTACTGCAAGGAGGATGCCCTCAATGACTGCTCTCATTGTTACAGCTGCACTACCAATGCCCACTATTGCTGCAATTGAAGGTTATGCATTGGGTGGGGGCTTAGAACTGGCCCTGGCTTGTGACCTCCGAGTGGTAGGTGAGTACACTGGCACAACTGTACCTTCTGCTTGTATTAAACGAACACTTAAGAGTTCAAACAAAGACTGTTGGGTGTCTGACATCGTTAACCCAACATAGGCTGACAATTGAAGTTATTCTCCTGCACTCTTCCAAGTGCATAGTCATGGGCTTGATCCAGCAAGGCTGAACACATTTAAGCTCTATTAAATGTGCATTACATTTGTGCTAATGTAGCTTTTTCCTTTTTTAAAAAAAATCAGCAGCATCAGCTAAAATGGGCCTGATTGAAACAACCAGAGGACTCTTCCCTGGTGCAGGTAATGTAGTTTCATCCATCTTTCTTGCTGCTTTTCATTTGTGTGTACTGTTGTGACTGAATAGTACAATGAGTTACAACAGGTAAGACACAACCCTATGTATGTTTAGACAGAAAGAGTCCTACAACTACCAGCATTCCGTATCCAGCATCACTGGCTTGGGAATGCTAGGGCTTGTAGGACTTTTCCCCCTGTCCAAACATGGATAGGATTGCACCTTAAGTGATCCTAGGATCTGTTCCCAGTTCTGCCATTGCTTGTAATTCTTTGGAAACTTCTCTTGTTTTTCCATTTTTTAAAAATGGCTTGACTAATACTTGCTTGTTGTTCTCTTATAAACTGTAAATACTTCTGTAAATATTAAATTAACCATAGATGAGAGAACCACACAATTTTAAAGACTGGAAGGCCCATCAGACAGACGGACAGAATTACTTTCCAACCATATGTCTGATAACTATTTCCCTGTTTCTAAGATGTTAAGATTCCCAATCACAGGAACTCCACAGGTCCTTCTGGTAATTTCCTTCTCTTCATAGCTACAAATTGTTCTGAAACTTAAACTAAATCCTGGGTATTTTAGAACACCACTGTATTTATATACTACAGAGGAGGGATTCCAGAGTATTGCCCCCAGGTAAGTGTACATTCCTAGTTAAGTGTGTGTGTATAGGATTTCAGCTTTAGTGTTTTGGGGGGGATATGTTAATTTATATTTATATATATTAAACTTATATACCGCTCCCATAGCCAGGGCTCTCTGGGCGGTTTACAGAAATTCTAAAATTGAGGTAAAAACAAGTGTACAAAATTTAAATCTCTAAAACACAGAACATACACACATAAAACATTAAAAACCGATTTAAAAACTAAACATGTGGGCAATTAGGATGTGCCGCCATATGCCTGGGCAAAGAGGAAAGTCTTAACCTGGCGCCAGAAAGATAGCAGCGTTGGCGCCAGGCGAGCCTCATCAGGGAGATCGTTCCACAGTCTGGGGGCCACCACCGAAAAGGCCCTATCCCTCGTTGCCACACTCCGAGCCTCTCTCGGAGTAGGCATCCGGAGGAGGACCTTAGATGTTGAACGTAGTGACTGGGTATATTCACGTCGGGAGAGGCGTTCCATCAGGTATTGTGGTCCCAAGCCGTGTAAGGATTTATAGGTCAAAACCAGCACCTTGAATTGGGCTCGGAAACATACAGGCAGCCAGTGCAAGCGGACCAGAGCAGGTGTTATATGGTCAAACCTTCTGGTTTCCGTAAAAAGAGAGCTTATATGGAATCTGTTGACACCATCTAGAGTGTTATTAGTTCAAAGATAGTGAAGCGCTTGAGACCTATCAGAGTGGTTAGTACAATTTGTGAAAGTGGCTGAGATGGGGAAAAATAACTGAACATTTCCAATTGAGATCAAGCAGTGAGAGAGAGAGAGAAAGCAGTCAACAGACAGGAAAGTTTTCTACCAATTGGTTTTTATTCATTTTATGAAAACAAGATGCAACGTAGACACTGATTAATACAAATGACTTTCTCTGATATAAACATGTATGGTCCCAGGAGCACTGTTGTTGATTTTTGGAGATGTGTCTTAAGTGGTATAAATAGTGAAATGGATTCTTTGAATTACTGAA
Organism: Elgaria multicarinata webbii; assembly: GCF_023053635.1. Classification (NCBI taxonomy): domain Eukaryota; kingdom Metazoa; phylum Chordata; class Lepidosauria; order Squamata; family Anguidae; genus Elgaria; species Elgaria multicarinata. The sequence goes on from NC_086171.1 coordinate 147,561,209, forward strand.
ATAGTAAACCAAGATATTTCAAATAGTGTAGTAAAAAGCTTCTATAATTGTAGGGTAGTTATAGCAGAATTGAATTAGAATTTTGTATTTTTTGTAATAAGATATATACATTTTTAAAAATGCACAGGCAGTTTACATTGAAGTCTCAAACCCAATTAGATGAAGTAGGACCTCTTCACTCTAGTAGTTATCCACAGTATATGTGCCTAGTCAAGACTAAGTCCCACTGATTTCCTAGGTAGGTCAGTATAACATTGAAGCCCAAGTAATGTCCATAAAGCCGCTAGAGGAGCTTGTGAGCAATACATTAGCAGTCAGTTAGAACAATGTCATTAAGTATTTTCACTTTGGTGTTTAAACATGGAAACCTTAAGAATGTAACTGGGTTCTTGTAAACCATGTTTGCGGTAGTGTGCTGGTTTTTCTGTCTAGGTGGAACCCAACGTCTACCACGCTGTATTGGAATCGGCCTAGCTAAAGAACTGATTTTCACTGGCAGACAGATTGATGGACATGAGGCATTCTCAATAGGCCTCGTTAATCACACAGTGCCACAGAATGAGGAAGGGGATGCAGCACATCAAAGAGCGCTGGCTTTGGCTGAAGAGATTGTGCCTCGGGTCAGTGTATCCTTCAATTTGCCCTGTATCAACTGAAGAAACAAACTTTCTGTTGTGTGTGTTTTTTTTTTAAAAAAATAACCTCTGAGTTCTGTTCACTGCGTCATGCTTCCCTCCGCCCTCCAAAGAATGTGCCGGGGCAACCCAAATTGTGAGCTCAAAAATATGCCATTTTGCTGAAACTTCTTGGACCTCTATGGGCAGTATCAAACTGTGTCGCAACTAGGTTCTGAACTATGCACACGGGGAGAATCCAACTAAAGTTCTGCTTGTGCAAGACACTGTGCAACCACTTTCAGAAGTGGGACATGTGCTCTGCTACTGCAGTTTACAGCTAGATGAATCCAGGAAACGGGAAATAATACAGAGCGGGTATTTCTTGATAAATCTGTCCTCTGTGAATGTGTTTTAACTAGGGGCTTACTCCATAAATTGTGAAAACCATTCCCAAACTTAGTTGAGTTATGAACAAGTATTCCCTGTCTGTCCTGTAGCTGTCAATTCTTTTAAATGACTAGAAGCTCTAGTGGTAGAATGAATTTTCTACTCACTCTAAACACACTTTACATCTTTCATAAATTTGAAAAGTTGTATGTTGTCCTCAGACATTTTTATATACTTAAAAAAAAACAGCTTCACATTTCTCCCCTTCTCCTTACTTGTATAATATCCTTTGTGAGACAGTATGTGCAGTTCTAGTTGTCTATGCTCAATCCCTCCCCTAATCATTTTTAACTCCTTGCTTTTGTATTGTCATTGTACAGAGTAGATAGAATAATTTTTATCCATATTTTCCCCACCCACCGAGTAGTGCACAGGTGAAGCTCGAATGTTCTCCAAGATCTTCACTGAATGTAATTATATTGACTTGGCAACAGAGTCAATATAATTGACTTGGGGTTCTTTGGTTTGTCTGCATTTACGCCTTCCTGGATAATTTGATGTCCTTTGCAAACATAAATTAGCTCACTGTTCCTCTAAGAATTGGTATAAATAGATCCTTGGAAGTACTCTTGTTTACTTTCTCCATTGCAAAAACTATTTATTTCCATTTTAAGCATTTACACAAGAGACTTGTCTTATTCCGTAACTGCTAGAAATAATTAGATGCTCTTTGGTAATGGACGCTGGCAACAGCTTAACACAGGAGTATGATTCTACCTGAATGTGTGTACTTCTAATTGCTTACAAGTGTTTCTTCTCTTTTAAAAGGCCCCGATAGCTGTGAAAATGGGTAAAGTGGCTATAAACAGAGGGATTGAGGTAATCGTTTGTTACAAATTTGTCAAACTTCTTCATGGGATTGGAGCCTGGGTGGTGGCCTGGGGTGATCACAGCTCACTGGGCAAGAGCAGCAGAAAGTTTTGCCACTCTTGCCGAACAGGTTGCTGGCCAATGCCTTTTACCCACGATGGGCTGACAACATGTTAACCCATCATGGGTAAAATAAATCTCACTGCAGACCATAGGTTACCAGGGTGGCTTATTTGGGGTAGATAAGCCACCATGGGGGGGAAAAGAGCTGCCAGATGACATGCTAATCCATCATGGGTTAACGTGACATGTAAACCCAGTCGCTGTTTGGTATAGAGAATCCTGACTTACAACAGTGAAGACTAGATTGCTCTCAAGCATCTCATCAAGTCTCACATGACAACACACTATTCATTAAAGTCATTTTTATTTGCAATAAATACAGAATTGTTAGTATTTTATTGCTTCTCTTCTAGCATACACATAAGATTATGTTTCATCTTTTCAGGTGGATATTGCTTCCGGAATGGCTATTGAAAGAATATGTTATGCTCAGGTAGGGTGGCCTTTATTTTTACTTTTAAAATAACATGCTCTCCACCCCATAGGAAGTGTATCCTCCAGATGTTTTGGACTACAACTCCCATCATCCTATAAACATTGGCCATGCTGCCTGGTGCTAATAGTTCTAGTCCATTTAGCCCTAAATATTAAGGATCTGAGCTGTGTAGCCATTTGTGTAGTTCAGCAACCAAATGCAACTACGACGTGGTTCCAAGATATTGCACTCAAGAACTTACTTGGAATAATTAACTTACCTTGGTTCCTGAGTACTGAATGATACAAGTGAACAAGTATTTCTCTTACTCCAAGGAGGAGCTGTATACCCATTAATGTCTAGTAAACGTTCAAAAAGACCATTTAAAAGCTGTTGCTTGGAGTGTAACACACATGCCCCACTTTAGTATTAGGACAATTGAGTGGAAAAAATAGACACAATGGGAACAGGAAACAGAGCAGACTACACTCTGGATCAATTATTCAGGTCAACTGTTCAGGTCAACTGTTGAGCACTTCAAGGATGGTTGAGATTAAAAAATGAAATATTAACTGGTGCCTTGCTGTCTTTTAAATACAGAATATCCCTACCAGGGATCGGCAGGAAGGGATGGCTGCTTTCATAGAGAAACGACCACCCAAGTTCATTGGGAAGTGACCCTGTGCCTAAAGACAACTCCGAGGAAGTGACCAGAAGACTGTGCCTTAGAATGTTTTTCTACATAAATTTTATACTGACACAGTGGATGAATTTCACTTGTGTATTGCCTTTGAAGCATGAGTTGAACAATAAAACTGTAGAAGTATGATATGACACAGCCCAAGAAGGTCAGATTGGTACACCTTGAGAAAGCAAGTCCCCTTTCTCTGTAACCAACCTCTCTCCTATTTGACTACAAATGAGGAAACTAAGGAAAGTATTTTGCTTCCCCATTCTTTAAACATCACAGTTATATACACACTATTTGTTAACTTGCCCTTTGTTTAGGGACCCAAGAGAGAGACTCCTGAAACTGCTGCTGACATATGGAGGCATGAATGCCCAAGCAGAAACAGTTCTCTTCCTCCTTAGCGATACCAACAGTTATGTCACTCATAAAGTGGCCCTGTTTGCACTGGCAGCGAAAAAGATTAGGAAGAGAGAACTAGATAAAATTGCTATAAACTGCCACGGAGACTCAAAGTGCTGAGCGAAATGAGAGCTTTAGTCACAGTCAATTTAAGCTTGTCTGTATGGCTCTCTTGGTTATTTTAAACTGTTGTGTACTTTTATAGTTGTATGCTTTTCTATGGATGTATTTGTCATGGCCTTCGGCTAGCACAATAAACTGGTGATTGATTGACAGTTATACTGTCATAAGGGATGGTCTTATGATGTCTACCCAGGCTGCCAGAGGGCCTCTGCTGGATTCTTATGTATGCGCGTGTTATGTATTTTAAACTCGGTTGTTGGCACACGTAGCTCAGAGAGGCAAATAGGAGGAGGACCTGGCTTTCAACACACTGAAGATACAAAAATCATAATACCCTCAAACTAATAGCCCCACAAAAAGTTTCATGATAAAGCTTATCTTCTAGGATAGGAAAAGAGCCTCATGTGGCGCAGAGTGGTAAGCGGCAGTTACTGCAGCCAAAACTCTCCATGGCCTGAGTTCGATCCCAGCGGAAGCTGGTTCTCAGGCAGCCAGCTCAGACCGACTCAGCCTTCCATTCTTCCGAGGTTGGTAAATTGAGTACCCAGCTAGCTGGGGGAAAGGTAACTGCGACTGGGGAAGGCAATAGCAAACCACCCCGCTACAAAGTCTGCCAAGAAAACGTCAGCGAAAGCAGGCGTCCCACTAGGAGCCAGCAATGACTGAAGTGCTTGCGTAAGAGGTTCCTTTCCTTTTTCCTAAGAAAGATTTTCACCTTTGGCATCTCCAGAATTTGGATGTTGTGTACAAGTGGTTCAAGTTTAGGAGCCTGCATATCGTATTTAGAATGGGTTGGATTTTATAAACACTAATATGCTAAATGTCAGATAATTTCTTGTGAACCATTGTCTTCATATACAACTGTTCAGTTACGCAAGTATCCAAACCTTTTCCCAAGTCCCTCACTTACTTTGTATAAGACAAAACAGGACAAACATTTCATCCTTTTTTCTTTGCCATTTTGCTCATGATTAGTCCATAATTAATCAAAGGTGCTTTCCAATCCACAAAAGTGTAGTGTACAAACAGCTTTCAAGTAGTTGTGGAGGGCAACCTGGATGATCAGAGGTCTGGAAACAGCCCTATGAAGGGAGGCTGAAAGAACTGGGCATGTTTAGCCTGGAGAAGAGAAGATTGAGGTGAGACATGACAGCACTCTTCAAATACTTAAAAGGTTGTCACACAGAGGAGGGCCAGGATCTCTTCTCAATCCTCCCAGAGTGCAGGACACGGAATAACGGGCTCAAGTTAAAGGAAGTCAGATTCCGGCTGGACATCAGAAAAAACTTCCTGTTAGAGCAGTATGACAATGGAACCAGTTACCTAGGGAGGTTGTGGGCTCTCCCACACTAGAGGTATTCAAGACGCAGCTGGACAGCTATATGTCAGGTATGGTTTAGGGTGGATTCCTGCATTGAGCAGGGGGTTAGACTTGATGGCCTTATAGGCCCCTTCCAACTCTACTATTCTATGATTCTACAGATCAAGTAGTTGTGGATCAAATGAGATGTTTTTGGCTCCGAAACAAGCATGGGACTCCAGCAAGAATTGTGCTAGACAATAGGACAATTTTATATTTTGTAGAGATCTTTGTGTCTCCTGCACTTGGGCAACTTTACCACAACTACCGAAGAACTACATAGGTCAATTACACGGGAAGTGAACTTGTTACCTGCATGATGTATTCTGAACCAAGGCCTCTATTTCATCCTTAATACTACTAACCAGTTTGATAAAGGTAATAACTTGCAATCATCTTTCATTGTCATCATTTGACATGTCTTTTATTTTAGATATGAAAACCTAAAAAGCACTTTGTAGGATTCCCCCCACACCCCACCTCATACAAAAATAGTTTGTATATACACTCTCAAAACAATGCAGTTACACAGTGCCTTATGTTGAATCATGGCAATATACTGCACAGTTGACTAGAAGCCAGAATCTCCCCTCTAGAACATACACAGAGTCCCTCATTTAAAAATGTGTATAAGCAGATCATGAAAGTTGTAACGACCTGCAGACTAATCTAATGTTTTAGTTGGGATAAACTAGTGTTCACTTCCCCAGTATTTTCAAAACTCTCTCTCTCCCACAACCTGGTGTGTTTCATCTTGAACCAGTAAGGCTAACCAATCATTTTCTTTCAGCAACCATAAGCTATTGTTGATTCAGGAACAGTTCCTGAATTTGAGGGATTACTGCCAGGAAAGCAAGTAGTTTTAAAGTCTTGACTTCCTGACTGCCACTATAAAAATCGGCGGCTTGCAAACACCGGACTCTTCAAGCCGTGTATGGTAAACTGCTAAGCAGTTTGCTCTAGGGATGGTGCCCCATTTCTCTTGTCAGAAGGCAAGTTGCAAATAACAGGTATCCTCAGGAAGGGCCATCTTGATCGGAAATGACTGTGAAAGGATAAAGAATCACCAGCACAGCTTGTGAAAATTACAGGATAAAGCTACAGCTGTGGCATCAGTTATCCATTTGACTTGGTCTGTAGCTCCTTTAAGTGTTTTGGCTTTCCATAATATTTCATGTGAGTGTCCATGTAAGTTAGTATCTCAGTTGTTAGATATTGGACATCTGGATCGCTCTGGTCATTTTCTTTGATATTATGTAAGTGTTGTACTCCATTCTCTTCTATTAACATAGCACAGTATCTGGCAGCTGGAAAGAAACAAGCGTTTGTTCACTAGAAGGTCCATCATGAATAAAACAGTGTTAAAATACTGGTGTTAGATTCAGTGGGGTTAGGTCAGAAAGACCTAGCCCACTTCTACGCCCATTAATTGCTTACTTCATTGCCACTTCAGAGTTCTTAGAAATGTCAAAGCCTTAATCAGCAAACATAGTGGGTATTTAACTCTTCACTGCAGGAATACTGAGGGCAGTATCCAATGGTAGTCCTACATAAAATAGGCCCATTCACTTGAATGGGTCTACTCTATATAGGAGTGCCATTGGATACTGCCCTGATTTTCCAAGTGTTTATCACTGCAGTTTGCACCAGAGAACCGAAACTCTTGAATGTATCTGAAGGAATATTTAGTGCCCTTCCCTACACTAAAGCAAAGTTCTTTAGAGTAGGGATAGGCAATTTGGTGCCTTCCAAATGTTTTGAACTACAACTCCCATCAGCCCCAGTCAATACTGCCAATGATCAGGGATTATGGGAGCTATAGCCCAAAACATGTAGAGACGACCAGGTTGTCTACCCTTGCTAGACAAACAGCCCTAACAGAATAACCATTATGCTTTATAGCACAGTACAAAAGGCAGCAGGTCGCGTGCTATAATAACCAGGTAAGAGGTGACTGTGAAGTCAGTGTGGGGGGAAAAAGCACCAAAACCAGCTACCTGTTCTACACCTCTGCCAGGTAGACCCCCCACATACTTATGAAGAAAACAGCCTATGGATACATTTGCACCTGCAATTACGGGTATCAGGAACTTGCTCCCACTTGCTATGGCAAGAACATACTCCACTGTAGAACTGCAGTCTTATTACTTTATTGAAATAATGAAAGGGGGTGGCAGGGAGCAGCAGGATCAGTCTCTGTACTTGCCTCACAAGCAACTGCAGGGACTGAGCCAATCCCTCTCGGCAGCCAAGAATGGGGCCCCTAGGGTTATGTCTTGCACAACACTTTCCTGATGTTATCCTTCTCAGCTGCTTGGCAAAGCACTGTAACTTTGGGCTCTCATTACAGGATGGGAGTTCGCACATGCTTTACAGGAAAACTACTTGCTGTGGCAGTTAAACTATTATGAGCATTTCCTCCAGCAGATTAACTTAGCAGTAGTAATTGACTATGACTCACAAATGGATGTACACTTCAGTAAGAGCACTTCCTCAGTCAGTTTTTCCTTTATCAGTCTTCCCTAAAATATTGTGTGTCTGGCTGTTGCACACTTTGGAGTTCTTACTTTCAGAAATATATGGCTCAGTTCAGACAAAATGCCAAACCATGGTTTGACATTTCAGGAGTGCCCCGGCAAGCACACATACTCCTTCCTCCCTTCTTGGCTTCCTTTTCTTCCTCGTTTTCACTAACCATACTTTGCCATGTCATCTGCAAAACTAACCCTAGCACTAACCTCTAAACCATGGTTTGCAAAGCCACTTCAAACTGCAGTTTCTGAAACTGTGGCTAGGCAGCAAGGTGCTAATTCAGACATCACAGCAAGTATGATTAGTGAAGCCAGGAATGGAGGAAACCTGCATAGCAGGAAGGAGTGCCTGAGCCTGTGGAGGTGTGTCTGATCACCAAACCATGATTTGGCATTCAGTCTGCTGATAGAGCATACATGTTCACCTTCAGCTTGGAAAAAAAGAAAGTTAAATGGAAATTTGTCCCCACTGGCTTTAAAAGATGAGCATTAAAAAATACATACGGGTTTTGCAGCAGATGTGCAGGATTGCCCATGCTGCCCAGATCTGTACTCCAGGTAATGCAAAGCAGTCCAGCAATGGGTAGAAAGGCTTGAGGGATCTACAGATTTAAGCCAGAGTTACCTCACACATTTTTCAGCTGAATAAGTATACTGTCATGTCACAATAAGCATGCTATTGGAAAAAACATAGGTAGTTTCTTAATTATACAAAAGACATTGCATTGCCTTGGAATATTCGAATGTCACTGGAAATGGAAAGGCATGACACAGATTCAAACAACAATGTTTGCCTAAGGCCTAGGCCCATTGGTATCAATGCAAGGAGGCCCCTACAAAAAACATTAGTGCAACATGCAAAAATATGGTGGGGGGCAGGTTTGGTTGATGAGATGCCAAATCAGAGGTATTACAGAATGGTATAAGCCATCAAAATGAGTGGTACGAAAAATGTCAAATTGTAGAGCTATTTTATACATAAATGGAGGAAAAGGAATAACACGTTGAATAGTTTGCTATTTTCCATTACAGTAAGAAGCAACATAAAAAGTAAAGTACACCATTTAAAGTTATTAAAAACCTGGTTCAGAGAAACACATTTCTTATATTCTCACATGAGGAAAGGCACGGTGGCTCTCTTAACCATGGTCCAGAAATTAGGTATGAGCTAAGGCATCATATGCTCCCAATGTCCTCTCCTCATTCACTTTCCTCTTCTCCATCATAAATCTTCTCCACACCCATTTCTAGTTAAGCATTATGATCACCGTCAAAATTAGCAGCACTTAATGCTAATCTGGTCCCCCTCTCAGTGTTTGCTAATTGGCTTCAAACGCTGATTAAGGAACCATGGTTAGTACTAACACCAGGAGGAATTTGAGCTAGAGAGGTGAGGGCACACAGACTGATCCTGATGCTTTGGCCATGGTCAAGTGATTCCCAGCATGATGCCTGCCCTTGCCTTAGAGGCAACCAACATAAAATGCGGATCATTGATGTAATCCAGTGAAATTATTATTGTAGAATAAAGATCTTGGGATCTGTTTAGTAAGTCTTAAGAGTTGGCGTGGTGAGTACATATCTGCATTAGAGGTCTACATAGTGCTTCTCAGCTCAGTGCAAGTTGCTTTTCTCATTTGCTTCCGAACAATACTTTTGATAATGTCTCTAATCAACAGATTACACATTTTAACCAATTATACCTGTAGGCAGGCAGTGCTACCATCTTGCATTCTGGTGTTGGCCACTTCAAAAGGGCTGAATGCTATAACAGAGGAAATTAAGTGTCAGCTTTTCAATCAATCTTGAAAATGCTCTAAAGAATTATGGGATCTAGTTCATCATACCATCTTTTCAATGAGGGATCTTCTCTGTGTTTGACTCAATGTCCAGGCTTGTTCGCCTCTAGATAACAAATTGGCAACAATCCCGGCTGAGAAGTAACTGACTTCCATCTCAGCGCTGCTCAGTAGTTCACTGACATGATCTATGAAGTCCTTGTGCATTAACCTGGGATGTAGTTCTCTTACTTCTGATACATTGTTCTGATACATGACAGGGAGAAAAACCCACAAACATGAAAAATACATAGCAGTAAACAGTATAATTCATTGTACCTTATTAGTAAAGTGAATTAATTTCATCTAAAGGAGGATGAGGTAACACCTCATTATCTGTTTTCTGGAGAAATGCCATGCATTTCAAATCAGTAAGGAACTGGAGCTATTATTTCAGTGCTTCACCTATTCTAGAGTGCAAATCAACTGAAGGAAAGTTTCCACTGAAGCATGTCTAGCCCTGCTCCCCTTGCGTTGGGGGAAGATGTTTCAGGTGATCAATCAGAATCAGACTCTGAAGTAAAGGAGATGGTGCCAGAAACATGCCAGATTATACCAGTGGGGGAAGCAGCTCTCACAGGCTCCTCATCAACTAGGAATGAACCTTCTCCAGAGTTTATCTCTTCAAGGGTAAACAACACACAGTTAGTGGGAAGCCAATATTCTTCCGAGGGGGAGGGCACAGAGAGGTTAGCCAATCCTAGAGAATGCCGCAGACTAAAATGGGCAGAGCTAAAGGAAGGTGAGAGAAAGTCGGCTCAGCTGGCATCTTGTCAGAAGCTGCATCACAACCAGTCTCTCTGAAGTTAATCCATTTGGGGAAACGGCTTTCCATTCTTCTTGAAAAGACAATTGTCTTGCTTAATTTGCATAGTTTTGCCTAAAGGAAAGTTCCTAGAGATTAGACTCCCTTCAGGTGGGAAGAGATGTTTATTGCTTCAATAAAGCTTTGTGGATTACTTAGGACGGTTCTCGTTATTGTCTCCCAAGAAGGCGGGAGGTCTTGGGAAACACGACAGGGGGTAATTTTGTTTTTTTCAATTGGTTCTCCCATTTCTTCACGAAGACTGAAGAAAAGAAAGGCAAGGAGGATTATCCTAATCATAAGTGGTGTATTTACACCTTTTTTAAAAAAATACATTTTACAAAAATTCTAGGGTTCTGGACTTGATTCTGATCTTACCAGAAGGCCAAGAACTTTATGTTGTATAGAAGAGTCTGACGAAAACGTCTGTGAAGAGAAAGAAGCATAACTATTACGCTTATGTAGAGTTCTATTTATCAACAGGTTAGAAAGACAGATGCCATGTTTACCTCTAAAACTCTCATGAAAAGCCCCACGCCTTTGTTGTCAATGAAGTGCTCACATGTAGTTGGAGCTTCATCTGTGAGATTCCAAAGTGCACTCAGTGTAAAATGAAAAGTCGTATCTAATTCATTCTGATTTGTTTTCTGTTCAACTATTTCAAGAAGTTTCTATTTTAAAAAAGAAAAAGAAAAAAGACAACAGCCTTTAATACAGTAAGGTAAGTATAACCCTGTTCAGACAACACACTAAGCCATTGGTGGTTAAGAATTTTGAGTAAAACATTATGGCTTAATGAGTCGTGCAGACCATGACTTAGTATGTTGTGTGAACCAATCCTAACCATGGTGGTTACAAATGGTTTAAACACACTAACCATTTGCTGCAAAAGGGTTAGTGGCCTAACCATGGTTTAGTGTGTCATCTGAACGGTCTAAATGGGAAGTGCAAGTTATAACACAGCACTCTCTCCTCGCATCCTTAACATACTTACAGTACTATTATAAGAGGAAAAGGCATACAACAACTCACCCCAACAACAATGTAGAACTCTGAAGTAAGTTGTGCAGCTTGCTCATCTGAAAGCTGAAAACAAATCAGATTTTAAAGCAATAGTTGGAAATGCTGCTGAAAAATAAAGATGCACCAGATAAAGTGCAAAACCACGTACCTTAAGTGCTAGAATAGAGATTATATTGACCGCAATTCTTTGTATGTGTTGATTTTCCTGGTTACACAGCCATTGAACAACAAATTTGGCAGCTGCAAACCTACAATTTGAAAGCACTGTCAGAATATATATTTCACAACCCTTAAGCAGGTCATAGTGAAGAAAGAAGGTTAATAAAGCAGTTCTTCCATTTCATCATCACCAGTTTTTAAAGGAGATGTCAACTCCTGCCCTCAGAGAAAAGATAGCTGAGAGAGCAGGCTTCTGCTTACACCCCAAAACTAGTTTTTCTATATGCAGAAATACAAGAAGATGGTTTAACAAAGTCTTGCAAGATCAGAACTAGAAATAAGACACCAGTGGCTACATACTGTAGAACTCCAGTAAATAGCTTTTTAAAAAGTATGGCTCATATTTTGGCTTGGGCTAGGCTCAAAACAAGGTCTGACTCTTTTCCCAAACAAAATGCAGGTGAAAGTTTGCTGAACTCCTCCAACCCACCTCATCAGTAAGAAGAGCAGCTTTGCAGGGGCCTTCCCTTAGCTATTTAACCCAAGGCATGTGAAAGTGCCTAATACCGATACTCCAGTCACTCACTTCACTACATACTGACTATTCAAACCGACAACAGCACTCCGAGGCCTCTGGCTTTTCCAGCCTGGCTATCTGAGATGCCAGTGACTGAATGGGGGAATCTTCTGAGTACAAACCTCAACCATTAACCTATGGCCCCTCCCAGGCAGATGCTTATTCCCATTTGCCTGTGTCTGGGCAATGCTGGGCAGGTGAAAGTTGCTTATGCATATGGCATTCCATATAGCCAGTTTGCTGCTAATAATAATAATAATAATAATAATAATAATAATAATAATGGTGATTATGTATTTATTTATTACTTGCCTCTCCCTCTGGATCGAGGCAGGGAACAACACTAAATAAAATATAATACATAAAATTAGTTAAAATTCTGAATGAATGCTTGGAGGCGGTAATGGGCTGGATGAGGAAAAACAAACTGAAGTTGAATCCAGACAAGACGGAGGTGCTCGCTGTCAAAGGCCATAACCTAGGTTTGGAGGTGTGTCAACCGGTTCTGGATGGGGTTACACTCCCCCTGAAAGACTGCGTTTGCAGCTTGGGGGTGCTTCTGGATCTGTCGCTCCAAATGACAGCCCAGATAGATGCGACGGCCAGGAATGCCTACTATTAGCTTCGGCTGATACGCCAGCTGCGCCCCTTCCTAAAGTTGGAAGACCTAAAGACGGTCATGCACGCACTGGTAATTTCGAGGCTCAACTTCTGTAATGCGCTCTACATGGGGCTACCTCTGTGCCTAGTCCAGAAACTTCAATTAGTCCAAAATATCGCAGCCGGGCTGGTCACTGGTACACCTAGGGGTGACCACATTACACCAGTTTTAAAAACTCTTCACTGGCTGCCGATTAGTTTCCGGGTGAAGTACAAAGTTTTGGTTATTACCTTTAAAGCCCTACATGGTTTGGGTCCAGGCTACCTGCGGGATCGCCTATCTCCCGTACAATCCGCCCCGCACACTCAGGTCCTCTGGGAAGAATCCACTTCAGCTAGCAAAAACTAGATTAACAACTGTTACCCAGAGGACCTTCTCTTCTGCTGCTCCCAGACTGTGGAATGGCCTGCCGGAGGAGATTTGTCAACTTGACAGTCTTTTAGAATTTAAAAAAGCAATAAAGACTGATCTATTCCGGCAGGCCTATCCAGTGAAATTTTAGAATGTTTTCAGGATGTTTTAATCATGTATGGTATGTTTTAATTCGTTTTAATGTGTATTTTATATCATGCTTTTATACTGCTTGTTTTACACTTTGAATTGTTTTAGTTTTTGTGATCCGCCCAGGGAGCTTCGGCTATTGGGCGGTGTAAAAATGCAATAAATAATAATAATAAATAATAATAAAAGCACATGTAAAACCAATACGATATTGAAATAATGATCACAGCATCTTAAAATTCTTAGGTTTAAAATTAATAATAATAACTGGGGCCCCATTATCAGTATGCCAACCACCTGGCCTATGGATCCTTGGTGTACCGATGCCGCATGCTCAGGTGAGGCAATCTAGTTTAAATGGGATGACCTCGTCACATGGAACGCCGCTTAGGTAAGTATCTGGCCTCATATTTAAATTGGTGTTGGAGTGAATATCCGAGGGAAGATCTCTATTCAAGAGTTCCTCTGTTACTCCTCCCACTGAGGAGGGGAGATTCAACGGCTCTTTGCGTATATCCTAGAATGAGCATGTGCATGAGAAAGGAGACAGCCTTGAGTTTTAAGCAGGGGGAGGAGAAGAGAGGAAGAGGCAGACTTTTGTTGGGGGCTAAAAGGTAGGACACATGAGTGCCAAACCAAGCACTTGGGCCTGCGGTTGCATAACCCTACAGTACTGTAGTCAATTAGAGTGTCACTTGCCTGTTAAATGGAACATCTTGCAGGATCCTGACACTAGATAACGAAAGGAGACAGTTCTTCTGGAGCTGTATGGAGAGAGAGAAATAGAAAGCTCCATGTCATGAAGTCCCATATTGGAAAACTAGACTTTAATTATTACAGGTATTTGTAAAATAGGTGATTTAGAAATGCATGTTTTTTATGCTTTGCATCTTTAAGTGATTGCTTTAGTAAACAAGAGTCCCACAATTTCTCTCTCTGAACATCAGTATCTCACATAACTTGTTCAACATGATATCCTTGAGTGATATCTTTAAAAAAAATAGACAGGGGGAGAAACGTAGGAGAATTTGATAAAAATGAACTATACGTTTCCTCTGTGCTCAGCATCTCGAAGCGTATGCCATTGTCAGAGGAGAAGGCCAAATGGCAGGGAATGTAGTTCGGCAGTAGGGCCTGTGCTTTGGTCAAAGAGGGTTCATAATTCAAGCCTTGGTAGGGCTGAAGAGGTTATCAGGATGAGGAAAGGTTTCTGTCTGAATCCTTGGAGAGCTGCTTCCAGAATTGACAGTATTGGGCAAGACTAAAAGTAGGCCAAGGATGTAATTCTACGCATGTTTAGACAGAAAAAAAGTCCTCCATGTGTAAGATTTTGTCCTTACTCTCCATATGGTAGCCCCTTAGATCAGTGTGCACAAACAGTTCTTACTCACCATTTCTTCTTGGTTAAACGAAGTTCAAGAAATGGAATTGCTGCCTCAAAATTTCTTGTATCAGACCAGTTTTCCTTAAAAGTAGTGTCAATGCTGATTATATATCATTGCTGTTGAGGTCCTAAGTATTTCAAGCATCTGAATACACACATGGTCTATAGCAGTCTTCCTCAAACTGGTGCCATCCAGAGGTTTTGGACTTCAACTCCCATCAGCCCTAAAAATGGCCAATGGTGAAGGATCATGGGAATCAAAGTCCAAAAGCATCCGAGGTGCGGTGCTAGATTGGGAAACACTGTCCTATAGAATGTTGGAACAACTGCCCTGAAGGTTGTTTTTATTTAATGCTTATGACTCAAACCCTCCAAGTGAAAGAATAATTTCTCAGAGAAAGCCATCAACTGTTGGCTGAAAGGATAAACAGAACAATTTACGTGGAATAGTTCATTATTTATCATCAGTGTCAGGGACATATTATTCAGCATTATGGAAATAGAAACAAGACAGTTTCTGATATATTTCTAACAGAATCTTGCCTTTTCTGAAGTCAGAGATGGGTGCTAAATGGTAGAAGTGATATGTAGGGAACATTAGGCACAACTGCTGTGTGGAGCACAGACCTTTCCTAAAGCCCACACTGGACTACTGCATTGTCACTGCAACCAAAATCCTGCATGCACAATGAGGCAGTGAGTGCATCCCTCTCCCATGCACACGTCATAACACATGAGGAAGCAACACTTGCGTGAATTGAGCCAACACGTTCTACCAACGTCCTCGTTACATTGAAAGCCAGCAAAGATCTGGGGAGGGATGTAAACTCTCTGAGAACTGTTTAGCACTGGAAAGGTAAATTCTGGAACACTTGCTGTCTTATTAGAATGGATGAATTGTAACCATGTCTTCTTACCCCACATCCTTACCTGCTGCTGTTCAGGAAAGGTTTCCATGGCTTTGAGGAGCAACTGGATTACACTGGAGAGCAGACGAACAGGCATGCCTGCTGCTAAGCCTTGTCTAGTTAAGTTAAGGGCACAGGCACTAGCGGTTAATTGTACTGCTAAGTCCGAAGGGTGATTCCTCATTCCAATGATCACAAGCTGTAATATGAAATGCAGTGAAAACAAATTTAGAACAATACATATTGGAAGGAAAAAACAATACAAATAATATTGGGCATATCAAAATTAATAGTTTACATCTTTGGGGGCAGAGATAAGCTGATGGACTGAAGTTCTAAGGAAATGTTTCAAAAACCCAAATAAGTGATACTAATTCAATCTGGCCACAATCTAATAGTTTGAAAACAATTATTTCTTTCAAGCTAATCTTTCTTACCTTTAGTATTTCAGGCTTTGTAATTCTCATAAAACACGTCTGAGTAAAAAGGTGAAAGAAGGCTTCCTTCACAAAGCATGCCCTTTCACTGTAGCGTTTCAGCGCTTCCAAAATCTGCATTTCATTTTCTCCTCCTGATACCTTTGAACATATGAAGATTTCTTTTAAGCTTACTGAGCTCAGAATTTTCATTACATGTCTAATGAATTCAGTAGACAATATAGTCCTCTGGCAACATTGCCTAGAAGTTGGAAGATTCAAACACGAATATGAAGTACCAACACCCAAGGCAACCCTGAAATGAGGTGGAATACACATCTGGATCACCACTACCCCTATATTCCACATCTGGAATGCCTCTACCAGGAAGACTACTACATGTCAAGCATCACCTCTCCCATGTCTGATGGTTAAGCTACATTCATTATAAGTGAATGTGGTTGAAAACTAGCTTGGGCCTAGCCAGAGGCCTCAAACAAAGAGTGTTCCAAACAGTTCCCAGAGTTTCTTGCAGTGATTCTCTGCTTGTTTTTCTTCACTGACAGAAGCATTCCACCCTATGCACTGCATGCTGCACACTGTGCAGTGCATACCATCAGGAAGCTCCATTCTCCCTTGCAACCTTTCTTGCCAAATCAGCTCTCCCTGCTATAGGGAAGGTGAGTGATTTTATTGTTAAAACATTAGAAACTTTGCCTCAGCCTGTTCTATTACCTCCCTGCCATCTGCCCTACACACAAGAAGGAGCTTTAAGATTTTGTCACTTTGGAAATGGATCAATTTCTTCTGGGAGGAGAAAGAGAAAACAGTTTCCTGCCCAGCAGCAGGTTCAACTGGTTCCATGATTTGGAGCCTTTGGGTGGAAGCCATATATGAAAACCTAATGTGGAGATAAAAATTAGTTCTTCCTTTTTAAACTTATTATTTTATTTGAACTGATTTGTTAGTATAATGCCCACTTTTAAGAATAAAAGAGACCGAGAAATTTAAATATTCTTGGTTCAAAGCTACAAGCAAGCTAACAAAGTGGAATTTAAATTGTGCTTCCAAACCATGCTGTTTGCTGAATCATCACCTAACATTGTGGCTGCAGAATATTTTTAAAAGTTCAAACCTTCAAGGTTCCCTCTCCTGAAAGGAACTCTGTGTATCCAGCTTCAGTACCCAGCAAACCCACAAACCGCATTCTTGGCCGTTGTCTGACAAATGCTTCTACAGCCTCATCAGTAATGTATTTACTTCCAGAAATGTCCAAAGATCCAAGATTGGGTAGAATGTCTTTTTGCCCTAGCAAACGAAAGGGAATATCTGACGTGGAATGCTGCTCATCTGAGATATCAAAGTGAATAAGGTTCTTTAGTCCTCTTATTACATCTAAGAACTTTGGTGTCGACATTTTCAAACATTTTAAACTATGCATAGTTAGAGACTTCAGTCGATTCCTGCAGGAAAGGAGTGCAGTTATGTTTGTGACAGAAGTGTTGGATATATCCAAGCTTTCTAATCTTGGCAGGGAAGCAACCTCTGCTAGATCTCCATCACGGAAGAGCACATTGGTAATGCTCAGAGAACGAAGACCAGACAGCTGACTAAAGCACCGTTCGAAGGGATTTGGGGGGGAAAGAGTTAACGAGTCCAAGACAAGGCACTGAAGGTTGTTCTGGATCCATGTGCTGCTGCCCAGCCCACTCACAACATCTGCAACAGTAACGGCATCATTCATTCCTGCAGCATCAAGTTCTACTAGTTTATGATGGCAGAAAGCCTTCTTGAAGGACTGGGCTGAGATTTTTGCTTTGCGGATACAAGCTTGCTTCAGACGCATTTGGTTGCCTCGGAAAATGCCCACTGTGCCATCGTTCAACAGCTCTATTAGGAAAAGAAAACAAGCCTGTGTCAGAGAAAATAAACCTACTGAAGTGTGCTCAATTGTTCCTCAGTCGGGTGCACGCTCATTTGAACAAAGAATTACAGTTCTGAAATTCTCCTAAAGAGCTCAACGTAAAAACTTGGTATGCAAGTTTAGCAAGTTTACTTACATTGGAGAGTTTGTTCCACTTCTGCTAGTCAATAGAGAGATAATGAATAGGACCACATGACCACTGGAAATGAGTACATTTTGATCTAAACATGGTGATGAAGCCAATGTAATGCCTAAATTTTGATAGCTAAGCAGTATTTAAATTGTTAACTTTATCCAGTTCCGTGCCTCTTCTATATATTATACAAATATATAGGAAATCAATTTTCCTAGAGCCTTCATAGCACATAAGTATTTCACAAACAAGAACGCCTTGTTCCATTTATAAGTGACCCATGTTCAGAACAGTGATGCTTAATACTCTATCACAGCTGGCACAGAAATAATTCTTACCTCGATATGCCATCGTCTGCAATAATCGATCAGCCACTTCTTGAGGAAGCCTTTCAGATTCTTTCAAGCACAATGACCCATCTGGCCTTTCTATACAAAACTTTTCTAAATCAGCAACCAAGGCATTCAAGCAGATGTCAACTAGAGAATATGGAGATGCTTCAGCCTGTCAACGATTAAACACACACACACACAAAAACAGCTGCACATTAACAAGAACGTAAATCCACTGACTGCCAGGAGAGTACATAAGATTCTTAAGGCACATTACAAATCCCTTTCATTTTAATAAACTTAAACACCTACATTTAATATCTATTAATAACTGAAGAGAATATATATACACAAAAGGAGTGGATAGAAAATATTATTATGGGTGTTCTTAACAGGCAATTTCTTAGGATTAGAAAACATTTATCCTCACATAGATTACATGACCAGATCAAGTTCCCATTATGGGGATGGTATAAAAATGAATTGTCTAGCCTCACCCTTGCAGCACAGAATTTTCCCCCTGAAGCAAAACTTTCACCCTCATCTCCATGAGATTCATTGGGAGCAAGATCTGGGCTAGACCTATGTTAATATTAAGAATATCATCATGTATCTTCCCTCACTTCCCCTGAACTTGGAAACCTTTTGTAATATAGTAAAGTTCTGTGCCTGCTCAGAAATCCCTCTCCATCATATTGCCCAGGAATAAGCCTTGGCACTAACAACAGGGGTCAGAGCTCAGTCTCTAGCTCAGCAGCAAGCAACTGCTTTGGGCCGTGGGCATATTTGAAAATCTGAGAAACTGTCCTGGGCACCATCACAAAGCAGCTACAATCAGATGCAGGGCAAAGGAAAGTAACCTGCGCAAATGACTGAGTACAAGGCAGAGGGGAGAACTGAGGACCAACACAATAAACAACTCCTTTGAGCCTACAGTGTTCAGCACTAACAGAAAGCTATGTCAAAGCAATCCCAGCTGCTGGTAAGAAAATGTGTTTCTCTCTCTCTCTTTAAAGTGGGAGTAGGGCACATTGGTGGGAGCCAAAAAAGGTGTGCAGGGCACATTGGTGCCCATGGGAACCATGTTGCCTACTTCTGCTCTAGCACATTAAGTCCTACAGTGATCCTTTCCTCTCCCTGCCAGACCTATCCATCCAACAAGCCCATTTACATTGCCAAAAGCCAAATCCCTACAAAACTCTCTTGATCACCTCCAAAATAATTCATTGGTGATCCCCTGCACAAAAGAAGAGCCTGCTGGATCAGACTAATGGTCCATCAAGTCTAGAATCCCCTTGCCACAGTAGCTAACCAGATGCCTCTGGAGAAAGCCACAAGCAGGATGAGAAGGCAACAGCCTTCTGCAGTTCTTCCTTCCCAGCAACTGATACAAAGAGGCATGCTGCCACTGAAACCTGGCGGTGCACATACCCAACATGACTAATGGCTGAAACACCCAAAAGCAGCAGTGCCACAGGGAACAAGAATCACAGAATAGTAGAGTTGGAAGGGGCCTATCAGGACATCAAGTCCAACCCCCTGCTCAATGCAGGAATCCACCTTAAAGCATACCTGACAGATGGCTGTCCAGACCACAACCTCCCTAGGTAACTAGTTCCATTGTCATACTGCTCTAACAGTAAGGAAGTTTTCCCTGATATCCAGCCGGAATCTGGATTCCTGTAACTTGAGCCCATTATTCCGTGGGCTCAAGAACGGGCAAGTGTACCTCCCAAAAGAGAGGAATAGGCAACCTGACACACACACACACACCCAGATGTTTTGGACTACAGCTCCCATAACCCTTGACCATTAGTCACAATGGCTGGGGCTTGGGGCAGATGTAATCTAACCATCTGGTGGACACAAGTTTACCTCCCCTGTCCTAAAACATCCCTGCCTCCCCGCACGGCGCACACACTACATATAACTCCTTCCCAAACAACTCAGCCCTACAAGACCGAGCTCATGATGGCTTCAGAATCTACCCAGTCCTTCCTTTGCCTCAGCAACCTACGCCAGGCGACCTCCTTCACCCCAAGGGTTCTGCCCTAGTAACCGTCTCCAGAGCCCTCCTCTTTCCCTCGTCCTTCTCGGCCCCATTGTCGCGCACTCCACCATGGGCACCTCCGCCTCCCTCCCTCCCCTTCTAAGGACCCGGCTCCTTCCCTAAGCGTCACCGAACGCCTCATTCACCTGCACAGCAGGACAATCTCCGCAGATGGTCAGCGGGGCTCGTTGCCGGTTCTGGATATGCAGGAATCGCACCATTGCAAGGAACCGGCGTCAACTCCACCATAGGAGAAAAGGGAGGAGGGGGGAGAGAAAGAGAGAAGCAACCGGAAGCGGTACAGCACGGACCGAAGAAAGGAACACCTTTTATCCGCCGAAGTAAAGGAAGTAGCCGAAGCGCATGCGCATACTAGGAAGGCGCTTTCCAGCTTCCCTTCCCTTTTTACGGGTAGGAAAGAGATCTCGCGCGCGAATAGTGAGTGAAGTCGATTGTAGAGTAATGGATGGGCGGGTGGCTCAATGATCCAAGCAAGCCCGAGGGAGCAGCTATAGTTCCCCTCCTTGAGCCACTTTTTATGTGTAAATCCAATCCCTTTGCGAACTAGATCTTTCTCTTCTATTGCTAAGTTAGCCCAGAGGTGGAGTAGAACGAGAGGACAAAATGCCACACAGGCAAGATCTTTCACATCCATATCTTTATTAGGGCCACTTCACGCCAGATATTTTTATACACAAAAACCATGTCAGAGTAACAACAACAGGCGCACCGCCATTAGAGGAGAGCGATGCAAAGGCTTTCTTTTGCCACAAATGCCTGAGTCACAAAGCTGTGTACTTGCAAAAAAAAAAAAAAAAAAAAGAAAGCGTTCGTTCCAAACATCGCAATCAAATAGTATTGCCATCTGGCGCAACTACAATTAAATTTGTATTCTCTTGGACAGAAGGGGAAAAAGGATAAATCAAGAAAGAAAAAAGATTTCAGGCAGTTCAGACGGAACTGCACAATCCTCGGCACCTTTACTCAAAAGTAAGTCCCACTGTGTTCAATGGGGCCTTCGCCCTAGTGTTCTACGAATGCAGCGAAGTCACACATGTCGTGGCAGTGGCATATATAGACTAGGCTACACACCTGAGATGTACTGCCCGTAATCAAAAGGTGTATGGAGATAATGTACCATTTTCTAGGGTGGATTCAACGAGACTGCATGTGTCAGCTGTTGATTCTTTGTGCCCACAAGTTCAGGCCCATCATCAACACCAAATATAGTTGGAAAATCTGTGATTGACATTGGTTCATAGTATCCTTTATTCTTTCCTTTTAATATGGGTTCACATTTTTAAGTGCAGCATCATTCAACCCAGTGCTATAGCCACCATTTTCATTTTCTCAGCTCAACTCTAGGGCATATTCAGAGCACAGAGGGATTTTGGGGAAGGGAAGACGGTGGCTGCTGCAGTCTCTTTGCTTGGAACTTCTCTTTTCAGTGTTGGTTGAGTTGTACAGCCATCTTTGCCCAATAAGCTTACTGGGGGTGATGGCGGGTGGAGTGGAGATCAGGGTGGTGGTGTGTCCAGAGGTAATTTTGCCAAGGACACCATCAAACTTGGTGCTGGCCCTGTACGAATTCCTAAGATGTAGTGAGTCTGTTCATATGCACATTACTTGGAAGATAACCCCTGCTGAGCAACATAGTGCTACTTCTAAATAAGTGCATATAGGATTGCAATTCTCTCCCTTGTATATACAGAAATAATTGACTCTGGTCTTGCATCAAAATTTGCTCTGTCCCCACTATTTAAAAAGGTCTCTAGCCAAGTGACAGAGATTGTCAATCATGCATATGTTTTTTTTGTTTGAAACAGCTGCTAAAATTTGTGAAACAAACTTATTTCTGTTATTTTGCTAGTGGTGGCAAACATTATTTGCATTTATTATTGTTATTTTATGTCCAATGGTTGAAATAACAAATATTCATTCATTGCCCTCTCAGCTACTACAGTGCTAGGGTGCTCATCCAAGTAACAAAACAGCAAGGGTATCCTTTCTAATATGCAGTACCCCAGTATTTTAGGAACTTTGAATTTATTTGGCTTACGTAACCTTCCTACTGGGGAAAGCCAACAAAGGAATTCTGAACCATTCTGGTTTAAACACGGTGCACATAGCAGTACAGCTATTTCCACCATAACAAGGCTATCCACCCATTACACAGTGGAGCAGCGGTGGGCAACCTGTCACTCTAGGACCACATTTCGCCCTCTGACTAATTTCATGTGGCCCTCATTCTAATTTCAAAAGCCCTCTGCATGTGATCAACTCAGATCTCTGGCAAGAGTGATCTGTCTCTTCCTTGGCAGCCCACTGCATGGGAAGGAAGAGGGAGAGAGACAGAGAAAAAGGGGTGTCAGAAACAGAAAAAAGTGTTGCAGAAATGGAAAAAGGGTGAAACACCCACCCACTCTGGACCTGCCTACCACTGGCTTTGGTTCCACACACCATTGACATCAGGCCCCCAACAGATTGCATGTGAGGGAATGCAACCCTTGACAACAACAATGAAAAAGGTTGCACACCCGTACCATAGAGCTACCAATGATTTCAGCTGGTTTGAGTAGGAAAAGGTGTTTTTCCTCATTTGTAAAGCAAGTTATAGAGCAATGCTTTGGAAATAAGACGCTCATGTTATATCATTGTTTGCTTTACATCAGCTTTACTTTATAGCAGTCTTTCTGTACTGTTGTTGTGACCATAATTTGTCTCATACAACATTCACAGACACACCTCAGAGGACGTTTTTAACCATGGCAAGTTTTATGTAAAACTTTAATACTCCACACAATGATGAAATTTACACCAGACTTTACATGGGATGTTGGATGAGTTTTTGTATGGCGCTGCCTTGCACATAAAGTTCACTGCACAAATACTGACAAAGTATTTACGAGAAACAGCAAAGCAAATTAATAGTCTGTCATAAATAAGGTGATCAGATATCCTTGGTCTCATACAATCCCATAAGTTGAGCAAGTTCTTTCCGCCTTAGCAATCCTTTTGGTGGAGAGCTCCACTGTTTTCCTATCTTCTGTTAAACATACACATAGTTTTTTTTTTAAGTGTAATAGCATTGTTCTTTTTCTTTTTCTTTCTCTCTCTCTCTCTCTCTCAACTGCAATTCACTGCTTCCCCTCCTATGCATTTGGCTCCCTGGAGCAAAACCTATGTTTCTTCCTACAAGTAGATTCTTAACAGACTATATTAGGGAAGACAAACTGTTCATTCGAAATTCAGATGCTTCTGCTAAGAGAGAATATGTGAAATGTGAGATGAATCTGAAGGCTCCATATGGATTTAGAAAGGTCCCCAGAGGAACAAAATATCCCTGGTCACCTTACTCATAACCTGCTGTGCTTTAATGTGTGAATATATGACTGCTTTGAGCTGGATAGTGCTAACATTACAAGCACAAACAGTTCTATTCAAATACTGAGTTGGTGGAGTGTTCTATTTAAACACAAATTTCTGAAGGGATGAAGCAAGCAGAAATGATTTTCTGTACCCAAACTCACAAATTCCTAGAGGTTTCATTTTGGATGTACATTTGAATTGTACAATCTCCATTTTCCCCACAGCCAAAGGTGATCAAATAGACATGACCACTTTAGGAATTCACTGTAGATCCTCATGAAAACCCTTAATGGCAGAGACCACTAAAAGCAACATTTGCCAGCAGTGAGTTGTGCCTGCTTTCACAACAGCTAGCAAAACGTTTTAATGGTGATCACTGTAACAG
Organism: Elgaria multicarinata webbii; assembly: GCF_023053635.1. Lineage (NCBI taxonomy): Eukaryota > Metazoa > Chordata > Lepidosauria > Squamata > Anguidae > Elgaria > Elgaria multicarinata. The sequence continues at coordinate 147,585,190 of NC_086171.1, forward strand.
AAGTTATTCCAACTAGAGACACTTCATAAGGGATTATTAGAGGATAATTTACACACCTATTCCCTGTTACATTTTGTCTTTCGAATTTGGTTTCACTTCTGTCTGGTTTTTAACAAGGAGGTGGCCGCCCGTGCCGCAAAATATGTTTTTCTAAACTATCTAAGATTGAGATAGCAATTCGTTGAACATGTGGATCAGTCTGGCTGTTTTCCTTGATGTTAAACAAGTGATGCAATCCACCTTCTTCAATTAACATGCTGCAGTACCTGGCAGCTGAAACAAGAGAGGGAAAGAGAGATTCAGTGAGGTCAAGTGTCTTGAGTCTAGCTGCATGCCTCTGTCACTTAAACATAAAACTGTTATATTCTGGTTAGAAAGTGCAACAGAATTTAGCAAAATTACTTTGTAAACAGTAGTTGTAGCAAGCAATCCCCATTTCTCCTCCATACTTCTTGTATCAAAGAGATGGCAGATGTTAAGCCACCATTAGCTGCCTTCTCACTTGGCATCTGCAGAAACTAAATATAGGCTTCAGGAGTTAAAAAAAAAAAGTCTCTTCCACAACTCAGACTCAGGAACGGGGTATAGAACAGACAGAATCTCCTCCTTTTGCATTGCAGTCCAATTTTATTCCTTGTTCTTTCATCCCATTTGTTTCTACCTCTCAGAACCCCTTTCCAGAACCATCCCATTTCTCTCCAGCCCAAGCATCCCAGTCTTTAGCAGGTACCCCAATATTCTTTTTATAGGGTACCACTATAGTCCTACCTCTACAGCCCAGCTTTCTAGCAATCTCACATATCCCCTGCATGTATCTTTGCAGTACTTCTATAGATAGAATAGTTTGAATATATTTTCTCATTTTATTTTCTATCTTGGGGGTGACCTAGGCGAGCACACATTTAGTGCTAGCATGAGCATGAGGGGAGCTTGCAAGCTGCTCTCTTGTCATTGCTGCTTTCAATTAACAACCCTGACATGCGAACCCGAAAACTCTGGGTTGTTTATGGGTTAAATAACCCAAAGTTAATCCAACAACTGCCCATGGTTTGTTGTTGCATTAACTCTAGGTTGTTAATTAAAAGCGGAAATGTCACGCATGTGTCTCACACATTCCACTTGTCCCCACAATTCCTGAGTTACACAACCAGGAATTGCTGCTGGACTTGTGAACAGTCTCAGTGAGTTGCCAGTAAGCTCCACAGCTGAGCAGGAATCTCAACCTTGACCTCCTGATCCAGGTCCAAGACTCCATGCACTGCACTGGCTCCTAGAATCCAAAAGTTATGGAACACACACACCACTGACTACTTTGCATTTTACATGGGATAAAAGTATCAGAGCTTATCTGATGTGAAATCATCACATATAATACACAGATCCTCTGCAAGATAGTTTTAACTTTCCACTTTCTTTAGAGAAAAGTGTCTTTAAATCACATATATGGCTAACTATCATAAGAATTATCTGGCGTCTGTCAGTCACTCCAATTACATGTTGAAAGAGATGCTTAAAATGTAGAATTATGTCTAATTACATACGGTTTTTGCTGCAAACGTGCTGCATGGCCCATACTGCCCACAGCTGTACACCAGGAGTCAGGAAACAGCCAAGCAAGGGGAAAAATGGGTTGAAGGACCTATTCATGAGAAGAAGAGTAGAGACCCAATCATTTTGGTACTTTAACATCATAGCCACAATATAAGCTTTCTCTTGCCAAAAGTGTCTACACAACTCATGAAAAGAGGATAATCATAAAGAGATCTCAGTTGCTTCTATTTGCTGTTAGTTTGACATTCAATTCCTTACTTCAACCAAAGCTGTGAGAAGATCACATGGACCTTATCTTAACTTCTTAACCAATAAACCACAACTTACCCTATGGACCTAAACCCATACACCATCTAGATGTTTTAAACTACAAATCTCATCACCCCAGACCACTGGCTATGCCAAGTGGGGCTAACTGGAGTTGTAATCTAAAACATCTGGATGCTGCCAGGTTAGGGAAGATTGCATATGCAGGGAGAGAAAGAAAGAGAAGCCCTGTTCAGATGACACACTAAGCCATGGTGGTTAAGCATTTTGAGCTAAACATTATGGCTGAATGTAACCACGGTTTAAACACGCTCATTGACCATTTGCTGCAAAAGCGTTAGCGGCCTAACCATCGGCACATCTACAGGAAGGGTTTGCTCTGGGGTTGCTTCGCAGCAGCGGCACATCATCTACATGACGCAGCCGCCATTGCGAAGCCATCCAGGGGCAAACCCTGGAAACTCTGCTCCAAAAAAGTTGGGTACTTGACCCAACCTTTTTGGCAGCGGAGGCTTGTCGCAGCCCATGGCACTCCCTGACTGGTCGCCATGGGCAGCCCTGCACCTCTGGAAAAGTTTAAAAAAACAACAGAGGGTTGGGGGACGAGAAGAACAGGCCATTCCTCCCCCGCTTTTTAATTTTTTAAAATTATATCTGTGGAGCTCCACAGATACAGATAATAAAAATAAAAAGAAATGGGGGTGGAGGGGTGGGGAACCGGCAGCCAGAGGGAGGAGATGTGGTTCGCCCAGTCCCTCTCATGTCCTCCTCTGGCTGCCTCGTTCCTAACCACCCACCTTCATTTGTTTTTATTTTTATTATCGGTATCTGCGGGGCTCCAAAGACACAGATTATAACCCCGTTCCTCCCCCCCCCCTCCTGTTTGTTTCTTTTTTACTTTTCCAGAGGCGCGGGGCAGGAAAATTCGTACTTGCCTTCCTTCCCATGCAGATGTTGGGAAGGAACACAAGTGCAGGTGCAAGGCACCTCATGGTGCAAAAGCGGTGCCATAAGGATGGGGGCCATGGCTTGGCATGTTATCTGAACAGGTCCAGAGACTAACATGCAGGTTCCCTTCAACTCTTGCACAATTGGAACAAGGTGAGGAAAACAGCATTACATTCTGCTACAAGGGAGGATGCTATAAGGCTTTTCACGCTGCCAGGCAAAGCATGTTCCAAAGCAGGGATTTTATCCTGCACCTCCTGTAAACATGCTCTGCGCTGGAGGAAATGTCCTTGTTGAAAGAGGAACAGCTGTGCTGCTGTTGATCTCCTTCATTTCTTTTGTTAAGTCAAGAAATCTGTACTCCAACATTAGTGTGTGTGTGGTGTTGGTGTGTGAGTGTGTGTGTGAGAGAGAAAGTAAAGTGCAAAAGTAAAAAGTGCAAATCTTGAGATGTTGCATCTAGTTGGCATGTAGTTGTTTGCATCTTTCTCCTGATTTTTTTTAAATCAAAAACAACCACAGGAGTTTGTGACTTTGAGCAGAAGAATGGAGTGAGGAAAGTAGCCAGAGGGGGCAATATTAAGCAGAGAAACTGCCAGAAGGAAAGGTGTAAGCAGACCCTTTCATATCTTCTCCCACTCCCCTCTATTGCTGTGCTCAAGTTCACAGCCTCTGTATATTGCTTTTGGGTTTTACACAGAACTGAGTGGCACTTCATTCCTGTTAATATTTTGTCAGTTTCACTTTTGCACAGAAGGAGGAATGACTACACTGACTAAACATTAACCAAATGGTCCCTGAAGTCCTGAACTCTAAAACTTGTGGCTGCAGCTTTAACTTACTAACCTGACGGTTCCTGGTGAAATGTTTCTGTGTACTGCTGTTAGTGTTGGGGGATGTCTGTACATCTTCTAAGCCACGGAGCGGCTGCGCAGTGACACTGGGTCAGTTATAAGACGCAGCCGCCAACTCGCAGCCATCATAGGGCCTTTTGTTAAAGCTGCGTGGTAAAAAAAAGTCAGGAACTTTCCCTGACTTTTTTCTTCACAGCAAGGTCACCATGGCCCTTCCACCATGTGACTTTGCTCCAGGGTTGAGCCAGGGTGGATGACGAACCCTGATTCGTTGCCGGAAGCCAGGCAGAGGGCAGGGTTGTGTTAATTCACCCCAATTTATATCCGAAACTGCGCATTTGTGGAGGGAGCTTTTATTCTTGACTTTGCTGATGCACAGCTGTGCACCTCCAGTATGTAAAAATACAGATCTGCTGCGTTCGTTCCCTGGCAGTTTGCTCTAATGGGGCAAAACTGGGGTAGGGGTCATCTCATAGGGAGAGCCCCCCCTTCATTTCACCCCATCAGTTGTGCATTATGCTTGTACATGAAGTTGCATAAGCAGTTGTGCAAGCATAATATGCAACTTTACACAATCGCTTACAAAACTGTAACTTTAATGAATTCTCCTCTTGCACATAATTCCAAATCTAGTTTCCACTAGCACAACATCATTTGCATTAGCAGAATGACACAGTTAGGTACTTCCCATATGAAAATAAGTCCTGTTTTGATCTATGCAATTTCCCGTGCCAATGCGCAGCATGAGAGTGCAAGGAATTATGCTAAAGCGACAGTCCTCAAGTCCTTTCTCCTAGCAGCAGTAGTACTGGATTCAGTAGATCTGCAATCCTATGCACACTTACTTGAAAGTAAGCCTCACTGAACATAGTGGGACTGACCTCTGAGTAAGCATGCATAGGATTGCCCTGTTAGTCTCTTACAGGGCAATCCTATGCATGTCTACTCAGAGGTCAGTCCCACTGAGTTCAGTGGGATTTACTCCCAGGTAAGTATGTATAGAATTGCAGTCTACATGTTCCACTAGACCTTTAAATCGAGAAACATGAATTGTCATCAGTCAGAACCTTTGTACTGACAGACCGTTAACGCTTCAGGCCGAAAAAGTGTCATTTGTAGAAGATTAACTAGACCTCAAGTTAAAAATTTATTTATTTATTTGCTCTCCAGTTTGATGTGAAGGCTGTAATTACCTGTATGCCACCATTTCACATTCTGGAGTAGGCCACTTCAAAATGGCAGAATGCTGTAAGACAAGGAAGGATGTTACTGTTAACATTTAACATTGCTTCTGGAATAAAGAGGAGGCAGTATTTTCAATCACATCTATACCAGCTCTTCTAGGAGTGAGGTTCTCTGGCTGCGGCTCAGCGTCCAGGCTTGTTCTCCTCGCGATATCAAGTGAGCAATAATCCCAGCTGCAAAGTAACTGACTTCCACCTCCTTACTGTGCAATAGCTTGCTGATGTGGTCAATGAAGTCTTTCCACATTAGCTCTGAATGGAGCTCTTTAACCTCTGCTATGTTGTTCTGTGCGGAAACAAGATGGAGGGATTTCAATGTGGGTCAAGAGTTGCATGCAAATAAACTTGTTCTGTAGATTGAGGCTAAGAGCCATGAGAAATGTCAAATCTGGGCATCATCAGACGAGCGTATGAGTCACCCAGAGTTGCCCCTCTCCCAAAAATGCCCCTCAATGATATTGCATCCAGGTCATTTTGGGGTTAAGCTTTGTTTTTGCTGCTGTCTGCAACATCAGCCAAGTAGTTTAAAACAAACAAAGAGGGCTCCCCACCACCACGGCTAAAGGTAGGGTCCACCAGAATGGTGGCTAATTCTGGTGCATACCCACTACCAAACTGGAGAAACAGACTGCTATTTTGCCATCCATGAAAGGAACAGTTAATAGAATGGCATCTAAAGCAATTTATCGCATGCAGTATTAAATGTAGGGGGAGGAGGAGAGGTTAACGAAGAGAAGAGCTTCCAATATTTGGCTAATTATATCTTATTCTTATTTAAAATATCCTTCCCTCCCATTACGATCTTATTCTATTAAAATCTTACCAGAAGGCCAAGAACTTTCTGTTGGATAGAAGACTCAGATGGAAAAGACTGCAATGAAAAACAAAGTATATGCAATCATTCAATAAATAATAATAATCAGTTTGATACATATTATGATTTTCATAACAAGTAGCTACTTGTGAAAAGGCCCGGGAAATTGTGGGGAGCTTAGAAATTCAAATATGTCATTGTTTCGGCAAGGTAGGCCCAACCCTCCTACTGCTGAAAGCAGGAAGGACTGGGATCAGAGGAAGCGTGCCCAAGGCCACTTGCAAGCCTTTGATCTAGGGCAGGGTGAGGAACCTATGGCCCTAAAGTGTTGTTGGACTCCAACTCCCTCAGCCCCAGCCAGCAGGCCAAAGCTCATGGATTATGGGAAGTGTAGTTCAGCAAACTCTGGAGAGCAACACATTCAAAATGCCTGATGTTTTGATGGGTGAGGGAGTGAAGAGTAGAATTTGGGGTTGCCCCTCAAGCAATGGAAAGAAGAAGCCTTCTAGCAGTTATTTCCTCTCAAGTAATAACCATAGGAACAGAGTCAGTGAGACAAGGCCATTCAATGTACGAGCCATGCTGGAACAGACCAAGGGGCCATCTAGACAAGCATTCTAGTCATACAGTGGCCATCCAGCTGCCTGTGGGAAATTCCCAAGTAGGATATGAGTACAATAGCACCTCTTCTTGTAACTGGTGTACACAGGAATACTGCCTCTGACACTTGAGGTAGCATATAGCCATCAGGACTAGGAGCCACTGATTAGCCTTATCCTCCATGAATTTGTCTAATCCCCCTTTAAAGGCATCTAAATTGCTTGCCCTCACTACATCTTGAGGTAGCTAAAGCCCTCCTATGATGGTTTTAGCAGCAGGGGGTGGGGTGACCTCCCTGAGCCCCCTTTGCCTCTGAAACAATTCTTTTGGGGAGGCGATCTGGACTTAGAGGAAGTTCAGCAGAAGGGAAACAGCCCAATTACCCCTGCAATCGCATTCCCCCCCCCCCCCATCTCCAAGGCCAAGACCTGTGTGTGCTAGGACCTCTTCCGGCAGGCCTATCCAGTAGAATGTTAGAATGCTTTTAGGCTGTTTTAACAATGTATACTATGTTTTTAATCAGTATTTTATGTATTTTATACTTACTGCTGTTCCCCGTCTCGATCAAAATGGATTGGTGGGTAAGAAATAATTTTGATGATGTCTGATTTGGGGAGCTGTAAGGGGGTTGTCACAGATCCCCTTCCCTGCTATTTTCATGTAAAGATAAGAGGTCTGTACCGTGGCTCAAGAGCTTCCCTTTACTGCCCAGACCCACAGACTACAAATGTCAGGATCGTATTTGCAGACAGAAAAAGATGCGCAGAGACTGACAGGCACCCTTCAGCTCTCACCTCCAAGACTTTCATGAAGAGCTCCAGCCCTTGGTTTTCAATAAAGTGCCGACATGTGGTTGGGGACTCATCTGTGAGATTCCAAAGTGCACTCAGTGTAAACTTAAGAGTAGTATCCACTACATTCTGATTCGTTTTTTGCTTTACAATTTGAAGTAGTTGCTAAAAAAGAAAAAGAAAAAGAGAGAGACAAGAAGTGGAGGAGGAGGAGGAGGGACTCGCCGTTGTAAACTTCATGCTTGTTTCAAATCTCAGCTCAAACAACACAATGGTAATCACATGTTTGTTTGGAACCAGTTCTGCCCCAATCATAGGAAGGAAAAAGAGAAGAGGTGTCCCACCCATCCCAATTCTGAAAGCCAAAGGGACACAGGAGAACGGGTGCTAACCCCCGGGCCCGGGCCTGCAAAGGCTCTCTCGAAATGCCAGTTTTCTTTCAGCTGGATTCCCTTCTGGTAGCAGAGTCCAGCTGTGGGAGTTGAGAGGGTGAGCATCTGTGGAGAGACTGCAAGGAAATTAGCCAGAAACTCTCTCTTCACCCATGCATCCCTTTTGACCTAAAGTTTAGCCCTCTCATCCCTCCTGCAACTTTATACGCAACTGGGACCAACCTGGGTTTAAACAAACAAGTCTGCTGCGGTCATGCAGAGTTTGCTGTTAAATGCAGGTTAGGGGCACCAGAACAGTATTCCCCTTTAAGAAGAATACCTTACATTAAAGCAGGGCTGTTAAACACGGACCAAATCTGGCCTGCCTGGAATTCCCAGATGGGCCCCTCCTCTTCCCCTGTCCCCCCTTTCCCCAGACTGCTTTTGTTATGTCCCTCCCCACACCATTCTAAAAGATTGAAATACCTCGCCTAATTCAGTGGGGCTGGCTTCCAGGTACATGTATACAGGATTGCAGACTCAGGATATCATATAGAATAGATGCTAAGGAGTGGGGACCAAAAAAGGCCTTTTGCTAGTATCAGCCAAAAGCCTTTTTGGCACACTGCCATCTAAAGAGGAGTATCAGAAGTCAAATGTTCCATCAAATTAGAAAAGGATTGGCTTGAATGCTAGCTCCATGCACACCTATGAGTCCAAGGCCATGTGGCATGTGGTGTCGGGGTAGGGTAGCCAGATGCAAAAGAGGGCTGGAAATTACAGCGGGCATGGCCTGTCATGCATGTTGAAATCCCCTCTTCTACACAATTCTTAAAGGTGGAGGAGGGGACACACACCCCATTCTTTTTTGCAACTTAGGTAGAGGTCCACAGGCTGCCACACCAACTAGTTCACTTCTTTGAACAGCACCGTCTACCCATCTAATGAAACACTGTTAGTGCTGCTACGTAAACAAAGAAGAGCACTTTGTCCTCTTTTTGAGCAGTATGATTAATAAATAAAGGAGATTAACTTTTCAACACAGGCTGCTCCCAGACTGTGGAATGGCCCGCTGGAGGAGACTCGTCAATTCAGCAGTCTATCAGCTTTTAAGAAAGCTATTAAGACTGATCTCTTCCGGCAGGCAATATCCAGTGGAATTTTAGGATGTTTTTAAAAAGTGTTTAGGATGTTTTAACGTTTATTATGTTTTGATTCAATTTTTATGTATTTTATATTTACTGTTGTTCGCCGCCTTGATCAAAATGGAGAGGCGGGTAAGAAATAAATTATTATTAATTATTATTATTATTATTATTATTATTATTATTATTATTATTATCTACAACACACCCACAAGAGGTTGTAGTCCATAGTAAGGGGATGTCGCAAAATGCAAGAAGGAAAATCGAATGCATCCCCCACCACTGTGAACTTGAACTAAGAGCACCACTCACTTCTGTATCTGTTTGGGGGTGGGGGGAGACGGACGGGGACGACAACAAGTATCTGTGTCAAATTCATCAGAATATTTTTAAAAACACACCCCTCGAATAGTACAAAGAGTTAATATTCTCAACTTCCCAATGTACTCATCATACTAATGGACATGTTTAACAAAAGTGCTGTCCACTGTAACACATTTGCGCCAGCCAAAGGCGACATGTCAAAACGGTGCCACCACTTAGCTTACCCTGACAATGAAGAGCTCTGCACCAAGTTGAGCTGTTTGTTCCGTTGAAAGCTATAAACAGAAGAAGAAAAATCAAACAGAAATATCAGATTACTGTCAGAAGGGCCTTGGGAGTTAAGCAAGTTACAGGCACTGAAGGTCTCACACCTTTGCAGCGAGAATGGAGATTATAGCCACGGCCATCCTCTGCATATTCTGATCTTCATGGTTACATAGCCATTGCATAACGAGCTTGGCTGCTTCAAATCTGAAAGGTAACAGACCGAAAGTTCACAAATGAGCAGGTGGGTGGGAAATACAAACACAACATCCCACATTTCAGATAGCAAGAAAATAATCACTTAGGTCACTGCTACACAAACAAAAGTGCACAGCTGAATTTTAAAAACCCAGCTGGCCTCAGTGCTTATAATGAGCAAAATATCTTCCTTCTGGTCTTCCCTGCCAATATTTATGAGGAGTACACCACTTTGGGTCCATGATGTGGCAAAGCCCATCTTCCCACCCACCCTATCTTCAGGGCCTTGCCTTTAGCTGTTAAGCAGAGAGTGCTATGGATCCCAATTGACTGATGGGACTGGGAAGGAATTTTTACCCAGACAGCAGGTTGGCGTGGGCAGTTATGGGTTTTCAAAGTGACAGGTGTTAGTTTCTGTGTTGTGACTGATGCTTTGTCACAATACCTCATCGGTGGGGAACTTCACCATGAAGCAGGGACTTCAGTTTTGAGAGGTAAACAGGAAGGGGCAGCCATGATTCTCAAAAGGAAGGGATTCTCCTTAAGAGGCCTTGGGGGCAAAGGCTCCCTGTACTGAACCAGTGGGATGGCAAAGCAAGCAAACCAACCTGCACTGCCCTCTTGCTGCTGTGATCTCTATACTAGGTCATGCTAACCTGCTTATGATCAGAAATATCTTTCACAAGGTTTATGCCTTCATGTCTGGCTGGGGGGGTGGGGTGGGGGTTCCAAACTCAGTGATATGTGTGCTAATAAAGTTGGTGGTAGTCTTCAATGTTCCGAGAAGGGATGTCCTCTTCTTGCCCTCTCAAGACCGATAATTATTTTAGTCTTACTAGCCACATGCTAACATTTTTGTCTATCTTTTTCTATACAAAATGTAAGGCCTTATTTATGAATCTCCTTAAATCCACTTACAAGAGGAGCTAGAGAGGGGCAGGGCTGTGTGAACTTGGTACATCCAAAAGTTGTGCTGGGAACTTTTTTTAATCTTTGAGTGAAGAGAAATATTTTTCTCTTTTTCCAACAATAATATCTGTTAATCTTTTAGTCCAGAGTGGGGCTGGAAGAAGAGGGACTTGTGCAAGAACTATTGGAAAGCATATCCAGCCCTCTTCTGGTTTCCAAGCTTTTTCTAGGCCATGCTCACAACTAAATGGGCCAGAAACATTTGCAATAAAATTGAAATTTGCAAGAGCCTATGCTTAGTGCCAAAATTCCTCATGTATGGATTAAGCCACGACGCACATCGCTCTGTGCAGCATGCAATTATTTCTTCCTAGAGCAGGAGGCAGTGGGTGGATTTTCCACCCACTTGGCATTATCTATGAACATGGACAATTGCTCCAATTTAGTTAGAAAGTGGAGAACTCTTAGGCTAATCATCTTCACTGACGTTAATTCTGAAGCAGTACTGCTATCCCTAGTAGCTAGGCTATTGCACAAAGCTAAAGCCATTTTCATTAATCTACATAATCCAAAGCCTTTTGGTCTAAAGTTGAAGTCAACCATCCTTGGCGGAGAACATTTTTTTAAAAAAACCAACAACATCCATTATTTATGACTGGGGAGAACATCCAAAACAAAACACCCAGTAAAACTTTGGCATGCATGTGGATCCAGCAAATTTTGCTTGTATTCCATGACAAAAAAAATTCAACAACCCGAAATGCTCTCCCCTTCCTCGTAATTCAGAAGGTAAAACAAACCTGTTAAATGGAACATCCTGAAGAATCCTATCACTGCACAATGACAGAAGGCAGTTCTTTTGCAGCTGTAAGAAAGCAAAGCAGCACTCAGTGCAAACTGTTCCACATGCAGGATTTTTCAGTCCTTCCTTCTTTCAACATCAATCTAATAAATTAGGGCTGGGCAACTTGTAGTCCTCCAACTGTTTTCTCCTACATTTCCCATCAACCTTAGTGAGCATGGCCAATGGTAAGGGACCATGGGAGTTGTAGGCCAAAACAACTGAAGGGCCAAAAATTGCCTATCCCTGTAGTAAATTCTTAATAATTCAAATATGCCTTTTATGATTTGATATTGTCATTTGCAAATATATTCATTAAGAACAAGATGGGCTGAGGTGAAAGGTGCAATGTATCAGAGTTTACTAGACACTTCTGTTGTATGGATTTATACCCTACCATTTAGAAAGTTTTCTCACAAAATGGTCTACAAATTATATAAAACACTAAAAAGATTGTAAGTCATATGGCAGATGGTCTTGTTTTCTTTTATTCTGTACAGTGCCATGAACATTGATGGCTTTTATAAATAAATATCAACAGTAAAATACATTTAATAAAAACACCTCTAAAAGGATTTATAGTATTCAGTCAGCATGCAGAGATTAAAAAGCTAATCAGAAAAAGCTTTCTTGAATAAAAATGTTTTCAAGTGTGCTTAAAAGTACAAGGAGAATGGAGGTGCCAAATTTCCCCAGGGAGGGGAAATGTAATTTATTTCAGCAAATTTTATTTTAAAAAGCTATCTAGGTTCTTTACATAAAACAGAACATGGACAAACTGTGGTTAATTTTAACTATATTAGCAGAAACAAGCCAACTTCAAACATACTTTATGAAGCTCGTTTGTTTTCACTAACCATAGTTAAGATTAGCCACAGCTCAGATTAGCCATAAATGATGTGCTAACCTGTAGTTAATCTAAAACTGAAGCAGAAGTTTCCAGTCTCCTCCTAATGGCCTCACTGAAGGAAGAGAAAGGAGGATAGAGCACATGAGCATGGAACTTCACTAGAGTTACAACAATTTCAGCTGAACTATTGTTTAAAAAAACTCACCAAGCACCTTATGGTTAATGAAATTTCATAGCAGTGTAGTGATTTCATCAGCCATGGGCCAATACTGGCCACATTCATACCAGGCAATATCTGGATATAATTTTTTAAAATACGCTGAAACCATTTGGTTCATGAGACATTTCCAACAAGACATTGCTCACTCCTGTCCTATACAGTCAGATTTAACACTCGTCTACTCATAATTAAAAGTCAACAATGGTGAGGAAACACTTACCCAACCTCTTCTGAGGAGATGGAACTCACAGGAAAGGGGAGGTTTTTTTTACATAGTTTCAGCACACTAACTCAGACCTTTACCTTGAAAAGGCTTACCTGTTGGTGATTGGGAAAGTGCTCCATGGCCTTAAGGAGCAAATGAGTGACATCTGCCAGAAGCCTAACAGGCATGCCCGCTGCTAAGTCTTGTTTTGTCAAGTTAAACACACAGGCACTCGCTGCTAATTGCACTGGCAAATTCAGAGGGTGGTTTTTCATCCCAATAACTACTAGCTGAAACAAACAAAAGATCAAAACAGGTCAAATTAGAACTTCCTATCGTATACAAAGTCACACGTACAGAATCAGCTACAAAATCCTAAGGAAAAACTCAGCTTACTCATCCCAGGCTCTCACACATCACTACCCCAAAGCTATCACATTTCCCTTCACATTCCCAAGGGAGTAGGTTGGCCAGATGCTAAAGGGAACAGGGCTCCTGTAGTTTTCATAATGGTGTAGAAGAGGGAAATTCAGCAGATGGAGCTTATATGAGCTATCTTCAACACAACTATTAAAGGTGCCAGAGCCCTCTCTTCTTCTGCATCTGGCCACTTTGTAAGGGCTTCTCCGGATGGGGCTTTTATCCTGCAATTGAGATTGTTTTACTCAGGGAGATTTGCGGGCCCTTTACATGATGTCATCAAGCTCCAGGGCCCATGCTTTCTGACCTTTATCCTGTTTTTGTTTTTTAAGATCATGGATAATGAGCTATTTAAATAGCGTGAGTTGATTTGCTCCATGAAAAGGGAAAGTGGCTCTGTAACATGTCACCATCTAGTGGCTGTATAATGAAGCCACTAGGTAACTTGGAAGTTTGTGACAAGAATTCATTCAGTGGGAAATGGGGACTTGAAATAGTAGCAACTTTATTTAGCTTTCCAGTTTGTGATATGGGCACAGCTTGGTGTCTTTGAATATGGGTCTCCGCCAAATGGCAGTAAAGTGGCTGGGGTGGTGGAGCAGTTTTCCCCATGGAAGTAACAGGAGGGTCACCAGGGAAGCGACAACTTTACCATAGGTCCATTGCTCCAGAGCTTGCAGAGAAATGAACTCCCTGAGGGAAAAGGTGGAAGTGAGAGAAAAGGGGTGATCTTAATTCCGCAAAGAATTCGGAAGCAGAAGCCCCAGTAAAGTTGTGGCATAAAAAGCCTGGTGTGGAGAAGCCCTAAAATAGGAAGAGGCAGACCAGCCTTTTCCTCTTGTTAGATGGCTTGTCCCACACCCCACTCCCCCTTCTTATTTTCCAGGAGCACCGTAATTCAGAATTATAAAGGAATTGCGGAGAACAGGCACACAGGCTCTCTGATCCAAGGCAAGCTTGGAAAGCAAAGCCCTGAGTAATCCAAATCCCCTACCCTCCAAACACACCTGGAGATATAGTCTGTTTCTTGTATATCTTTTACTGATAACACATCCAGGCAATTTTTCCCTCAGGCAAGCTGAATAGCTGGGAGAGAAACTACAGTGGAGGGAGAGGGAGCAATGGACCTATGGTAGCGTTGTCGCTTCCCTGGTGACCCTCCTGTTACTTCCATGGAGAAAACTGTTCCCCACAACCATCCACCCCCCATTTGGCAGAGACCCATATTCAAAAACACCAAGCTGTGGGCCACATCACAAAATGGAAAGCAAAATAAAGTTGCTACTATTTCAAGTCCCCATTTCCCACTGAATGAATTCTTGTCACAAACTTCCAAGTTATGTGCTACAAAACATAGGAAGCTGCCTTATACTGAGTCAGCCCACTGGTCCATCATGCCCAATATTGTAGACACTGACTGGCAGCAGCTATCCAGGGTTTCAGGCAGGATTCTTTCTTCACCCTACCTGGAGAGGCCAGGGATCGAACCTGGGACTTTCTCCGTGTGTGTGTTTTATATATTCATTACAGTGGAAGTGCCCCCCCCCCTCTCTTTTTGGCAAAACATTCTTTCCCAGCCCCTAATCTACGTAAATGCATTGCTCATTTTCCTGAATTTATTTATTTATTTATTTATTTATTTAAAACATTTGTGTCCTGCCCTATATCACTAGGATCTCAGGGTGGCGTACAGATTTTCCAATTATCAACATTTATTTACCAGTGCACACACATTTTATTTTATTTGAACTGTATTTTGCTGAAGACAGCCTCAGACAGATTACATCTGCAAAGATGCATCATCAGCACTAAATAGTTTTTACCTTTAGAATTTCTGGCTTGGTTTTTTCCATAATATGCGTAAGGCTAAAAAGATGAAAGAGTGCCTCCCGCACAAAGAACGCTCGCTCGCTGTAACGCTTCAGAGCTTCGGAAATCTGAGTTTCGTTTGCTTCTCCGGATACCTTCAGCATACAAACACAAGACACTAGAGTTTGAAATTGTAGCAGAAGAAGGCACAGCTAAAATATATGTTTCGAAATTTATTTCTTGTGGTTTGTCAAGCACAAGAGAAATACTAAAAGCAGTACTTAGCCCAACGGTTTTGCATGGTTAACTTACTCGTTATGAATTTATTCTTATATAACCAGGCCTGCAATTCAGCATAGCTTATGAAAAGTAAAAGGATTCAGAGCACTATCCTATACGTGTCTACTCAGAATTGTCCCAACTGAGATCGATAGGGCTTATTCCCCAGGTAAGTGGGTATATGACTGCGGCCTAAGATGCTGGACCTAGCCCTTTATACAGGAAATGCTGCAATCTAGCTCAGGGGCACAGACCTCTTTCAGCCCAAGGGCTAAATTTAATTTCAGAGTAGCTCTTGGGAGCTGCATTCCAGTAATGGGCAGGGCAGAAGGCAAAGAGGGTGGAGCCCCCGCAAAAAAATGCCAACATATTTAAGCTTCAAGCTCTTACTGCCAGTAACAAAGCCTCCGAGAGGCATTTCAACCTTTTAGAATGGGGGGAAAATGCAGAACAGCCAGGAAACCACCTGTGGTTGGGGAAAGGGGTGGGCCATGGGAAGGGGAGTGGCCTTCTGGGGAACTGCAGAGGGCCAGGCTGGGGCCCCAGGAGGACCAGATTCCTACAACTGGAATTCAGACGTAAGGCAGGTGAGCATCCAAGGTGAACCAGATTCCCACAACCGGAATTCAGATGTAAGGCAGGTGAGCATCCAAGAAAGAGAATAATCTCAGGATGATCGAAACCAGTGGTCTTCAACTGGTCCAGATCCAAGACCCCCCTTGAACTCCCAACCTGTAACATGGGACCCACTTTCACAATTTCCCAACATGGCGGCAACAGCTTTGCCGCGACCCATCTGAACTGATCTCGCCACCCACTTTTGGGTCATGACCCACCAGTTGAAGACCACTGCTCCAAACAACTTCATTGATGAAAAGACCAATGCTTTTTTGCCTCTTTTCTATAATATTAGGCCTTCTTCAAAGTGTTATAAAAATGTCTACAGAGAGCCTCATAACAGATTGCCTTGTGCTGTAAACACTGGTGACTGGCTAGTGGAGTTCAGACTATTATCACAAAACTCTAACATTCATATCCAAATTCACCATATTTCAGGAAAACTGTATTATTATTATTATTATTATTATTATTATTATTAGTTACATTTATATACCACCCCATAGCCAAAGCTCTCTGGGCAGTTTACAAAAGTTAAAAACAGTGAATCATTAAAAAGAAATATACAAAATTTAATAAAAAGCATAAAATACAAACAAAAACAGACAATATCCATTTAAAAGAATCTATTCTGGGGTCAGTTAAAAAACTCAGAATATGCTGTTAAATGCCTTTATGCATTAGAAATCAGGACATTTTCATCCTATTTGAGATTTCTATATTCTTTTGATATTTTAACCCTTCCATGCCAATCCATTCCCTGCAATCTCACCCACATCAAGTACTCTATAAATCCCATGATGCAGTAGTGTAAATTTGACTTGCTATACATGTGCAGTTTTGTGTTTCTGCACTCTTCGATGTTGCAAATCTAAGCTGCTAGGCAATGCTGACAGACAAAATACGCTGCAAAAAGCAGACACAAAATAAATGATCCATCCCCTTCAATGCAGACCTGGATATCCAGGAAGAAATCAGTACCCTTGTTTCAGATGAAGAGACCACAGAGCAAATTTCCCTAGCGGTCTTGAAGCAGCCCTTGTTTGATAATGGAGGCTTCAATCCTATACCCACTTACCTGAAAGCAAACCCCAATGAAATCGGAGGGATGTATGATCAGCAGCTAAACTCAACATTTAGCAGAGACCCCACATGTGCATCACTAGGAAAGTGATGGGAGTGCACTTAAACTCTTGTATGAACTGTTTATGAACTGGCACTATGAGGGATTTGTACTGAAGAGGTCTTCATTTTCTAGCCATCTTGAAACTTTAATAGGACAATTAATTAAATGCAAGTAAAATAGTCTTTGCTCTTCATGAACTTCACAGGGCCATCGATATTTCATGAGCATGGTTAACAAACTGCTGCCACATGTCTTTATAGAAGCTTTGCGACCCAACTGAGAAATACCTTTCTATAAACCACCATTTATTTTTTTAGGAATTATTCACATGCAGGGCAACTGTGTCATGTATGCCCCTACTGCCCCAGTGTTGGGAGCAGGTGACCCAGGAAATCAATCAGAAACAGATTCTGATTCAGAAGATGCCGAGCCGGGGGGGGGGGGGGAGTTCACAAGGGAGAGCCTCAGCTGTGAATGCGCCCCTCCCAGAGTCTGTCTCCTCAAGGCCAGATCCTATGCTCTCAGGAGAGAGGGAGTCAACTTCGGGGGCTGAACATTCCAAAACATTCAGCGAGATTAGCAGCAAAGACACAGTCAGAGATTGCGTGAGAAGGCATCCACGCCTCCTCCTCCACCTTGAAGCTTGGGACATTTGAAAAGCCTTCTCTTTCCTTTGAATGGTCAATTGTTTTGTCTCCTTGGGGACACTTGGGCAGCTACAGCACACGACAAACTGTAACATTTTTTAAAAATAAACCAAGTGCGGGCTGACCAACAGGTTGCCAGAAGACAACATACTAATAGGTATGGAATGGCCATTGAACAGATCTGTCCTTTGTTGCTGGGCAAGAAATTATCCTCCTCTTCTTCAAGCAGAAAAATACACCACCACCCACTTCTCATGGCTGTGCGTCTCAGCAGGGCTGGTGGGAGGCGGGAATGACAAAGCCAAAGAGTCTCCTATCACCCAGTAGAAGCAATCTGAACTAAACTGTCATTGCTATGGAGTTTGGGCTTTGAAGAGCAAAATAACTTATTTTATACACTGCAGGGAAAGGAAAGTGACAGATGGGGTTGCAGAAGAAAAAATAGAAAACCACTCTTTTTGGAATAGCAAGCTGCAATATATACTGTGGGGAATGCAGCAGACATTTTCTGAAATGTTATGGTACCTCAGAGAACACAAAGTGCTCAGAGAACCCCTGAGCTTAAAAAATAAAGCAAAACACCCACGTTTTGCCATAAGAACTGTTAAAAAGAAAAGGGGGGATCACAGACGTTCACCAGTGCTATTTGCCTTTAGAAAAGCCTTTATGCTATTTTTCAAAACCCCAACACTGAGGAAAACCCGAAGAGCAGTTTGAAAGGTATTCTGTGATTGTAGCTTTGAGAGGATTCTCAGGAGAACAGACAGGAATGTCTGCCTCTCTGTTTCATGTCCTACATGTACAGAATTTTACTATGTATTCATTATATTCATATTCTGCCATACGGCCCCAACAAATCCCTGAGAGAACTTACAAAAAAAACAGCGAGAACCAGTAAGCCAAACAAAAAGACAAAATACAAAGGTTATATGAGGACAAACCCAGAGCCTGAGTTAACCCCCTCACTGAACACTAGAGTGAAAAGGATTGTGAAAAAGGCAGAACGTGGTAAATGAACGAAGGAATAGTTAGAAACTGAGATGTAGGAAGAGCAGTGGCTTCACTTGCCAGCAATCTAGGTTGGAAGCAGCTGGATGGATGGGGGAGCATGCTGGGCGTACCCACCTACACCAGTTCCAGCTCCAGGATTCCACCAAGGCAGCCTTAATTCTCTCATGCTGCCTCTGACCTTTTTGGCTACTCTCAGGGGTGTGTGTGGACCTTTTGCTGGTCTTGGGAGCCTGGCAAGTGTCTGATCTTGCCACCCCCTGGAGGTGACATTACCATGCTCCCTTCCCCCAAGTTATCAGAACTGACCCATTCACCACCAACCAGGATTTGAAGCTCTTACACACACACACCCCAAACCTATTTCATAACCAATTCGAACTGAGTAAAAAAATAGATACCAACCTTCAAGTTTCCTTCTCCGGTGAGAAATAAGGAGTAGCCAGCATCAGTGGCTAGCAACCCCACAAACTGCATTGCAGGTCGCTGCTTAATAAATGCTTCTACCGCTTCATCAGTAACGTGTTTCCTCCCCGAGATGTCCAAAGATACAAGATTGGGCAATATGTCTTTCTGTTCTAACAAGCGAAGTGCAATATCGGATGTGAACTGCTTATCGTCGGAAATGTCAAGGTGATTCAGGAATTTCAACTCTCTGATGACATCCAAAATCTGAGTGGTCGTCATTTTCAAGCATTTCAGGTGGTGCATGGTTAAAGACTTGAGGCGATCCTTGCAGGCGAGGAGTGCTGTGATGTCAGTGACTGAGGTGTTTGATATATCCAAGCTTTCTAATCTTGGAAGCGAAGCCACATCAGCCAGATCTTCATTGTAAAACAGAACATTGGTAATGCTCAATGCGCGGAGGCCAGTCAGCTGACTGAAGCACCTTTCATAGGGGTCTTCCAACGAAAGAGTTAATGAGTTCAGCACAAGGCATTGAAGGTTTTGCTGGATCCATTTATTGCTGCCGAGTCCGCTGATGATATCTGTGATCGTAATGTCTGCATTCACACCCGTAGCATCGAGCTCAACCAGCTTATGGTGGCAGAAGGCTTTCCGAAACGCCACAGCAGAGATCTTGGCTTTGCGGATGCATGCTCTTTTCAAGCGCATTTGGTTGCCTCGAAAAATGCCCACGGTGGCTTCATTTAGCAGCCCTGGTGAGGGGTGAGGAGAAAAACCAGTAACAAACTTATCATAGATTTTGTTTTAAAAATGGAAGATTCAACAGCTTAAGAATTCCCACTTTCGGTCCTGAGTAGAAGGAAGGGTGGGCTTGCTAGAGGAGAAAGATGGTGCCAGCTGCACTCCTAATTCTGAGGTCTTTCTTTTTCCTTGTGAATGGCATCAACAAGCAAGGGGTACTGGAGAACTGCAACATGATCCTATCCTTTGCTGTGGTGGGAGCAAAAGGCAAGTTGGGCCTTTGCCCTACCACTGAGAACTATCCTCTCCCATCAGCCCACATGTAGACTTCAACTATGTAGTAAAAGGGGCTTCCATTCTACAGGGGAGGACATTTGTGAAAAGGAAACAGGGCAGGGAGAAAGACTGAAGTGGCCATCTCTATAGAGCTGTTAGAGCAGCCAGCTCTAAATGATACTGGGCCCATTCAGAAGACTTCTTAAATCTTGACTTTAACCATGGTGGTTAAGCCAGGAAGCCAGGTTATGTTCGAAATACACCTTAAACCATGGCTTTAACCATGGTGAATAAGGGTTTTTGTTTTACTCACCATGGTTAAAGCCATGGTTTAAGGTGTCTTCTGAACACGGCCTGGCTTTCTGGCTTAACCACCATGGTTAAAGTCGTGGTTTAAGATGTCTTCTGAACGGGGTCACTGTAAAGCAGTTGTTGGGATCCTCATTCAGCCTAAGGACTCAATTCAGGACAAGCTCTCAATGGCTGTATTCTAGTGGTGGGTGGGGTCAAAATACCGAAAATACCAGCACATTTTAGCTTGAAACATAGCAGAGGCATTAGCCTTGGGATAGGCATTTCAACCCTTTAGAATGGGGAAAAAACCATGCAAAAGCAGGAAAAATGCCAAATGATTGGAACTCAGTGGAAAGGAGGTGTGTCTGGGGAAATCCAGAGGGCTGAATTGGGACCCTAGGAGGGCCAGATTTGGCCCCGGGCCTGAGGTTCCTCACCTTGCTATAAAAAGTGTAACTCTGCATCTAGGCCCTCAATTAATTAACAGTGGTGAGTAGATCAGTTTTGTGGCTCTGTCTCACTAGCTTAGTACAGGATGCCATTGGTTTCTAATAGCACAAAGTCTGCTTGTGCCACAGTACCTGAAGTGGTCCCACGGGAATGGCTGGCAAGTCAGAATAATAAAAATGCCCCATGCAGGTAAATCAAGAAACAGTTCAAACAGCGACCTTCTCTGACATCCCATGCCTCCCCAGTTACCAGACCCCAAAAGAATGGTGTTACCATGAAATGCCATTGTCCGCAGCAATCGGTCAGCCACTTCTTGTGGAAATATTCCAGGCTCTTGCAAGCATAGTGTCCCATCATGTCTTTCTGTACAAAACTTCTCTACATCAGAAGTTAGGTAATTCAAGCAGATATCAAGCAGCGAATATGGTGAAGCCTCTTCCTGTTTGAAATAAAGTAAATGTCTGATAATTTTGTAGTTAAAAAAAAACTTGTAGTCCATCACAAACGAAGTCATTAATACCTGCAAATTATTTGCAGGGCGGGGGAACAAGCTCCCATCACTGTCAGACAGGGGAGGGGACAACTACATGTGAAAACCCCATAATCTCTGAAATTATCCTTTGGGGACAGAAACCGGACTTGGGATGGTCGGCGCCAGGCAAGAGAGTTTGAACTGTAACAATGTAAAGAATTCACCTTTACAGATATAAACAATGCAAATATCAGGGCAATGCACAGAGTGTTGGCTGGAATGAACTAACTGCAAGTTATTGCCTTAAAAATCAATTCCTTTCAAGTGAAGTTTCAGGCCTAAATGGGGAGACAGCAAGATAGGAGAGGGCATCTACTACTGAGAGAGACCATCTCCCACCCGGACTTCTCTTGTTACGGAAAAATATCAATGGGTCAGTACTGGTAGGGCCAAGGACTGCAAGCACAATGTCCTCATGCTGCTGAGGAACATCCGTATCACTTGCTTCCCTCTAGCCTTGGCCCTAAAGGTGAGGGGGAATTGGGCTCAGCACAGCACTACGGTGGCCATGTGTCCTCTGTTTGAAGTCCAGTTTAAAGATAAAGGACCATAAGAAGGGAGAGATGCAAAGGCCTTGAAGTTGCCCATCAACAGCAAACTGAGCAGGCACACAGGTCACCCTGCCAATCTTCCTCACTATGTCTTGCATTTCTAATTAAATTATAGTAATTTCTAAATTTGCAACTCTTCAAAAACAGACTTACGCAAATTTTATTCAAATCTGTGGGCTCTTTTTTGGTGATGTTTCCTCTTTTTTTTTTTTTTGGTGATGCACAACACAAGTGACTACCCTACACAGTATCCATCTTTTGAAACCAATGTTGCACCCCCAAAGTATCTTTCCTATAATAAGTAATTACTTATTTGGGGACTCAGCAAGTCCCAAAGGATCCTCACACCAGTGAAGAGGTACACCCCTTAAAGTATTATCATAATATCTATCTGTTTCTTTAATGTTTAGATTACTTCTCAGTGAGCACCTGAAACAATTTAACAATAACGATTACAAATGGGAGAGGGGAGAATTTAAACCCAAAACATAAAACACCAATAAAATTTCATCAATAAAATCCAGGGCAAGATCACAAAAGCTGCTTTCAGATTTTTACTAACTTCTGGCAAAACTGAGAAGCAACACAACATTTAACATGGATGATTGGCTAAATTTTAACAGCCATGGGGAGTGTTACACGGATACTGGAGAACGGTGCATCAGAATGGCATTTAAGCATGCAATGTAAAGAAAACCTAAAATTTTGTGCAGTAATCATAATCCTAACTTGTTGAACAGGAATATTCTGTTCAGCAAGGGTATCCTGAGCATTAAAATGCTTATTCTTCAGCACTGTGTGATTTTTGAGATGGATTCAGTTGATCATATTGCAAGCTCATCTTTCTCCTAGTAGGCCTTAGGAAGTTTTGACTTCTATGTCAAATTAACAAATAGTGGTTAAGCACGCTTTTGAAGATTTCTGATAAAGTTGCTGCCATATAAAATGATTCCATTTCCCCACTGAAATATGGTTACAACAATTCCTTTAGGCTACACGCCTATACCCCTTGACCTGAAAGTAAATCCTATAGAACATAATGAGACTTACTTTTGAGCAGATCTGTATTGGAATGCACTGTTTTGTATCTTTTCTGGTTTCCATTGTACAGTGCTGTTATAGCAATGTACTACAGAAGGAATGCACACATCATATAAAATAACCAAGATAATTATGGACTATAACTTCAGATTGCCTACTTTCTGCAAAGGATTATCCAAGTTATTTTTACTTTTTTCTACCCATATCCAATACATAAGCCTCCCATTTTCAATTATTGAGTTTTCATCAGCTTAAGGGAATAACACAAACATTGTGACTCACCTTCAGTACTGACAGAAAAAGCAGGCTCAGTGGGCTAGCACATACTCCCCCAGCCAACTTTAAAAATAGTAGTGCCAACTACTTCTCAAACTAAGATAAATAATGTCATGCCAGTACACCAAGTTGGCTTAGCATTTCTCTTTTATTTCAGCAGTAAGTATTTTATATCCTTTTGCTTTATTCATCTGCCTCACATAAGCTTCCTACTGAACTCAAATGGGCTCAAATCAAAATGTGTTCAATCTTTACACAGACACACACAAAATCTAAGGCTGAGCATATGTGATTCCCATTAATTTCAAAGCAAGAGTTCTCTCAACTATAGATATGAGAGTATAAATTAACATACATAAAAGCTTCCTTGTTCTATTGATCCTCGGTTTTTAAAATACATTTGTTGAATGAAATTTTGGAACAAAGAAAAATAATCTCTTACTGCTAGACTAAATGCCGCACAGTAAGGGAAGGGGCTGCAGCTCAGCAGTAAAGCAGATGCTTTGCATTCAGAAGGTCCCAGGTTCAATCCCCAGTATCTGCAGGTAGGTCTGCAAAAAAAAAATGCCTACCTGAAACCCTAGAGAACTGCTCCCAGTCAGTGTCAACAATACTGTGCTAGTTGGTCCAATGTTCTGACTCTGTATAAGGCAAAGGTTCCTATGTTCCTACTTCGAGTCATCAGTGTTTTTGCTGTAATCATTGTGCAACCCATAGGCTGCACTAAAACAGGTTGTGGTCTGGAGATTGTACCCACAGTTCACATAGCCTTAGCAATAACATTTCTGGTGGTAGAATACCACAGTCAGGAATTTTGCCCTAGTTGATAAAATAGCTACCGTGACTATAGCAAGGCTATAGTCAGCATGGATCAAGAAGGAAATTTCAGTCTATTGGCAGCAAGTATTCTTTGCTCATATAATACCAGCACTAATGATTCCTTGCTACTTCAAAAATCTACCCTGCTGGTAAGCTACATCAGTCCTTATTATCTAAGAGGAAATTCTCAGCCCATTTCCTAGTAATAACTTGAGAGTGGGCTACAAACATCCCTTTGGTCAGAAAATTCAAGTGTTTTTCAATTATAATTCTGGTGATCATTAATATTTTGATAACTTTATACACAGAATGATAGAAGAAGCGCATTTACACAAAACCTGTGCACTACAAATCAAGAGCAAAATCAACAGTACAGGAATCACCTGAAGAGAAAGGCAAGTACCTTTTCCTCCAGGATACCTTACTGAAAGCAGGAAGCCATCCATCAAAACTGCATTGCTGGTGGTATTGGTCCTGCAGTCATTCATGTTAACTCCCTGAAGCAGCTTGCTTAGACAACACATGGATCAGATGTGAATTTCCAAAGTAGAGCTAACTAGATTTGATCTTGGTAGTCAGCTTTAATAAGAAATCTGCCAAGCACCTCATGCCAAGAATTTCCAAAGAAGTGTGGTTGGAACTGTTCTGAGAAGGTAAAAGTGACCTTGTCACTCTGAAACAGAGATGGGTAACTTATGGACCTCCAGCTGTTTTGGCCTACAACTCATAGAATCATAAAATAGTAGAGTTGGAAGGGGTCTATATGGCCATCGAGTCTAACCTCCTGCTCCCATTATCCCTAACCACTGGTTATGATGGCTAGGGGTTATGGGAGTTGTTAAATCGTATTTCATTGGGTATAACCTAAGTATGACTAAATCCAGATCCAATGCAGAGTTAATTAATCCAAAATAAACAACACACATGGTTCCACACTTATATTCACAAATACAGATTAGAACCCATAAATGTGCAATGAGAAATAAACCACTTTGTATCATTATGATACCATAATATAGAGCCTTCGGCTCAGTTCAGACAACACATTTCTCAACAGTGGTTTTAGAACTCCACAGTAGAGTTTTTACATCACCGTTGAGAAATATGTTGTCTGGAGGGTAAATTCCATGCAACTGTGGCGTTTTTTTGGAAAACACTCCATGCAGAATATCCACGCTGTGCAGAGAAGAGTTCCTGCACAACTGTTGTGTTGCATGGCAGGCTCCACGGAGTTTTCCATTGTGTTGAGTTGACTTTTCCCACTGGCTACAGAGTTCTCTGGCAAGAACAACAAAAGGAATGAGTGCTGCTCTAGGAGAGCCATCAGGATTGTTTTTTTCTCAGCAATGGCTGATGGGATACCATCAGGAGGACAGGGGGAAGAGAGAGGGCAGAGGAACTGTCAATCAAACATCACAAAGGATTTTACTCAACTCCACAGTAACCCACAGTCAAATAATGGTGGAGTTAGAATATGTTGTGTGGGGAGTGCCCTCTAAAAACTTAACCATTGAGTGGAGTTTTCACACTGCATTGACTAACATGTTATCTGAACTGAGCCTTTCTTTTCTATTTGTGTTCTTGTCTGCTAAACAGGCTTACTTTTTTTTAATCTGATCACTACATACTCAAGAACAGCTAGATATCTCTTTTCAGTGTTCAGTTACTTACCTCATCCTTCAATATATTCTTTAATTTTTCCTTATACTCCTTCTAGAGCTCTTTCTGATAACAACTTCTTTCTTAGACCAAAGATTACACATGTTGGATCCTGCTTCCATCCATTTTCTTTTGTAGCATCTTATCTTTGGAATTCAGTGCTTCCAGTTAGCTGAATGATTAGATCTCTCTTACTCTTTAAGAAGAACCTCAAGTCATATCTGCTTTCCTGGGCCTTCTCTGATTTGCTGAGTTTTTAATTTAGCACCATTCTTCCTGCACTGATTTCCTTACCCCTTCTTTCTTCTATTCCCTGCATTCATTTATTTAAATTGTAAGACTGCAGCCAGGGGTTTATCATTTTATTTTGTTACATATCAGAGCATCTTTTTTTTTAGGCACTTATGAAATAAATTACTATACAGCATTTTAATTGTGTAAAGAGTTACAGACTTCAGGACATGATCAGCGCATTCTTCACTGAAATCAGTGCATGGTCCTTTCACCTAGATAAAGTAATCTATGAGCCACCTACCAATCCAATATTTTTGGACCAAGTATACATGATCACTCCCTTTTAATCCAGACTGTATACAACACCTGTGGTTTCACTAATGTGGATTGGAATAGCCATTCTACATGTAAACATACAGTCGAAAGTCCAGTCTTTTACCACTCATTATCCATTTTCTATATTATTATTATTATTATTATTTGTATTCCGCCTTTTGCCCAATACTGGGCTTCAAGGCAGCCACAAGAGGGCAATTGGAATATGTCAAAGAATAACAGATACACCTGAAACATTCTCCTGACAACTGTTAACTATTCTGTCTCACAAAGTAACTTATGTCAGACTTACTACCAAAGCTAACAAAACATTCTTAAAGCCATCAGCCTTACGTACGTTTCTCATGTGCCTTTATCTGTTCAGTACAGATTACATCTGTTCAATTTGTGGTGCATAAAGCCAAACGTAGATCGCCAGCCACATCTGGCTTAATAAATTGACATATTCAAATTTATACAGCTAAAAAAAAATCTTTCCTTTTTTGTTTGTTGAAATTTCACAGTAAAATATGTTTGTTTGTTTTAGAAACCTCAAACATTTGGCTTAACAGAGCTCCTCTTTTGCCAATAGAGGAGCCCATTCTTCCTTTGCATTTAGTCACCCTGTTAACACATAGGGCTCCATCACACGTAATCCCCCCCCCCCCCCGCTTTGCCTCCACGTTTGTTTGTATTTGCTCTTCCACTCCACCCTGCCCCTTCTCTTTCTCCATCCAGTTCATTGATTGCTCCTTTCTCCCATTTAAC
The DNA here is from genome assembly GCF_023053635.1 of Elgaria multicarinata webbii. Classification (NCBI taxonomy): domain Eukaryota; kingdom Metazoa; phylum Chordata; class Lepidosauria; order Squamata; family Anguidae; genus Elgaria; species Elgaria multicarinata. The sequence goes on from NC_086171.1 coordinate 147,611,857, forward strand.
AAGACAGGTCCTGTCGGATAAGTACTTCAACCAGACTGCCTTTCTGCCCAGCAAAAATAGAACAACCCTTTAGTCTGGCTCTTTGAGGGCACTGAGGGAGTACAATCCTGCCTCTGCAGAGATTTGGGTATTGTACGATTTTAATAAATGCTTTCGAGCCTGGGTTGCAAGGTTTGGGTTTTACATTGAGGCTTGGAGCCAGCTGCTGGGAGAGATCGCTTTTCCCTGCCAGGACCTGATGCAATCCATTCAAGCTCCTCACAGCACACACACCAACAAAGGAAAACACGCTTAGGGAAAATAATCCAGACTTTAGGCATTCTAGGAAAAGACGGAAAAGGCTGGGGAAGAGGCGGGGTGTCAGCAGGACAGGCACGGTGTCATGTGAGTACCATGCTGCAAATCCACATACCAGGCACTGCAAGAGTGCACTAAATCGCTGGTGTGATAGAGCTCATAGTCCATAAACTTCTTTAGTGGTGAGGTCTTGAAAAGGGCACTTCTGGAAATACCTGATGGGAAGCAGTTTTAAATGTATCTGAATGTGGGTGCTGAGCACTACATGGCCAGAGATTCTGACATGTTCCTGTAGCCATGTGGATAGCTCTCTAAAATATGGTATTGCAATTCAAAATTGCAGCTGTAATATCTAGAAGAAGCTTCTAAGAGCCAGTCCTTTAATCTGATCGTCACCGTATCAGCCCACTACTGTTGTAGACAGTCTCCTTCGATATGCATGGTGAGCAGTTTTCAGACGTTATTTATCTTTGTAGCAGTGCAGCATTAGAGCAGCCACATAGAAGATACTGAGGTACTCCCTTGTCTGTCTCCCTCTTCCTTATTAATTTACTCTCTCTCTCTCTCTCACTCACACGCACACAGAGTTTCCAGTAAAACTGGCGATTGTTTTTCTCACCACAAAAGTGATGCCTGGCAACCAACCACACTACAATAACTAATGACACACCTTACAAAAACCATCCAACCTACTTATGCCTAGAGCACTTATGACAGATTAGTTCTCCCTTCTTATTCTTTAACCAGCTGGTTGTACTCACAAGCAGGGTTAGAAAAGGGTGAATCTCCCTTCCCCCAACTTTCAATACAGCCTAATAAAAGAAATAATGATTGTTAGGGCACAATTCTATGCGTGTTTAGACAGAAGGGAGTCCTACAACTCCCAGCATTCTCCAGCCAACATAGGTGTAGGACTTTTCCTATATTTATTCTGTAGAATTCACACTGGCAATTACAACACAGAGCTTAGTAGTGGAGGGTAGGTATCTACTGATAAAAACCTATCAATACACAGTTCCCAGGACATGATCTTCTCTTGACATGCAATGTTCTGTGAGGCATTGATTCTCGGGGAATTCCAGTATTGCCCCCTCTCTTCTTGGATATATATTCCAATCACTTGTTTCAAGCTATAACTCTAGGTTTCCCCCAATTTTAGGACTAGGATAGCATTACTTTAAATGCGTGTCTAACAGCCACCTCTTCTTTTCATTTTCATTCTAGAGTAGGTACACACACCCCTCCAAACCCTGCTGGTCCGGATCTTAAAAAACCCCTACCCCTAACATGCTAGGGTCCCAATCCAGAGAAGGGTGGTATGCCTACTCTAGAGTAAAAATTAAGAAAGAAAATAAAGACATAGGTGCTAGACACATATCTAAAGTCATGTCTGTTTTGGCTCTGATTCGCATCTCCCTAGATTCGGGTTCAAGTGAAGTAGACACGGATCAATCACTCTTTAACCACCCTTTATTTATCAAATTAGGCAGGGTTAACGCGTGGGCAAAGGGGGGGGATCCCGCATCTCCTCGGGTGTGTTGGGGGGCAGCAGTCTAACGGGTAAGCAATTGAAACCATTTCTAAAGCAAGATCCGCATTAGTGACGGATGAGGAGAAAAGCAGGGGGCAAGTATTCCGGATTCATCTACCCTCCCCTAAAGCAGGCGCTCTCCTCCTGGGGTCCCTTTCTCTTTTCTCTTCCTACGGATGTCCTCCTGTTCTTGCCTCCTCTCCGACTGCTCCGGCAGGACCCCCACTCACCATTTCTGCACCGGGGACCCCTCAGTCTCGTCTTCCTCGTCTCCTGCTGTTGCTATTGAGGGGCGGGCCCCGACCACCGTACTGGAGCGAGCCGGGGCCCCCCAGCCCAGCTGTCACCCTCGACCTGGAAGTGAATTTGCCTCAGCCGAGCCGGCGGAAGAAAAAAAAAGCGAAAGAAGACGACACCCACACAGCATAGCTCCGACTTCCCTTAAAGGAGACGTGCTCGGGCGGCCGGAAGGCCAATCCGAAAAGGACAGTGCAATCTTGTCTACTCAGAAGTAAGTTCCATTGAATTCAATGGAACTTACTCCCAGGAAAGTGGGTAAAAGAACGCAGCCGGAGTGACTGACAGCAGCCCTTCTTCATACTTCCAGGGCTAGAATTCTGCCCTGGAACCTGCAATGTCATTAATAATAAGGGAGAGAGTATCCTTGGACCCGTACAGAGTGCCTTACCACAACAGAAGCTGTATGGCTCAGAAATTTCAGACAGGTTAGATCCCCAGCACTCGTGTGTATGTGTTTTAAATGTTTTAGGTCACTTTTCTACCAAACAGTATCCAAAGTAGCTTACCATGGTATTTTAAAACACTAATTCAGAAGAATAAATCAAGTCGCAGCAAAGCAATAAATAAAATCTCTTGAATACAAAAAAGCGTTTAAATAAAATCAGTGGCAGCTATGAAAGTAAAACCACAAGAAAGCATTAAAAGCTTGGATGAATATCTTTTGGGTTTTGAACACTGAAGGAGCCATCCTATGCATGTTTAGACAGAAAAAAAACATCCTACAACTCCCAGCATTCCCTGGCCAGCAATGTCAGCTGGCAATGTCAGCTGGGGAATGCTGGGAGTTGCATAACGTTTTTTCCGGACGTTGTAAAAGCCGAAAAGGAATGTGCCCTAACAAACCATTTATATTTCTTTAAAAAGAAAAAAAGCCAGAACTGGTGGCACGTGTTAGAAACACTTGAGAACAATGTTTTAGGATTAAAAACCTTGCAATATTATATTATTAGTAACCACATAATGCTCAGAACACATCCGGAACAGAATAGAATGGTCTGGAATGGCCACCTTCGAATGAGCGAAATCAACGAAACTCACCAGTCACACATTATTTCAAAGGACTGATGCAATAAGCCATAAAACAGCCAAAGAAACCACATTCCAATACCCATTCCGGGCCATAGTCCGTATTGAAGAAAGTAGTCTGGAATGGCAACTTCCAAGTGAGCCAAATCAACCAACTCGCCAGTCACACATTACTAGAAAGATTATAATAAGCTCCAAAATGTCCACAGAAACCATGTTTCAATACCTGTTCTGGGTCATAGTCCATATTTGCAAAACAGACCAGAATAGTCACTTCCAAGTGAGCCAAATCAATCCAATTCACCAGTCACACATTAATAGATGAGACTGCTAAAACAAGCTCCAAACATTCCACAGAAACCATGTTTCATAACCATTCTGGGCCATAGCCCACTAAACAGGCTGGAACAGCAACTTCTATGTGAGCCAAACTCACGTCACACATAACTGCAGGCGACAGATGCAATAAGTCACATAACATCCACAGCAACCATGTTCTAATACCATTACTGGGCCATACTCCATACTATGAAAAACGGCCTGGAATGGGTAATTAGTTTGATAGATTTGGCTCACTTGAAAGTTGTTGTTCCGGGCCATTCTATTCTATTCTGGATCTGTTCTGGGCATTATGGGATTAATAATATAATATTGCAAGGTTTTAGTACTAAAAACATGTTCTCAAGTGCATGCCACTATTTTAGCATGGTTTAAATATAAATGAGTTGTTCTGGCCCATTCTGTTTTGGCTTTTACATCATCCCCAGGTTTTCTGTCTAAATGTGCATTAGATTGTGCCCTAACATGTTTTCCCCAACTGCATGTTATGTAGGGATTGTTGTTGAACAGGCAAAACCAAAATCTAATAATCTAGTATAGGTTTAATCACATCAGAAGGAGCGGCAAGAGGTAAACAGCAAACATTAAACCTATTTAAACTGAGCAGGAAGTCCCATCCAACCTACTCACCCATCATGCTGCTACTGTTACTGCTGGGACAGGGAGTCACACAGTAAACCCTACTCTCTGGAGCAACAACTGCACTATTTATTATTTTATTAATGAATTATTTTAGAACAACTAGTATTAGAACAATGGGTCCCTCTCCAGCCATCAGTGTACTCTTCTACTCTCATTTGGCTTCTCATCAACCATTCTAAAATAGAAGGCAGTGACCTATGAGGATTGGAGAGGGAATCCAGAAGCCACAGTATTGTTATAGTTAGCAGAACCAATTAAAACATCGTGAATGGTGAGCAAGCTTCAGAATTCTCATGCCAGCTAGCAGCTGGTACCAAAATTAGCATTCAGCTTAACGGGTTTTTTCTTATCTTTGCAAATTATATATATATATTTGAGCGTTGAACACGGTATATGGAATGAGCCTCAACAGTTGTCCATACTGTTTAAAACCATTTTAAAGCGGTAGAGATCCCGCCATGGAGAGGATTACAAATATGACATGGACACCCGCCCATGGTACAATTCTAAATTCTGTGAAGGAAGCAGGATAATGGCACCATAAAAGCATCATCTGGAAACACCTGGGGATAACACTTTATGTTTCTGAAGTGGACTTTAGCCCACGAAAGCTTCTGCCATAATTTGCTTTTAAGATTCCACATACTTTGTTGTTGTTTTTGCTGTAACAGGTATACAGCGCAATCCTATTTACTCAGAAGTAAACTCCCACTGCGGGCTTACTCTCAGGTCAACATGCATTCATCGCAGTTTGCTGAGAAGCCCCATTGAATACAGAGGGATTTGTTTTGGAGTAAACAGGATTGCGTTGTACTACGGCTACCCCTCTGGGACTTCTTGCCAGGACGAGCATTTTAAGCCATTTACGATCGCAAATGCCTACACAGCCTGTTGCGCTGCAAATCGCCATGCCCCGGCCCATCCTCTTCGCTCCCTCCAGCAGAGCACAGCGGAAATCGCACATCTAGCCGATTGAATGTGTCCGTCGCTGATTCTCTTCCGGCTGCAGCAAGAGGGAAAGGTTTTCTTAGCACGCGTTCACCTTGTAGGGGAAGCCGCAAGGGTGAGATGCGCTGTTCTTTCTTTTTTCTCCTTGAAGCGAAATGGCTGGATTGATCAATTTTGAGAATGAAGAGGAGGTGAAGGAGTATTTGGATAATCTGGGTGTCGAGTACAGCTTCCAGTGCTACAAGGAGAAAGATCCTGACGGTAAAGAGGGAGCCGATGTATGGTTAGCAATGTAGCGTCAGATGGTTTGGACCTCACTTCCCCCCCCCCCATTTTAATTTTTTTTATTATTGCATTTTTATACCGCCCAACACTGGAAGAAACAAGCTGACGCCCCAAACACACTAAATAGTGATAAAGTTCCATTTAATCTACAATCCTATACCCACTTACTTAGGAGTAAACCTCACTAAACTCGGTAGGATTTACTTCTAAGTAAACAAGTATAGAATTGTGCTGTTAATTTAAGAAAATTTACTTATGGGTACATAGATATCTATTCATTACAAATGTTTGTTCCAAAACAGATGACCTCAGTTTCCTAATTCAGATGAACCTGAAAACTATTGTTAATTATAGGTTTCTTGAGGGGCTTCCAAGCGGTACCACTCAGAAGACATTGTGCAGCTACTTTGTCTTTTTCTCTTTAACAGATTTTCTGTGGTGGGTTATGAGAGTGGAAGACAGCAATGTCTGGACCAACAATGTCTCCACTCCCATAATGTTCTATAAATGAGGCAGGGCAATAGCGCAACAACAGCCTCATGTAGAAGCATCCCTGGTTTGATTGCTCCCTTCTCAGCATGAGCAATCAAAGGGCCTTGTGTATGTACAAAATGCTCAAAATACAAAATAGCTTAGGCTATTGGGTGGTATAAAAATGTAATAAATAAATAAATCCTATCTTGGCTTATTAATCAAATATATAATCAAAACAGACAAGTGTGACAGTAGCTTATGGGATTTTAACTATATATGGATTTATAGCTTTAGGATTTATGGTCAATCCCATCTTGAACTCAGAAGTTAGCCCACCTCATGCTTTTTTTTACATTGCCAGGCAGAAGATGTGGGGAACAATCATCACACTATCCTTGATGCGAATCAAATCAAACAAGAAAGCACAAGAATGGAGGAAGTGTAATCATAGATTGTATTAAAATTGCTTCATTGTAAAATCACAGGTTGTCAACGTCTGGCTGAATACCTAGAAGGAATAAAGAAAAACTTTGAAACAGCTGCTAAAGTATTAAAGGAGAATTGTGAAAATAACCTGCACAGTGAGAGCTGCTACAACCTTGGAGTTTACTATGTGTATGGGAAAGGTAAGGAAGAGCTTCCCTCTCTGCTATCCAACTTTTCTCCCCCCACCCCCCAAAAAAGACCAAGTAAGGTTGTTGGAGGAATATGTATGAATGAGTGAAAGATCAGAGCAATGTATTGTAATTATTAAAGAACGATCCATAAACCACAAAATCCCCAATTTAAATTTCACCTGACCCCTGAAGTCACTGGGTGGCTTTTGGTCTCAACCCTCCTTGCAATAATATGGGGATAATCCTGAGTTCACAGGGATGTTGTAAGGGTTACCAAGGTATGTGAAGCTTTTAGAAAAAGCTCTATGTAAATAATGTACTTTCCTCTTTGCAGGTGGGATTCCTTCAGATATGAAAGCTGCCTACAATTGCTTTTCAAAGTCTTGTGAGAAAGGTGGGAAGAAATCCATAAATGCTTGTCACGGTGCTGGACTGCTGGCACATGATGGACGGGGAAATAATGATGAGAAGCCCAATGAACTCCTAGCCAGGGACTATTACAGTAAAGCTTGTGATGGTGATTTTGCCCCCAGCTGTTTCAACCTTAGTACAATGTACCTCCAAGGAGCCCCTGGGATAGCAAAGGATATGAACCAGGCATTGAAGTATTCCCTGAAAGCCTGCGACTTGGGACACATGTGGGCATGTGCCAATGCTAGCCGAATGTACAAATTGGGGGATGGGGTTGAGAAGAATGATGCCAAGGCAGAAAGCCTAAAGAACAGGGCAAAGGACCTACACAAGCAACAATATGCAGCTTCAAGCTCCTTAACTTTTGGAGAGTAAGCCCAGTCAAGTGATCTACAGTTTTCTCAAGAGGAGTATTTTACTTAATGGTGCAGAAATTGTCTGCCAATCCATTATGTTGCATGCTTAAAAGATGCATTTGTGTCCAAAAGAATCTTTTTTTGCAAGTACAAATTGCTATTTTGTAATACAGTAAAAAAAATCTACATTTTTAGGATGTTGCTTCTCCTACGCGCACACCCTGTAACTTTAGCAAGTTTAGAGGACAAAATGTTAGACTGTCATTTTTAAAACTAGAGTGTGATAACTATTCTAACCTAAACTGATTTTTAGTAGAACTTGCTTGTTGAATGCATAGAAATTACACATACAGAATTAACTGTCAAAATCTTGTGTGAGCATTAGAAAAAGAAATCAAGGTTGCAACCCTTTTCACACTTATGGGAAGGAAGTCCCATTGAACACAATGGAACTTACTTCTGAGAACGCATGGATAGGATTTCATTAAAAGAGTCCATTCTGCATCTAGACATTTAAAGAAACTTGCTGAACAAGTCCCTGGAGTCTAAAATGTATCATTTTTATTTCTTTTGTCCAAAGTCTCCCAAATATCAGTTTAAAAATGAAAGAGGGAGAGCCAAGTCCTGTCCTGAGGCTTAGAGACCACACAAAGGGAAGGGGAGTGGTGAGATATAGTAGAGAGCAGGTGCAGAATTTTTTTTTGTCTGGAGGGCTGCATTGGGTAGTGCCAGGGGCCTGCGCATGCACACATATGCTCAGACTCTGGCTTATAAACACACACTTAAACATACATCCCTTCCTTATCTCTGATCTCTAATCAGAGATCAGAGCTAAGGTAGAGGAATCCTAGGCTGTGCCATTGTGGTTTTTTCAGCATTAGATGATACGAGGGTGGGGGTCTGGTACACTGCATGAAGCCCATGAGCTGCACTTTTTGCACCATTGCAGCAGAGGAAGGAGATCAGTTTGGTAAGTTGTAAACATGCACTTATATCTGATGGGGACTAGGTTGATCTTTCATTGCTGGTGGTCTTGCTTGGAGAGAGGTGCTACAACTGGCGCAGCAGCCCTTGATCCCCTGGTTGGTGTTAGAGTCCAGAGTGTGCTTCCCTTCAGCTCTGCAGTCTTTGAGGACAGCAAAAACATTTTAGTTCTAAATAGATTAACTAATAAGCAAGTTAGATTAATTCCAGTGGCCCCAACATTGATGGAAATATGCCTTGGATGACATTATGAGTAATATGTTAATAGGATAATTTAGATATTCCTGTTTACAAGGCAGAATGTATGCGAAACATTGCTTATTTTAGCAAGCTAGGAATAGGCAGCTCTTTATAATATTATTCTCTCTTAGGTACAAGTAAAGAAATTAAACCCAGTCATGTTGTTTGCAACTAGTACGTGGATGATTGATATAAATGATCTTAGCAAGAGAAAATACTACTGCTTATATAAGTTCTCAAAAAATGGTTACTGATGATCAGAATTCTTTTTAAATTCAGGGCCAGTTCACTTCATAGTGAACATGCAATTCCTGTAATCTGGATGATCACAAATACAGCAGGCACCTTAACCATTTGTGCATTGCCGAAACAAAGGACATCTGAGACTATATATTTGCATAAAATATGCATATGCCAATTTATTTGTATATATGCAAATTTTGAAATTGCTATAATTTAAATAGAAACACAATACTTCTCACAATAGTGAGGAAAAGTGCCTGGATGACCTGTCTACCTGTTCAATCTACTGTCCAGATTCTTCCTGTTGATGGACAGCTTCAAGGCCCCTGCTCTCCCTTATGGTTATTTTTAAATTAGATTGAACAGGACTTCAAATAGATATTGTCTTTCACTAGAGGATTGTCCTCTAAAGAAGACACATGTCCACCATACTTTGGATCATGAGAACTACTGTAGCCCTAGCAGTGACTGCATGAAGTAGGCAATACGTTTCTCTTACAAGGAAATTGGGAAAATAAAATGTAGAAAATAAAATTGTGCTCACCTGTTCTGAGACTTGTAACAAATCACTTTGGAAACAATTTTGTTGGTTATACATTTTCTCAATAGATTGTTCTAGATGACATTCAGCTTTGTTAGCTATTTTCCATTCAATAGTTAGTTTGGATCATGTATTTTTAAAGGGCAGCTTTACTAACCAAATCAATGACCTCTTGGGTAGGAAAACACTAATAGTGCAATCCTACGTATGTCTATTCACAAATAATCCCCGTTGAGTTCAATGGAACACCCAGTTAAGAGAGTAAAGGCCACAATCAGTTCAAACTTTCAGATATAATATCAAGATGTGTAACTGTTCATTCTGAAGGAGCTCATAAAATTAATAGACTGCTTCTACATTTTTTTCTGACACTAGGAAACACTCAGGTTTTAAAATCCACGTTTCAATGAGCATATTATTCTCGTGTTTGTATATAGCAGGCCCTAGAAAATATTTTATTTCCTGTCAGGGTGCTGATTTAAATCTGAACAAGAGTGGGCCATTTTAAGACATAATATGTTGTGCCATTTATAATTATAATAATTAAACTTCAGACCAAAGAACTTACATTTTCTTCCTTTAGCAGTTCATATCCCAAGGTCACCATCATACATACTGGTTTATTACATGTGTTCTCAATTCTATCATGGATGTGGAAGAGTGCAATTGCCTGATCATTCCTTAAATCTGTTCTTTTCATTACTGCCCTCTGATTTTTAAATTACCACTTCCTTTTATAAGTATTTGTAATAAAATTTTTATAAATTTATTTTATAATGTCCAGTCTCCTCTAATTTGTCAATATTTTCTGAATATTTTGTCAGCAGCATTAAGAGTTAGATAATTAGGAAATAAGCTTTTGTCTTATGCCCTTTTTTAGAGTGTTCCCCCTAAAAAGAATTATATGGCCCAGAAGAAGATATTTTAGCCATTTTTTTTTAATTTGAACCATCAAAGTTCACAGTTGGATTTCATTGAGTCCACTGCCCTTTTTACAAATGAGTGCAAATCTTATTCGGCTATGAATCAACACTGAGAATTCAGTGTAATGAAATTTTGCATTGAGTATATCTGTTGTAGCTTTGTATAAGGAAAACATGAGCACTGATGTATCACTGAAGGACAAGATAAAAGCTTGTAGTTTGTAGCACCAGGTGGCAGCAGAGATTCCTTAAATGTTAGCTGCTGCTGAGTCTTTATTAAATGGAACAGTACCCAAAGAGAAATTTACTTGGTGTCCTTGTAATTGATAACTAGTGGTAAGGGGGAACCAATGCAATTTACAACGTAACAGGAATGGAGATGTGGGTAGGAAGATTAGGATGTTTGTCTCCATTACATTGGATCTGAAATACTTCTGGAACATTTAGAAGGAAATGCAAACGAGACTAATAATCATATAGACCTGCTGAACATGTAAAGTTAACCCATGGTTTATTTATACCATAGTTTGTTGCCCTACCCCCAAAGTTTATCTGGAAGAAAATTGAACATACCATGGATTGTTTTCTGGGTTGTTTCCCTCCTCCTTCACCCACTCCCTCCCTGTATCACAGCTGCCTTTGTGGCAGAGCAGTACTGGCATGTAAAGAGGCTGGTTTTTTGTTTGTTTTTACCATTCTTGCCCACCATCTCTGTAGCCTGGTGAAACAAACATAACCCTAATCTATCTATCTATCTATCTATCTATCTATCTATCTATCTATCTATCTATCTATCTATCTTTCTTTCTTTCTTTCTTTATTTATTTATTTATTTATTTATTTATTTATTTATTTATTTATTGCATTTCTATACCACCCAAAAGCTGAAGCTCTCTGGGAGGTTTATAAAAAAAATCCTAGTTTGTTGTTATATGCAAACCAGGTCATACACTGAGAAAAACGGAAGAGTTAAAGATAAAAGCTGGATTTGGGGATGATCAAGATAAATTTTACGGTAAAAGCTAAAGGAATGAAAGAGAAAAGCAAGAGGACAAAGGCCCACAGATCCTCTTACTGGGAAATATAAGAAGCAAGAGGTATCGATGTAAGGAAAGCAGCACGACTAACTTCACCTGCTACTTTTCCTGTTTCCATTGTAATAAGGGATTCAATGACTGATTCTCTCTTGAGAAAAATCAGCACAGGACAGTGTTAAAGAATCTCGAGGGAGGGAGGGAGGTGTGTGTGTGTGTGTGAGAGAGAGAGAGAGAGAAAGAGAGAGAGAGAGGTTGAAATCATACTACACTTGTCAAGATGGCTGAGACCTCAGAGAAAGACTCCAGATTTGGCCACGGAAAGATCTTTGAATGCCTTAAGAACAACTGTGGCTGAGCTGAATGTGTTGAAAAAGTGGACTGGAGAGGATAAGAGGAAAAGAAGTTTAACAAGGTATATAACTAATTTGCTCAAGGAACTGGAAATGATGACATGGTAGTAGCTATAAGTGGAACCAGGGTTAGGAAAGAGATTTTAAGGGTAGGAGAGAACTGTTATCTTTCAGGTGCCAGGTCAAGACTTTTCTCCCAGGCATTTAACAGCATTTAACAACGCTAAGTTTGTTTTCTAACAGACCCCAGAACTGCTGTTTTTAAATGGATACTGTTGTTTTTATGTTTCTGATGGTTTTTAAATTTTGTATATTTTTTTAATGTTTACTGCTTTTAACTTTTGTAAACTGCCCAGAGATAAATAAATAAATAAATAAATAAATAAATAGAACAGAAAGAGCAAGGACACACTAATATAGAGACTGAAGATGAGGGGTGTGTGAAGGAAGCTAATGAGATGGAACCAAGGGTGGCATCAAGGGTAAGCATAGCCCATACCTGATCAGGGACTCACTGACAAAAGCCCCCTGGAGTTGTTCCTCCTCTTCACCATTCCAACAAGATTTTTCTCATACCTCTTGCTCTGGCCCAGACAATGGTGGTGGTGAGAAGGAAGAACAGTAGATGCCAGGACTACTTGCTTACTGGCTCTCTGCCTGTTGAGCATGCAAGTGGTAGCAAGGATGAGAAAGGATTAAGAACAATAGTAGCTGGTGACAATGGTGGTGGGAAGGTAGACTCACAGGGGGAAGGGGCCCATTGAGAGTGTCTTACCCAATGGCCCTCAAAAAACTAGAGCCTCCTCTTGATAGAACAATATATCAATAATTTGAGACTCAATCCAGACAAGATGGAGGTATTGTTCATGGTTGGTACATCTTCCCATGTAAATTATGTTCAGCCTGTCCTGGAGGAGGTTGCTTTCCCCAAAAGAATCAGGTTTGTAGTTTGGGGGGGTGCTCTTGGATCCAGAACTGGCATTCGAGGCACAGGTAGACTCAGTAGCATGGAGCGCCTTTTATCAGCTTAAGCTGATGTACATGCAACGTCTCTAGACAGATATATCCTAAAATTATCTATGCTCAGATAACCTCTTGTCTGCATTGTACATAGGGCTACCTTCGAAAACATTCTGGAAACTTCAGGTGGTCCAAAATAGGGCAACGAGACTGTTAACAACAAGTGGCCAATGTGATCATATTGCGCCAGTACTTTTCAATCTGTACTGGCTGCCAGTTGATTTCCGTGCCCAATCCAAAATGCTGCTATTAACATTCAAAGCCCTAAATGACTTGAGGCCAGGTTACCTGAAGGCTTGTTTTCTCCCATATACCCCTGAAAGGACCCTAAGATTGTCTTCAGTGGTCCTTCTCCAGGTGACACTGCCAAAGGAAGAGAGGTGGGTGGCTACTAAAAAGAGGGCTTTTTCTGTTTTAGTACTCTGATTGTACAGTGAGCTTCCCAGAAAGGTTTGTCTGTTGCCTGTGTCAAAGATAGGGTGACCAACTGTCAGGATTTCCCCGGATGTGTCCTGGTTTTTGTTCTTTCCATGGTGTCAGGGGGGATTTTCTATAATTTTCAATAATGTCCTGGAATGACACACCTTCCCCTTTAAGGCTGCCATTAGCATGGCAGGAGGGAATGACATGCTTTCTTGAAGCACATCATTCCCCCAACCTGAGCTCCAATTGAGGTCTTAAAGGGGAAAGTGGGTCATTCGTGGACATTATAGAAAAGGCCCCAATTGGAGTGGTGGTGGTGGTGCAGAATGAAATCCTTTCCCCTCCTCCACTCCAATCGGGTTCTTTAAGGTGGCGGGGGAATAACGTACTTTCTGCAGGACTCAGAAAGCTGCTTCCCCACACACACACACACACACTAGGTGTCCTCTTTTTTGGTTTCCCAAATATGGTCACCCTAGTCAAAGATAAAAATCCACATTAGTTGTAAGGCAACTCTGGTTCATTGAGCTTAATACAGCTGTATGGAGAAAGTCCTACAGACAAAGATCTTCTCAACTGGCAGTGTGAAAAGCATGTAGATTTATACATAGTAGCATCTTAAGCAATTATCAGTTAGCAAAGTTCTAAAGCAAAAAAAGACAAGATTTAAAAAAAACTTCATTATACCTTATCAACAGACAGCAATGTCAGAGTGACCTGTACGGTCAGTCCTCATTATCAAGCTAGCTTATTTGTCTTCTACCATATCAAAAGGTCTTGACAGTTAGAAATTCCAATTAAGCATTCCTTCACTGATATAACAGTTTTAGCATTACAGCACATTCAGGCACATGCATTATTCCAATTTCATCATGCAGTTCACTTGCAAGAACCAATCTACATACAGAGCAGGTGTAGCAAGGCTTCTGGCCTTGTTTTCTTACCTACATAATGCTCTTTTTAGCTCCAGGTGCTCTTTCCCCAGGCATTTTAGTTTTTCAGTTTCTGTTTTAAATTTGGTACTGTATTTTAGATCTTTGCACTGGTGTTATGTTCACTTTGGTTATTACTTTTATTTTATATCGTAGTTGTAAACTTTAACCTTTTACATTATATTTTATTGTGTTGTATTTCATGGTTTTAATTATTGCAAACCATTGGGCAGTATTGAAATGTAATAAATAAATGAGGAGATGAAGGCCATAGCTACTAGACTGGGCGAAATCCCGGGGTGATCCCCGGGATCGTCCCTGTGCGTCCACATGCTGCACAGGGGATTCCGGGATCAGGGAGGGATGATCCCTCCCTTGCTCCGGAATCATGCCCTACCCTTTAGGCCCGTTTTTTCCACGGTCTCAGGCTGAGCCCAAGACCGTGAAACGTGTGGCCAGGTGCTGCAGTTTGTCCTGGCTCCTTGCGGTTCCTCACGAGGAGCCAGGGCCCATGAACGGGGGTAGGGTGGGATGAGCAGGGATTTTTTATTTTTTAAAAAAAACTTCTGCGCACGAGCACTCCAGTATCTTTAAAAACAAAAAATGGCAAGCCGATACCTCTCCCTCTGAGGTTGTCGCGCACCACATGTAAACAGAGGGGGTATCTCGCGATAAAAACATCATGACATCTTCACTCCTCCGTCACACAATAACAGGTAGGTCTAGCTAAGGCTGAAGAGGAGGAGAGATGGGAGAAATAGTGGTAAGGAGAAAGGTAAGGTAAATCAGTTTGGCATTAGGGGAGCGTATACAAACTGGATTGATAAAGGAGAAAAGCTAGGGATGATATTCATGAAAATTGACACCCTGTCTTGGTAATATTCCCCTTGTAAGATCTTAGTGGTAAGAGAGAAGGGAAATACTTTTTCAGATCCAAATCTGAAAAAAAGCCATACCTTCCCAAGAAACCGCGCGTATATCAAGCTTTCGTATCCTATGAAAGTATTTCATATTCTGAGAGAAGCAAGGAGAATTAGATAATTCTATGGACATCATCTGAAGGTATGTCATTTTATATTCATTTAAAGGCAATGAAATAATGCATTTTCCATTTCTCTTTTTGACAGCCTTTGAAATGGTTGGATGATTGACATCTTTAACATCTTTTAATGCTTACCATAACATTTCTTTGAGCATTTATAATAATATGCAGCAATACAGTTAGGACTCCTATAAGATTCAAAAGAATATAACATAATACAGCCCACTGTAAAGATTGGAGTATTATCTGAATCAAAGAATGGCATCCTTCATCATATGGAGGAACCTATTCAAAACAATGGGTTGAAAATGACCAAATGACCATGGCAATTCATGAAGGTTCATTAGGTGACACGTGGTCCTCAAGTAGGCACCTGAAAATATGGTTGTGATAGCTTCTTTCTGAAATATGACTGCTGAAACCTTTAGTTTTGCCATGTTCCCTTCAAATATTCTATCTTCCAGTTTTGCTACTTAACTTAATTGTGATGTATGATTTCTGAACCGCAAAAAGCTTAGAGAGATTAAAAAAAAACTTAACTGAGCGAGGTTTGAATATTTCCATCTGTTTAAGGGAGAAATGATAATATTTGGAATTTCTACAGAACAATTTCCTAAGTGCTTGGAGCACTTTACATTCATTATTGTTGTAATCCTTAAAGTATGCCTGTGCAATGCTCCTATCACAGATGCAGGGCTAAAGCTTAGAAAAAATGGCTTGCCTAAGGCTATCTAGTACATTTGTGACTCACGTGGCATCAGTCCCAGCAATGAAGTGGTCATGCACTGCATCAGTTTGCATTGGTTCTGATACTGAGGAATCACTCAACAGGGAGAAACAGAAGGCTCACAGTATATAGTAACTCCTCCCCCAACCTGGTGCTCCCCAGATGTGTTGGACTATACAATTCCTAGCATCCCCTAACCAGGTTGGCAAGGCTGATATAACACATCAATTGATTACAGCATGTATGTTATAAACATATCTTATTAGAAACAGCAAAGTGATATAAGATCTATGATAATACAAGGGCAGCCTTCTACAACTTCTTCAGTATGGAGTGTTCCTGATCAGGGTTCTAGACATTGCATTCCCCCATCACACATATACACACAGCTGCCAAGGAGCTGCCTATATGAGGGGAAAGCCCCATGGTGGCTGTGGTTCTGCACTGTGTTAGTTAGACAATGCAGGTGCAGCTTTGCAGCCACTGCGGGGCTTCCCCACGATGCTGTGTTTTGAAAAAGTCAGGGATTTACCCCAACTTTTTCAAACAGAGTGATGTCAACACAGTGTTTTCATTGTGTAATGTCACTCCAGGGTCAACCGGTGGGGGCGGAGACTGGTGGAAGGCAACCAACGATTCTTTGCCTTCTACCAGGAAGAAGATGGGGGCGGCTCCAGGACCCGGAGAGCCACTCAGAAACCCCACATTCTCTTCTCAGCATCGGGATTACCTGAAACCACCCTGGGAGATAGACAGTGCAGGGTTGAAGAGGGAGGAGGCACCAACCAAGTGCTGTGAAAACAGCCCCTGGTCAGTCAGCAACAGTCAGTCATCATTTTCCCCCAGTCAATCAACAGTATTCTCAGCCGTTTCTCAGGTCTCTCCCCCTCACACTTTATGTTTATTTTCTTCCTTTACAAACCTTGGATTTCCCCCAAGTGTGCTGATACCTCCCTCTTATGCACAGAAGATGCCAATTTGGCTACATGACCAGCTTTCAGAGAACTGATATTGCTATTAGTATATTCAAGTGAGGCCTGCAATAAAATGTTGCAGTGAGGAGTGCTTCTGTTCACTGTTCCAGTCAGTCAACAATACCCTCTTCCATGATACTCCATTCCATTCCCCTTCACCCCTGGTTTCCCCCCACAAGTAGACACAACAGCCTGCATTTCATTACCAATGAGCACCTTCAGTCTTCACTGGGCTGTTTTCTAAAGATTTTTCATACTTCTGCAAAATTCAGAGTTCCCCCAAGTCTGCTAGAACTTCTCTTTTGTGCGTGGATAGTGACATTTTAGCTACATCAGCTGTGAGTACTATTGCTTAACACCAGAAACAGAGGGAGTGCTGATGACGCATGATATAAAGCTGTTGCAGTGTACATATTGACAATATGTCAATATGATTAACACAGAGAAAGAAAAATATATTTCTGATAATGTCCTTTTTTCTGCTTGGTGGATTTCAGTCTCTTTGACAGGTTGTCAGTCTGACAGATCGTTTCAGCATATGCTTTAATCGTAAATGTTTATAACAATCACACAGTCATATCTGGGATGGGGGAGGGGCAGGGCCCAAGCATGATTTGGGGGCAGGGGTTGTACAAAAGGGATGAGTTCCACATGAACCCAAATGGAACCCAGCTGCTAGTGCTTAACATAAAAAAAAAGTAGTGGAGGAGCTTTTAAATCGAAAGCCACTTTCTGGGGTGAAGATGCAGTCTATAAATTCTATAAATAAATTAACTGACCGACCCCTGGGGATGAATCATCCGTGGGGGATGAAGATGAAAATGTTTTTGATTGCCAAGCGTGGATGGGTAGAAAGAGTCCATGAGAATGCAGCAGCATATGATAGCCAGTCAAAGAGGCAAACGTGAAAAATGGCCATGCCGGAGACATCCGGAGAAAGACACCATGTATAGATGTTTCTATGCCAGTGCTAGAAGTCTCTGAACCAAGATGGTGGACTAGGAGTGCCTGGCTTTAAAAAAGAAAATAGTTATAGTGGGCATAACAGAAACTTGATGAAAAGCAGAGATATGGTGATCTCTGGATATGAACTCAACAGCACAGTTGTACAGCCTGTGGCCCCCAAGGCCTGTACTGCAGTCCCCCAAAGTTGCCCTGACTCCCCACTAATGATGAATCACCCTGATTTACCCATTGCATGTACTATCCACTCCAGGGTGACCATATGAAAAGGAAGAAAGGGATCCTGTATCTTTAACAGTTTCATAGAAAAGGGAATTTCAGCAGGTATTTATATGCATGCAACACGTGGTGAAATTCCCTCTTCATCACAACAGTTAAAGCTGCAGGAGCCTTGCCCTCTTTTGTATCTTGCCAAGAGGGCAGGGCTCCTGCAGCTTTAACTGTTGTGATGAAGAGGGAATTTCACCTGGTGCTGCATGCATACAAAAGACACCTGCTGAAATTCCCTTTTCTATGCAACTGTTAAAGATACAAGAGCCCTGTCCTCCTTTTCAAATGGTTACCCTAGTCTAGTCACTCCCCTAGAGATTGTCATACAGAAGGGACTTTTTCCACTGCTGCTAGCAGCACAGAAAGAGCTACAAGAATGTGCAGCTCCTGACACCCAAGCCAGCATCACATGAGACCCTCAGGGCTGAAAAGGTTGTCCACCCCTATTCTATAGGAAGGACAGGACAAGGTGTACTGGAGGTGGTGTCACTCTGTACATCAAAGACAGCAGAGTATCAGACTAGAAGCCTCAAATGGTGCTTTTGAAATCATCTTTTTAAGATCTGTCTCTTTCCGTCTCTTCCACTTCTCACAATCTCTCCTCACAGTCATCTCAGAATACTGCTACAGTGGTTCATCAGGATCAAAAAGGGTTGAGCTGCTCAAAAAGGAGTCCACTGGGAAAAGATATTGGGTTGGGTTCGGAGTTGGTCATACTTAGAGTAGACCAGTGCTGGCTCCCTGTTTTTTGAGGGCCCTTGGGCAGTCATCCTTCAGTGGGTCTACCTTCTCATCACCATTATCACCAGCAGCCATTGTTCCTCATCCTCTTTCTCATCATTGCGACCACTTGCTTGCTTGACAAGCAGAAAGCCAGTGAGGAAGTAGGCAGTGGCCTCAACTGCTCCTCCTTCCTTCTCACCATCACCACCATCGTCTGGGCCCAAGCAAGAGGCAGGTGAACAAGCATGTTGCAATAGTGACAAGGAGGAGCAAGTTTGAGTAATTATGGTTAGTAGGCTGATGTCCGGCTGTGGGCCCTGGGCAGGTGCCCGGCCATGCCTCCCTTTGATGCTTGCCCTGGAACAGACCAACTGAAATCAATAGGGCTTAGTTAGAAATGACTGAAGCTCCATACTTCCACTCTAAGCTTTATCACACCAGCGTTATACTGTGCAATCACTGTGAATTGCATGCAAAGGACTCCAAAGTTTTGCAGTTTATAATCTGCTTTTATTGTGAAGTACTCTGAAGTTTTCCAATTTATAATCTGCTTTGACTGTGAAGTCCTCTTTGCATCCTGCTTTAATTGTGCTATAAAGGGAAAAGAATCAAGGTATTTAACTAGTAGTTTTCGAGCGAATCATTTGTTGTTTTCCGAGCGGCCACTGGAGGCGCAGGATCATGTTTAAAGAAAAATTAAAGAAATGCTTACATCTTCGTAAATTTTAAAGATAAAGACATCAAAATTGGCACAGTAATAGATATTAAGGAGACCTTCAAGCATACCAAATTCAAATCAGATTGGGTCATCCGTTGATTTTTTAATGATTTTTTACATTTCCCTCCTTAAACCCATTTCCTGGTGTGCAAAGGATCTTAGGAGCGCTGCCGCCTGGAGTGTGATTTAGCTAACAACAACGGCGACAGCTTAGCGCTGTAGGGGATAATTCGAGGGAAACAGGTACATGGGATGAGGCTATAAGTATGAACCTACCCACAATGTAGTGATGATAGCATAGTGTTCAATTAATCTTACGTTAAGCAACTGAAAATATGTAAAGAAATTGGAGCTAATCTAATATTGAGCTCTTAAGACCAAACAAATTCGTCTTTGATTATTTTTCTTGGTTGAACCATGCTTGAAAGGATATAACTCAGCATATGTCCATCCTTTTCTCCCCCGTTTCAACCTCTTCTTTTTGGGGAGCACTCTTCCCAGCACCCCACAAATCTTCCCACCCCCATTTCTAGCACCTTCCCATCCCAGTCCTCCCTGCTGAGGACAACATGGTGCTGTTGGGCACGGAGCAAATAAACCACCATTTAACTGTAGAGCAATAAGAAACTGTTATGTGTGGAATCAAGAAACATGCTGTTTTGCTATTAAAGTTCAAGCTTTGAACTTTTTTGAAGTTTTAAAACTTTCTACACATCTACACTGCTCAAGCTTCAGTTTAAAATAAAATGAGCAAAATTGGTCTGGTAGATCTTGAGTAATAAGCCTTACACTACCATGTTCTTATATAAGTTTTTTAGAATGAGACAGGCTCACTACAAGACCATGCAAGACATGAACCTGACTCTTGAGAAATGCCATGCAAGCCAAATGCAGACCATGGATTATAATAGCTTCCCAAATGATTGCCCTCCAAATGTGTTGGCCTATAGCTGTTATTATCGCCAGCCAGTATGGCTATGCTGTTTGGATTATGGGAGTTGTAGTCCAACATATCTGAAAGGTTGGGGAGGGCTGGATTATACTGTATGATGAACTAGTTGACTAGGTTATTAAAATACATGCCTTTTGAGCATGCATCCAGCTTTATTCTAACACACTGATTTCTTAAATAGTTTCTTAAGCAGGAGCCTTCCTTCATACATCCAAAAATACAGCTGTTCTTACAGCTTCACCCATTCAGCTCTGCTTTCAGAATCAAGGTTGCCTTTCTTTCATTTCATATCCTTGGGAGAACATTAGTTTGCTATGGGCACAGGGGCGGGGAGCGGGGGAAGACAGACAAACCTACTTGATCCCTTCAAGGCAATACTAAATTGAACTGTAGTCCTGTCTGGCATAAGGCAGAATCAGGGCATGCAGGAACAGAATATGATACTGGTAAAATGGAAATGGAATGGAATTTCATGGAATTCTCAGTGACATATTAGTAAGCAACCTTGAGACTTCAAAAAGAAGCAGTGCCTTTCATTCCTTTAATGAAAAGATGGAGGGAGGGAGTGCTTGACACAAAAGTAAGTAGATTGCTTTAGTCTTACACCCAAAAGAGATAATTAAAAGATATTCACTGCAGGAATCAAGGGTCTGTCAAATATTCTTTGAAGTGCCCTTCTAGGTTTTCCACAGCAATATGGCTAAAAGGAATCTTATTTAACCTGATCCCCATATCTAAAGAGAATTACAGGGGCTATGGTCAGCCAAAAGATTTGTGCAACAGAAATTGAAGACTCTGTGAATTGTGGGCAAAGTTATTTATTTTATTATTATTATTATTATTATTATTATTATTATTATTATTTATTAGTTTGATTGATTTTACCCCACCTTTTCACCAAGGAAATGGGGTTCAAGATGGCATGAGCTAAGAAAGCAGAAAACACTGGGCAATAGGAGTAATTGAGACATTGTGGCAAAAGTTCTGTAAAGCAGGCTGCAGGAAGATACAGGTATCTGCTCCTGGACCATGGGCAGGCCTAAGGTGGCAGTGAACATGTTCAAGAGAGCAACAGCACTCAATTGAGCCCTTACATCAGCCTACCCCAACCTAGTACCCCCCAGATGTTTTGAATCACAACTCCCATCACCCTTGGCCATGCTGACTGGGGCTGATGGGAGCTATATTCCAAAACATCTGGAAGATACCAGTTTGGGGATGGCTGCCTTTTATCTTGGTGCTTGCTGATGCTCCAAGCACTTTCATTCAAGTGAGCAGTGGACAGTGCTGAAAGAGCCTGGATTCTTGCATTATGCTGACTTGTCTTTCATAGTGTCCAATTGCTGTCCAGCCAGAAAGAAAGAAGTTTCAGTTTGCACAAATCTTTGTTGCCCATTACCTGGACCTCTAGAGGGCCTGCTTTCCCAAACTGCATGGAACATCAAAGAAGATCAGAGGCAGCATGAAAGAATGTTTGGTGTGTATACCTACCCTTCCTCTTCCAGATTAAGGTAGACCCCCTGATAGTGTCTTACTTAAGGGGCAAGCAAATCCTTTACCCAGCAGTATGGCAACCATCTACTTATTAGGAGAAAGTAAAGAGATGCATTCAAGAATACTAATAAGGTGAATGGGGGATCCCTGCTTCTGATCGTCTTTCTTAGTCCTATTCTGGATTCTATTTCCTCATCATGCGAGCTTCCACATGCAATGAGTTGGTCTGCCTAGCTGTGCCTTGTCCAGTTCCTGATGATGATCACTGCAGAAGCTTGAAGCTCCATCATTAATGGTGTGATGTATCCATGTGTTACCATTTACTCCTGGCTCTTGACCATTAAAGGTTTTAAGACAATTTACAGATGCCTGATTTTTTATACCTCTTGATGAACATACATTATAACTACAAGACCATGTTGTGAAAGGTCACTGCTAATTTAGAACACAAAGCTCCACATATAACTTGGATTGGTCCCATGTATGTTACTACACTTGTCAACAAATGAATTTCATCTGACAGTTTATTGCACTGTAAATCACCTTTGTGAAATTATGCTCTTTTAACTCTTCATAGATATTTTTGTGTTTGCCTAATTTAGCCTCTCGCAACCAACGTGGTGCCCTCTCTATGTGTTGGACTACAGTTCCCAGCATTACTGTCTACTTACTATGTTGACTGGTGCTGATGGGAATTGAAGTCCAAACAATCTGGATGGCATCAGGTGGGGGAAGACTGGCCTGATTCATCATATTGTTGTTGTGGAATAGATTATTGGGGTAAGTTGAAATTGGCTTCTCTATTCTTCTATTTTTCCAGGATGTTCTAAAACATTTGGGACAGATCTACACCAAGCAGGATATGACACTTTTATAAAGGTTTGAAAACTGTATATGGAGTGTGTCCTAGGTCCCAACAGTTGTCACTACTGTTGTAGATCCTCCCCTGGACTTAAGAACTAGGATAAAAGTTTTATTTTTTAAATCATTCATTTGCAAGCAACAAAAACTTACATCTCATTTACTGTATCCCCATTATGATGGCACAGAAAGTTACCAGTGGTATGTGCTGCTTTTATTCATTTTTTCTGATGATGCATAAACATGCATTTTGAACTTCACTTTGCTGGGTCAGAAAAAGTACTAGCATTTCATTCTGAAATTAGATGACCATTACATTAATGACCATAATTTAATATCCAAACTAAATGAAAAACTGCAGACCAGTCCTGAGTCTTCTGCATTAGAAATTGTGGCTATTGAAAAGCATCATTCAATAGACATTCACCATTTTTACATTGGTAAGCTACAGAGTCCTACATTTTTGAACTTACATAAAGACCGAATGTTAGCCTTTTAACCATTTTGAAGAGTGCACTTTAGAAGTTGTCTGCATCAACATGGTGCTGCTGTTAATGGATTCTGGGAACACTTCATACAAATCTATCAACACCATTATAGACTAACAGTACATTTCTGACCTTTCCATTATGAGGAGTAGCTGTGGAATGTGGCTTTTGGTTTGGATTGCAGCACCCATAGATAAAATGGGAGATATTTTGGCTTGGTTTAGGTTAATAATTAAACTAACAAATACAGTGAATTCATTTCTAGGGGTCAGAACCAGGATTTCCCTTCCACAGGGTGACCATATGAAAAGGAGGACAGGGCTCCTGTATCTTGTTGTATTGAAAAGGGAATTTCAGCAGGTGTCATTGGATATATGCGGAACCTGGTGAAATTTCCTCTTCATCACAACAGTTAAAGTGTAGGAGCCCTGCCCTCTTTTAAATCTGGTCACTCTAGTATAGCTCCTGCAGCTTTAACTGTGGTGATGAAGTGGGAATTTCACCAGGTTCTCCATATATACAAATGATACCTGCTGAAATTCCCTTTTCTGTGCAACTGTTAAAGATACAGGAGCCCTGTCCTCCTTTCCATATGGTCACCCTACCTTCCATGAGAGGGACCTCCTACAAGACAAAGGGTTCTACACACATATGTTTCCTCCACCTGGACTTGGAGATCTCCCCTCCTCCCCACGCCACGCCACACCCCATTCAGCAGGGTCTAACTCTCTGTGTAGCATTTAAGAGGGCTGGAGGGGCTGCCGTGGGAAGGAAAGAGTGGGAAAGTCCATTTCTGTCAACATAGATGATCCAGCTGATGGAACGTGGATCCAATGCGAATCATTAACTGATAAAAACCTACTCTTTCCTCCGCAATCATCTGCCTCTCCCATTCCTTCCACCATTTTTTGATTTCTCCTCTATCCCAGTAAAGTTAGGGTGTTAGTGTGTGGGGAGGGCAGTCACCCCACCCACTAGATCCACACAGTTAGGAATGTAGGAAGCTGCCTTATATATGAGTCAGACCATTGGCCAATCTAGCCCAGTATTGTTGACACTGACTGGCAGCAGCTCTCCAGGATTTCAGGCAGGATTCTTTCCTAACCCTACCCAGGGATGCCGGAGATTGAACTTCGGACCTTCTGCATGTAAAGCAGGTGCTCTACCAGTGAGCTAAGACCCCTCCTGCTTTTCTGACAAGAAGTGTTGTTCACATCAATAAAAAATGCAATGCGTGTGGGTGTAAGGCACTGTATTTAAATGAAAATGAGACACAGACCCTGCCCTCAGGCTTACAAAACCCAAAGACAGCCCATACAAGAGAGGAGAATGGACACTGGGAGCATCATCCCCACCCCCTTTATATCGTTAGGCCTGTGGAGGAGGGCTCATCCAGCTTCCCAGCCCTGGTCTAGGCCTGTCCAGAGTCTGGATCTTGGAGTATATGGATTGCTGCTATTAGGCCCCTTTTATTTAATTCTACAAGGCAAATAGGCAGGCTTTGAGCCAGCAACTCAAGGCCAGTCACTCCGACAGCTTGAAGCAAACATAAGCTGTGGGAAGAGCTATGTTAAGGCTTAAAGCAGCAGTTCAGTTAGGTAATTTTAGATTTTGGACATAATAATCTTACAGCCTTCCCCCTCCTCTTTAGATAGGAGTGTGTCTTATGTCACTTACTTCAAAATGGGGTAAGGCAGCCCTGCTATATTTTGGGGCCCTCCAGCTCCTTCTGTTGATTGGGGGCCTAGACCTCTGCCCCAAAGTCCTAATGGCACACTGCTTAAAGCCGAGGAGAATTGTAGTGCCAAAAATAAGAGAAAAATCTATGAGTGCTGAAAGGTAGAAGGAGACAGTCGACAGATAAGAGAGCTTTAAGGCACAATTGTTTCTTCCCTCAAAGATCTTCGCCTCCCCGTCCTCCCACTTTGCATTTTGGCTAGATGGGCTTTTTTACCCATCTAGCTGGGTGTTTTGGAGGGAGAGGAAAGGAGGCTGGAGAGGTCTCAGGATAGCTTTGTATCCTGGTTTCTCCTGTCTGCTCTCCTCCTCGCCCACTGAAATGCCCCCTTTCCTCATCCTCTGAGATTGAGTTCCCAATCTTGGAGAACAGACAGCGCAGTTCTTTCTGTCTCCAGCCTCGGATCTGGGAATCCGAGATATCCTAGGGCCCCTCAAATGCTGTCTAAGGGACATAGGATCGCTCCCCCGCAGGGACTGAATGAGGGTGAGATAGAAGCAGTAAGACTAAAGCACTGTAGGAAAATGCAATATTGAACTAAGCAGCCACCACAAATGACTTGGACAAGTCTTTGCAGCTCCCCGGTTATTTTTCATGAAAGTTCATTTTTCATTTTTAAAAAAAAAGAAGAAAAAGAAAACCCTGTTAAAGTAACTTCAGCAAGCTGGCAGGAGATACCATTGTTTTGATGGCAGAAATGACTATTGAGTAAGGCAGACAAATCGCCTGTGAGTAGAAAATTGCTTTTCTCGCTGCAAGGAGCAGCCAATCAGCTCATGTGCTTTTTGCCTGTTTGGTGTAATCTCTACCTGCATCTCCTCTGTACAGTCCCTGCTCCATGTGCTCTATAGGCTTGTTTCGCCCTGGGGGATGTTTTGAAATTGTTATAATTTTTCAAAGTAGCAAGAAAAGAGTGGAGTTCAATAGAAATGGCAAACAGATTTTTAAAACTCCTGTTTGGAGAAGTAAGAGATAAAGCTCAAATTCCTAAGCTGTGGTCCTTTGTGATTTGTTTCCTTGCTTCAAATTGGGGAGGGGGTGGAGAACTTGTGACCCTCCAGATGTTGTTGGGCTGCAACTCCCAGAAACATAGCCAATGGTCAGGGATGATAGGAGTTGCAGTTCAACAACATCTGGAGACAGTGGAGGCTGGTGGCTGTGATTTCAGTTGCACTGTTCACCCCTTCTGGGTTTTAGACGGAACCAGCCAGAACTCTAAAGGAGCTATCCAAAGTGTTGAACCCCCAGCCTCACCAAAATCGAAGCCACTAGCCTCCACTGCCAGGAGGGCCACAAATTGCCCACCCCTAATTTAAATAAATGTATAAAGAAACATTCCTAAAATATATCATGGCATTTGACTATTTATTTTCCACAATTTAAAAATGAACTTTTATGAGAGCAAACCTACCCCCAATTTTCAAGTTGGCTTTGTTGCAGTCATAACTTATAATACCTAAATGCCAATGCCAAGTCACTCAAGCAATGGGCTTTGATTTGTCAGACATTGATTGGTCAGCTCAGGCTTTTGGGGTCCAAGCCCTTTAAAGGCTTCAGTGTAGTGGTCAGAGCACCCTTCCTCTACTTGGGGCCCTCCAGATGTGTTGGACTATAACTCCCACCATTCCCAGCCAGCATGGCCAATATGTTGGCAGGGCACCAGGTTGGGGAAGTCTGTTGGTCTGGGCAGAGCCAGGTTCAAATCCTCACTTAGCCATGAAGCACACTGAAAGCATCATCCCATGTACCTGCTTCCCTCGGATTATCCCCGTAGCACTAAGCTTTCGCGGTTGTTGTTGTTTTTGCTACCGGGCGACAGTGATCCTTTGCATACCAGGAAGTGAGTTTAAGGGGGGAAATGTAAAATATCATAAAAAATCAACGGATGACCCAATTCAATTCAAATTTGGTATGCTTAAAGCTCTCCATCTATTACTGTGCCAATTTTGGTGTCTCTATCTTTAAAGTTTACGCAGATGTAAGCATTTCTTTAAAATCCTGCTCCTGCACCCCAGCAGCGGCTCGGAAGATACGCTCAACAAGTAGGAGCTAAATACGGCGAATCTTTTTGCTTTATTGCACAATTAAGGCAGGATGCATGGGAGTACTTCACAATTAAAGTAGATTATAGGTGGAAAACTTCTAAGCCCTTTGCATGCAATTCGCAGAGATTGCACAGTATAACGCTGGCGTGATAAAGTTCTGGGTGACTTTGGGCCAAGATGAGGAAAAACAAACTGAAGCCGAATCCAGACAAGACGGAGGTGCTTACTGTCAAGGGCCCTAACCTGGGTTTGGAGGTGTGTCAACCAGTTCTGGATGGGGTTACACTCCACCTGAAAGACTGCATTCGCAGCTTGGGGGTGCTTCTGGATCCGTCACTCCAATTGACAGCCCAGATAGATGCGATGACCAGGAGTGCCTACTTCGGCTGATACGCCAGCTGCGCTCCTTCCTAGAGTTAAAAGACCTAAAAACAGTAGTGCATGCACTGGTAACTTTGAGGCTTGACTTCTGCAATGTGATGTACCTAGTAACTTCAACTAGTTCAAAATATGGCAGCCAGGTTGGTCACCAGTACACCTAGGGGTGACCATATTACACCAACTTTAAAAACACTTCAATGGCTGCCAATTAGTTTCTGGGTGAAGTATAAAATGTTGTTTATTACCTTTAAAGCCCTACATACTTTGGGTCCAGGTTACCTGTGGGTCGCCTTCTCCCATACAATTTTGAGTAAACCCCATTGAACAGAGACAGACTTACTAAAATGGGGGTTACTCAAAGGTAAGCATGCATGGGATTTTAGTATGAATTTGATGTAAATGCAGTTGAAATCAATGGGATTTACTCTTGAGTAAGGGAACCAGCTGATTGCTATTTTATAGACTTGGAAATGCACAGCTTAGCATGATCAAAGGATTGATCCTTCACACTTGCAAACTACCAGGAAAAAGGTTTAAGGGGGGATTTAAAAAATCCTAAAAATCAAGGGATGGACCGATCTCATTCAAACTTGGCATGCTAAAAATCCTACTTAAGAGCTATCAGTGCCAATTTTTGATCTCTTTATCTTTAAAAATGAGGGAGCTGTGGGCAAAGAGGGTGCATTTTCCACATTTCAGTTAAGGTGAAAATGTACCCCTGGTCATGCCTACTCAGGAGTAAAAACATAGAGTTAAATGGGACCTCTCTCCCTCCCCCTTCATAGTTGAGTGGAGAATTACATCGCCCTCCTCTTTTGTTAGCGAGACCGCCCTTAGATACACATGCCTCCAACAAAGAACGGGATAGTCGATAGAATGCAACCACAGAAATAAACAGGAGGGAGGAGAGCATTTATTTTGCAGGGAGGAAAAATAATCCAGACTTTCTGTGTTCCAAAAAGAAATGAAACATGAAGGGTAAGAGCCAAAATGAGTGCAGGACGTGGATGACATCATGTGGGTATCGGGCTGCAAAACTGCATACCAGGCATGGGGAATGTGCGATAAATTGCTGGTGTGATGGAGCCCTTTATGTATTACTGTTTTTGTATTGTTGTACCCTGCATTTGTGTAAAGGTAGTATATAAATATTATAAGAAAAATAAAAAAACACCTCCATTTATGAATAGTACAATAATACAGCTTTTAAAGATGCAAATCATGGATCTGGCTTGGCATTGTCCTTGTATGCACTGTAGAAAAGGCCATAATAATCTAAGGACTGCCTTGGCACTCAACTACAGATGAGTAACATTAAGACAGCAAAATATATATCACTTTGGTTGACAGGTTACATATCTCCTGAGTTATATATCTCAAGAGACAAAGAGAGCATTAAGCTTTGCTTGAGAGGCTGAATGTAATTAGTTTGGGTGCTTTTCCTGTGAAAGCAAATGGTACTTTTCAATGAACTTTGGAACACAGTAGAAAATGTCAAACTGCATGAAATCTAAAGAAATGTCAATACTGAAAGGTGTTTGTGTGGTGGGGGGGTAGAGAGAAACTGGGGAAGAAACATACAATGAAAGTGATGAGTAAATGTGCTCAGATTCAGAGGGACTTTGACAAAAGACAGGCGTAATATCTTCAGAATTATTTATTCCTTACAGCTTTGTTGGATCTAGTTTTGATATCTGGATAATCAGACAGATATAATAAAGGAGACAGGGACCCTTGTTGAAGAGGGGAAGCTTTGATACATGAGGAAAATGCCTGTTTGTTCTCTTTTTAAAAAATGTGTTAAATGCCAGGTGATATGAGTTCTTGTGTGCAAGGTACTCTGTTCGGTTAAAAATCCGTACTGAAAAATAAGAAAATGATCTTTAAATGGTGAGCCATTGCAAGCCTGGGACTGCCTTGATGGCATTGGGTTGCAGCCACATTTGCAAAGCCCCACGCTTTTGCTGCTGCAGGGTTAGCGGAGGCTAATCCCCACGCAGAAGGCAGTGCAGGCTTTCAGGTGGCCATTTGGCTCTCCAGCCCACCCCCTGCCCTCTGGCAAGGCATTTGTCTTCCTCCCCAAACAAGCTTCATCGCCATAGCAATCACAGCCTTCTCTTCTTGTGTGTGTGTTTTGAGGGGCGGTGACGGGTGGGTGGGAACTGTAGACATGTGACCCAATTGCCTAGCAACATATAGGAGGTAGACGCCTGGTGAAAGCCTTAAGGAGTGTGAGATAAAGAGAGAGAGAAATGTGCTTTTACTCATTTGTAGAAGCCTCTCTACACTTTCCAACAATAGTTTCTTCTTGCCCACCCCCTGCCCTCTGTCCAGCTTCTGGCAACCAATCATGGGTTGCCTTCTGTCTGGGAATGCTTCCACCTCGATGGTGGAATTAGATGGTGGAAGAGTTGTGTTTGCCTAAAAAGCCTAAAAAGTTGAAATAAGTTCCTGACTTTTTAAATGTGAAGCTTTGCAGGAAATCCCATCATATAACTGATGCAGCGCCACCATGCAGCCACTGTGGGGCTTTTAACACATATAGACAGCCCCCCAGTAGCCTTCTATATTCTAACGAGCCACATGTGTTTACTGCAATCGTAAAGCTCCATCACACCAGCATTCTAGTCTGCTGTCGAGGTGAATTGCATGCAAAGGACTCAGATGACATCAGCAATGTCCTGCTGTGATTGTGGTTGTTTCCCCTCTCTTAGCAACATATTTTGGCACATGGAAAGTCCGGTTCTTTCAGTAATGCGGAAGCACACCACTCAAACTTCAAAGTGTATTTTCATCCATCGTTTTAAATCCAATGTTCTGTGGGCGTCTTTTCAAGGAGCGGTATTGCTGACAAAAGTGTGTTCAAGGGCCAGTATTGAGTAGCTTCTCTCCCCTCCCCTCTCCCTCTCAATTGGAAGCGCATGACAAGGGGAACACAATGCAACCTTCAGTGGTAGGTGATAGGAGTTTTAGTTGATTAATCAATTAATCTAAGGATTAAATTTGCTTCGGTGTTATTAGAAGTCCCTCTGGAGCAAGAAGAGGTCCCACTGAACTCTATGTTCTTACTCTTGAGTAGGCATTTTCACCTTAAAAGAAAGGTGGAAAATGCATCCTCCATGCCAGCAGCGCCCTCATTTTTAAAGATAAATAGATTCAAATTGCACAGTGATAGCTCTTAAGGAGGGCTTTCAGCATGCCCAATTTGAATCTGATTGGATCATCTCTTGATTTTAAGGTTTTTTTAAAATGGAAATTAAACAAATGCTTACATCTGTGTAAGTTTTAAAGATAAAGTGATCAAAATTGGCACAGTGATAGGTCTTAAGGAGGGCTTTCAGCATACCAAATTTGAATCCGATTGGGCCATCCCTTGATTTTTTAATGATTTTTTAAATCTCCCCCCTCAAACCCTTTTCCTCATAGTCCACCAGTGCGAAGGATCAATCTTCCATTGCTTTGATCATGTGAAGCTGTGCATCTTCAAGTTCATTAACTACAGATCGCTGTTCCCTTACTCAAAAGTAAATCCCATTGGTTTCAACTGCTAAAATCACATGCAGGCTTACCTTTGAGTAAACCCCATTGAACAGATAGAGTCTTACTTCTGAGTAAACACATATAGAGCTGATTTAGTGTGGTCACTCAGAAGCTTTCTTTTTAAAGTCTTGAAACAGCAAACTGGAAAGAAGTGCTCTGCAACCCCATGCTTACTTCTGAGGTCTTATTTCTGTTTACTCTCTGTTCAGTGCTGTTTACTCAAAGGTAAGCCTTGCGAATATACATTGCCAGTACTTGGGGGAGAAAGAGTTCTTTTCCCAAACTGTTCAGTAACAAGAGAAGCTACACTCAATGAAAAAGCAATGCAAGACCCAGCTGTCGGTAAGGATGAATGGAGGGGGAGTTGTCCACCTTCCAACAACCAACAAACTGTAAGGGGGAGGTACAAAGAAGATCAATGGGTGGAGGCGATGGCGAAAACAACAAGGTGAGAGTAAACCTCAGCGGAATAACAGCAACGTGCAGCGCGCAGTACAGGAAAGGTGTAAAGACGCTTGGAACATACACGTGCACAGGTGTAAGTCCGCAAGCTTTCATGCGCTATGGAAATGAGGGCGGATAATTCGAGGGTAAACCAGGGCAAACATGCAGGTGTGATGGAGCTTTACATGCGGTCTTGAGTTGGGAAAGAAATCAGCTGTTCTGCTAAATTTCCCCCTCTCCTCCTCCCACCCCGAAAGACAGAGGACCAAAATGAACCATGGGTCACAATGCAGGCACCTATCTTAAAAATAAATTATTTTTAAGGGAGAGGGAGACGGGGATGGAGGAGCAAACAGCGGAGTCACCTGCCAGAGAAATGAAGAACCGCAAAAAAACTCAGCACCAGCGGCCATTCGGCTTGTGAAGCCTGCCCCCTGCCCTGCGCCTCCGCACTCACCCTGCACTTCAACTCACCCCTATGTGCATTCTGTATGTATTAATGCAACATGGTAAAAGTATATATCTGTTAAATATACATTATTGAGTTAACAAAAATATCTCACAAGATAATTTGCTTTCTAAATATTTTAGGAATTTGAACTATACCCCATAGGTCCTTCCCTATACTTGACTATTGCGAAGGCCACTCCCTTCTTTTTTTCTTGTTCATACAATGTAGCTCTCCAGACGTTCTCGGACTGCAACTCCCATCAGCCCTAGCCGGCATACCCAAGGATGAAGGATTATGGGAGGATTCTTGGCAGATGTCCAACCATGCCTAATCTTGATGCCAGCCCCATGCTTATGCTTTATTCTTTGAGTCAACTAAGCCCATGAAACGATGTTGAACAGTTCAGAAGACCAGGATTAAATATTAAATATTCACCCAAATTCCCCACTGGATTCCAGTAACACGTAGCAGCTACATGAGAGAGGGCTTTTGCTCTGAATCCTCAATCTGTCTTTGTTAAAAAGCGCCCTCTCTTTTGCAGTTCATCCACTAGGATCAATATCAGCAATGTAGTATCATTGTCTGCCACTGAATCTAAGCTCGTGTTTTGTTTTGTTTTTATTGTTACATCACATTCCAGGGAAACAACTATTATGAAATTTCCATAAATGCCTTCATCCTGCTACTGTTTTATTTTTATTTTTTTTAGCATGAGATGGTGTGCAAAATCCTACTCTCTCCAGAAATATCCTATTGGAAGTCTGAAAGAAGGAATTCCGTTGGGGATACAATGTTGTCAGTCGGAACGATTAAAAAAAGTGAGAGTGAGAATAGCTGCAGCAGTTGTCATTAATGACAATTAAAGTTGATTGCTGGATTCCCACAGGATCCAGACTGCAAAGCCATCTGTGCAATGCTTCATTAGAAACTGAAGCAATTTCCATTATTTCTACAGGTTGTCTATTTCTACAGGCTGGTCTGACAGGAGCAACAGGTGCATTTTACTCCTAGCGTACAGTACACCTGGCTAATTAAGCTCATGCCAGAGTACAAATGGGGCCTGGTTTAAAACGTTCTGCATCATCCTTAACTCTCTATTATTGCAACTTTCTAATTGTTTATTATTTGCAAGATGGCAATTTTTACAAATACATTTTCTGTGTGTAAGAGGGGGGAAACATTTTGGGGCAGGGCAATCCCAGAGATAGCATGGGAATACTCTGTGCTTGGAAAGGTGAAGGGTGTGGATCTTTCAACAGAGGCAAGGAAAGGGAAACCAAGACTAGTTCTCCTCCTCCCAGATAGGACTTGTCTCTGACCTCAGAGGGGAATTTCTTATCTATACCATCCGAGGGACCATAGGATTGCAACCTAAAGTATCATACTGCAGATTGCAGAGTCAATTGAAATTTCTATTACAGTGCAATCGTATACATACCTACTCAAATCTCATTGAATTTAATGGGATTCACTCCCAAGTAGGCATGTATGGGGTTGTAACTTTAATCATTAATGTTAATTTCAAATTATATATTTTAAATGCCCCCCCTATTTTAATAAATATTATCTGCATAATGAAACGTATAATGATTTTATCCCAATTTATAATTTGATACCTTCTATTCAATTTATGTGATTTGGTTTATATAACTGTTTTAATAAGTCCAGTTGTTACAGCCAATGGCCACAAAATAAAAATGATAGTACTACTATAAAGGTAATTTTGTGTGTGAAGGGGACAGTGAAGGGGAAATAACTCTTGCCTATTATTTTGTCTTAAAAGATTAATATAAAAAGGGAAATTTAAATTAAAAAGTCTACCTTCTTTTGTAGAGTGACCGAGACAAAAGAGGGCAGGGCTCCTGCAGCTTTAACTGTTGTGACAAAGAGGGACTTTCACCAGGTGCTGCATGCATACAAATAAGACCTGCTGAAATTCCCTTTTCAATACAACTGTTAAAAGACAGAGGAGCCCTGTCCTCTTTTCTATATAGTCACCCTATGTAAGGGGTATCTTAGGGCATGTCTACACTGGGGAGGGAAGGGGGGAGGATCTCACGATATGCTGATCACGAGATCCTCCCCTTTCTCCACATGTGGCGCGCAATGTCCAGGGAGGAAGGAGGATGTCACGCCCGCCATTTTGTTTTTGGTTTTTTTACTGAAGATGAACGCACAAGCGCTCCAACAAAAAGGTCAGGGTTTTTTTTTTGATAGTTGTCCATCCCATTCATATCCTAGCAGTTCTTCCCCAACCATAGAAATTATAATTGAAATATTTTTTAAGGCAAATGTATATTTTACATGGGCACACAATACGTTTTTATCTTTGCCGTTAATAGGAAGATGAACCTACTATTCTGGTGTGATATAGAGTCCTTGGGGCTGCCTATACATGGCCAAAGCCTCATAGTGGCTACAAATCTGCTCTGCGTCAGTTGTGAGATACAGCCACAGATTTGCAGCCACTGCGGGGCTTCCCCGTGAAGCTGCGCTTTGAAAAAGTCGGGACTTACCCTGACTTTTCCAGTGGGAGTTGTAAGGATGGGGTTAAATCGTACAAAGAATGGCTGTTTTAAAATGTTAAAATGTTTTATTGTTATGATTTTTAGGAGCGGAACAGATAAGCGCCAGCTGCATGTGGGCGTTCTGGCACATCCTGGAACCGCTTGGGGCAAGGCCGATCAGCCTTGAGCGAAAATTAACATCTCAGGGAAGGTGTGAAAGATCTTCGCAAGGGAGGGGGGAAGGAGCAGGGGAAAATATCTATAAAGAGTATGCTTTTGAAAGGGGTTTTGTCCTGAGCTGGATGACCACATGGCTGGGTGAAGTATAGTTTGCAACTTAGTTATTTTAGTTTGCTTGGACTGGGTTCTTATTCTGTATCTGCATGTTTTATCCGTTGAATGCTAATCTTGTATTTCCTACCCTTATCCTCAATAAATTTGGGCCTAACCCTCCAGTTTGGAGCTGTGTGCGTGTGTTCTTGGGATCTGTGCAAAATCCAGTGGAAAAGCCAGCTTTGCTGGGGCGTGCTTCCTTTACAGGAGTCAGGTCAGTACAACTCTTCCATCATCTGACCTTGCTCTGGGGCTGATCCAGGGGGCAGTCTTAGCAGAAGGCAACTGGCAATTGGTCACCGGAAACCAGGAAGAGGGCAGGGGGTGTGGCTCCAGTACCTGGATGACTGCAAGAAACCCCACATTCCCTCCTTGCTGTCAGGATTACCCGACGCCACCCCGGGTAAGGGAAACCATGGGGTGGTGGTGGTAATAATAATAATAATAATAATAATAATAATAATAATAATAATAATAATAATGTGGTGCCAACCGAGGAAAGGTAGCCAAGAAGTCAGCCTACTTTTGTCTTTTATGTTTAATATTGTATATAATATCAACAAAATATATTTACACTTGGCATAGAGGACGATTTAGATATTTTGGCTCATATCCATGCAAACAGTAGGCTATTCACAAATTAATATGAGCCACATGCTTATCAGAGGGGTTTGTTTTTGTTGTTTTTCATTTAGTTTTAACAAATATATATAAATATAAGAACATATGTTACAGTAAAATATTGGGAAGGGTAGAAAGGCGTCTATGCACTATATTTATGAAGTGTGGTTTAAAAAAACCAGGTGCATTGATGCTTAAGGCTTTTTAATCATTTTAAGCACTATTCTCTAAATTATTAAAGGACTTCTCATTCCTTTGCATGTTATATATAAAGAGCAGAAGTTAGATGTAGTGAAGTATTACTTCTTCATATCAAGCAGTTCAATGGGAGAAGTGTATAAAATTTTAAGTTGTACTTCTAAAGAAACCATACTTCAAACCAGCAGGTCAATATTACCTTTAAATTCCAGTACTTGTCAACACTGGCATGGAAACGGTTTAGCAATAATTCATCTCTTCCTGAGAATGAGGTTTCATCTAGCCATGTTCTCACTCCCAGTTAAATCCTCTGGAGTACAATGTTATTTTTTAAAAAATAAAGATGAAGCAATCCACCTGCCGGAAGAATGCTTGCTATATATCTTGAAGACAGTTCAGGAAGTAGGTAAAATGAGCTCTTGGTTAATGCTGTTCTTCGCTTGTTCTATTTCTCCGGCTTCTTGCTATTTCTCTCTCCTCATTTTCTTCTCTCAATTCTTATCTCCTCACATCCGTTTCTTATGGCTCGTTCTCATTTCATTTCTCCTAACTTAGTTCCTATTCGGTGTCTCCCCTCTTCTCAGCTGCCTTTTTCGTGTTCCTTATGGAACTGTCGATCTGTTGCTTCTAAGGCCCCTGTCATTCACGACTTGTTTATCTCTGGGTCTTTTCACCTCCTTGCTCTTACTGAAACCTGGCTTCCTGCCCATGATACTATCTTTGCTGCCCTCTTTCTTGGAGGACTCTCTTTCTCTCACTCGAGTCGCCCAGAGGGTCGGGGTGGTGGTGTAGGTCTTTTATTATCTAGTTTGTGCCAGTTCCAGCCTCTTTCCATTCCACCATCACACTGTTTTTCCTCTTTTGAGGTACATGTGGTGAGGCTTTTCGCTCCATTGCGGCTGCGGATTGCAGTTCTGTAACGCCCCTCAGGATCGTCCTCGAAATTTATCTCTGATTTTGATTCATGGCTGTCCTTTTTCCTATCTGATAATTGTCCTACCCTTATCTTGGGTGATTTCAATATTCATGTGGATGAACCTCAAGACGCTGCAGCTCTACGATTTCACTCATTATCTTCCTCTTATGATCTTAAGCTTTGGTCTGATGCACCCACACATTCCCTTGGACACTGTCTGGATCTTGTTCTCACTCGAAATTGCTCTGTCTTGGACTTTTCTGCTGCTAACTTTCCTTTGTCAGATCATCATCTAGTTTCTTTCATGATTACTCATAATCTTCCTCCTTCACATCCTGTTTCTCTCTCTTGTCGTGACTTGCAATCTATCAATTATGAGGCTTTTTCTCAGTCTCTAGCCTCCCTTCTGTCTTTTCTGCTGTCTTCTTGGACTCAGCTGTCTCTTTCTTTAATTCCTCCTTATCCTCAACTCTTGATAATCTTGCTCCATCTACAACTCGGATAGTTTGTCCTCCTCAACCCCAACCGTGGCTCACCTCTTTCATCCGCTACCTTCATTCTTGTTCCCGGGCAGCTGAACGCCTTTGGCATAGGACCAGGGACTGGGCGGATTTTGTCCATTACAAATTTGTTCTCTCTTCTTTCTCTTCTGCTATTTCCTTGGCTAAACAGCAGTATTACTCACTGCTGATCCAGTCAAACCCTATGCAGCCTCAGCAGCTCTTTGCGTCCTTCAATTCTCTTTTGCCGCCTAATCCACCATCTCTCCCCGAATCTCTGTCTGCTAATAACTTTGCCTCTTTTTTCAATGCTAAAATCCAAACTATTCGCTCTGATCTTGCCAGCTCTGCTCCTCTTCCAGCTCCTGTCCCTCATTTGTCAGTTCCTCCTGCAAATTTCTCTGCATTCCCTTCGGTCTCAGCTGATGAACTGTCGAGAATACTGCGCTCTTCGAAGCCTTCCGCTTGTTCTCGTGATCCGATTCCTTCTCGGGTCTTTATTAATCTTATCCCTGCTATCCTCCCTTCCTTGCTTCATGTTATTAATTTTTCTTTGTCCTCTGGTTCATTTCCTTCTGCTTTTAAACATGCTACAGTCTCTCCTATTCTCAAGAAACCTACTCTTGATGCACTTTCTCTTTCTAACTACCGTCCTGTCGCTTTGTTGCCTTTTGTTTCAAAGATCCTGGAGCGTGTGGTCTACTCTCGTTGTCTTGATTTTCTTTCTAGTAACTCTGCTCTGGATCCTTTTCAATTTGGATTCTGTCCTTTGCATTCCACTGAAACAGCCCTTACTAAGATTACCAATGATCTTCTTATTGCCAAGTCTAAAGGCCTTTATTCTGTTCTTATTCTCCTGGACCTTACTGCAGCCTTTGACACAGTTATTCACAATCTTCTTTTGGATTCCCTTCATGACCTCGGATTTTGTGGCTCCGTCTATAACTGGTTTGCCTCCTATCTAGCGGGTCGCTCTTTCAACGTGTTGGCTAATGGCAGCTCGTCTTCTTCTTTTCCCCTTTCAGTAGGGGTTCCGCAAGGCTCGGTGCTTGGCCCGTTGTTGTTTTCTTTATACATGTTGTCCTTGGGTAATCTTATTCAATTTCATGGTCTCCAATATCATCTGTATGCTGATGATACACAATTATATCTCTCATCTCCGGAACTTTCTCCTGATGTTCATGATCGTATCTTGGCATGTCTTTCAGATATCTCAGCTTGGTTGCTTCATCGTCATTTGAAACTTAAAATGGCAAAGACTGAATTGCTTATTTTTCCTCCTAAACCTTCTCCTCATCTCTCATTCTCTCTTACTGTCAATGATGTTACACTTACTCCAATCAAGGAAGCTCGTAGTCTTGGATTTATATTTGACTCCTCGCTCTCCTTTATTCCTCATATTGAGGCAGTAGCTAAATCCTGTTGTTTTTTCCTGTATAATATTTCCAGGATTCTATCATTTTTGTCTGTCTCTTCTGCCAAGACTCTTGTTCATGCATTGGTTATTTCTCGGTTGGACTACTGCAACCTTCTTCTCACTGGCCTTCCTTCTTCTCACATCAGTTCGTTGGTTTCTGTTCACCACTCTGCTGCTAAGATCATCTTCTTGGCTCGCCGCTCTGACCATGTAACTCCACTTCTGAAATCTCTTCATTGGCTTCCAATTCACTTCAGAATCCAATATAAACTTCTCCTGTTGACCTACAAAGCTTTTCACTGTCTAGCTCCTTCCTATCTTTCCTCTCTCATCTCACACTATTGCCCCGCTCGTGCTCTTCGCTCCTCTGATGCCATGTTTCTCACCTGCCCAAGGGTCTCTACTTCCCTTGCTCGGCTTCGTCCATTTTCTTCCGCTGCCCCTTACGCCTGGAACACTCTTCCAGAACATTTGCGAACTACAAGTTCAATCGCAGTTTTTAAAGCTCAGCTAAAAACTTGTCTTTTTTCTAAAGCTTTTAAAACTTGATTTTGATCTTACTTTTATACTGTTAGTTTTACTCTACCCTGTGCCTGTTTGGTGCATTCTCTTCCCCTTCTTATTGTTTTATTATGATTCTATTAGAATGTAAGCCTATGCGGCAGGGTTTTGCTATTTTATTGTTTACTCTGTACAGCACCATGTACACTAATGGTGCTATATAAATCATCATCATCATCATCTTGCCCTTCTTGAAAAAGCTTCACTGGTTTCCAGGCCCAAGTCAACTTGCTGGGTTTAACTTACGAAGTCCTAAATGGTTTAGGACCAGGATATCTCAAAGCCCCGTTCTGCATAAACCTGACCAGGTATTATGATAATCAGAGGCCATTCCGCATGTCCCTGCACCATTGGTGGTGAGGTGCAATGTAACCCAAAAGGGTATGGCTTTCTGCTGGGGTGGCCCACCTCTAAAACTAGCTCCTCCTTTTTAGTGCCAGGTGAAAACAGTTTTTTATCCCCCCAGGCTTTTCAGGATGTCTAGTTCTTGACTGATGGTTTTATCTGTCATTTAAACGCTCATCTGTTGAAATCATAAATTCTTGTATGGTGTAAATCTTCACTGTTACTGCATTGTTACTATTTTTTTTAAAAAAAATTGTAAACAGCCTTAGCTGTTATACATGGAAAGCTGAATATAAATGCTTAAAATAAAATAATATACAATTTTTGAAAAAAACGAAAAAAACAAGGAAATGACTTTTCTTACATAATCAGATGTGCAGCCCTTTGTAAATTTTGCCAAAATAACAATGGCATTAATGTGGGATGAGATAAGCATAGTTAAAGAATCCTCCCAAGTCGAAAACATGCGGTTTTATTTAATAAAGGAGTAAGGTCTATTATTTCATACAAAGAAGATAAAATTGTAGATAAAATAGATTTAAAAAGCAAAACATTACTGCTAGCTCAATACTTGCCATGCAGAAAAATGAAAACTAGGCAGGCAATTTATAGCTTGCTGTTTTCTTTCTTTCCTTTTTTTACAGGTGATTCACAGTAAGAACTAATCATTCTTTTTAAAAATGTAGGGCCCTCTTTTCCAGCCCGGCAGAGAGGCACAACATGGAATCCAATGGGCATGGCTTTCATTACCAGGTGGGCATCTATACGGGCTCTTTACCCCGACCTAAATGCGCACTTACATGTTTATGGCAACGTATCATTGGGGAGTAAAATTGCATTTTGAAAGGTAGCCATAGCTTCGAGGGTAGGACAATGTGATTGGCTGATTTCCCGCCTATCGCCTGCTCCCTTCGTTTGCACCGTTTTCAGTTTGTTTGTTTTTATAGCTCCCTCCTCCTCGCCTTCTCACTTCGAGCGCTGGATGGATCGTCCGCTCTGTGCTGGCGGCTCTCTGGACGCCTCCCAGTCGCCCAGCCTTGAAGCCTGCTTTTTAAGGGGGGAGGACAGTATTGTTTGTGCCCCTTGCTCCGCCCACAGCCAATCAGTGCTTCCCGCAGCTGCTCCCTGGGCTGGAGAATAATCCGGGCCGCTTGCCTGCAAGCAGCCCTTCCGAAGCATTGGAGTTGCCGCCCCAGCCTCTGCCTGTTTACTAGGAAGTAAGACCCAGCGCGTGCTTTAGGGTCGGAGCCTAAAAGTGCCCTGCAGAGTTTGGATCGAGGGAGAGCTTTCATTCAAAAGCACGACGCCCCCTCCCGCTTCAGAGCATTCACCCTAGCAGACGTGTGTGTGTGTGTGTACACACAGTAAATTCATGATATAAATCACTGCTACTGCAGTGTGATGCTCATTACCTACATTCGAATCCATTAAAAATCTGATTAACATTCAAAGAGAAGCAATCCCGCTGTCATATAGATGTGCCCAGCTCAATGAGTGAGAACCCAAAACAAAAAAAAATCATTGTATACTGATAGAAAACTTGGATGCCAGCTAGTGTGGAGACAGACACAGCATGATCCAGCAAGATGTGATGTAACAGTAGCCCAGAGCCATTAAGCTTTCCCCAAGCCAGAGAGTACACATCTAGGATAATTTGGTGTCTGGCATTATCAAGAAACAAAAGCTAGA
Organism: Elgaria multicarinata webbii; assembly: GCF_023053635.1. Classification (NCBI taxonomy): domain Eukaryota; kingdom Metazoa; phylum Chordata; class Lepidosauria; order Squamata; family Anguidae; genus Elgaria; species Elgaria multicarinata. The sequence continues at coordinate 147,652,674 of NC_086171.1, forward strand.
AGTAAACAGTAGCTACATGCAGCCTGAGTAATTAGAAATGGAGAATACTCTGGTCAACACAGGCTTAACAGAGGAGAATTTAATACAATACAGAACAGGGGCTTCCAGACTGAAAGCTCCATCACACCGGGGGTTAACATGCTCCCTGCCTTTGTGTTTTCGTTCCTCTTTCAAAAGAGGAAGTACACATGAGCTCAGGCCCATTGAGTCCGCTGTTATAATGGCGCTGCTTCTCCTGCACACAGCAGGAGAGAGCAGCAACTCCATGTTTAAAAATACATCGGACTTTGTGGAGAGTTTTTTTTGTTGTGCAAGGAAGGCAAGAAGGGGCGGAAGGTGCAGGGAGGCAGACGATGTCATGCCTCCCTGAGCAAACTCTGTGAGCGCCCAGTAACGTGTAATAAATCGCTCCTTGGATGGAGCTTTAAGGCTTTTATTGTGCAATCACCCTGCATCAAGACCAGACCAGTATGGGGGCTGCAAGGTGGCTAAAAGCTTCATACCATGTACCTGTTTCCTTCGAATTATCCCCTACAGTGTGCTAAGCTGTCAGTGTTGTTGCTAAATCACACCCCGGGCAGCAGCGCTCCTAAAATCCTTTGCAAAGGGTTTAAGCGGGAAAATGTAAAAAAATCAATGGATGACCAAATCTGATTCAAATTTGGTATGCTTAAAGCTCTCCTTAATATCTATTACTGTGCCAATTTTGAAGTCTTTATTTTTAAAGCTTATGCAGATGTAAGCATTTGTTTAATTCATATCAAATCTTGCTCGTGTGCCCCAGTGGCCACTCGGAAACTAGTAGCAAAATAGGGTGGGTCTTTTCCCTTTATAGCACAATTAAAGCAGGATGCATGGGAGTACTTCACAGTCAAAGCAGATTATAAACTGGAAAACTTCAGAGTACTTCACAATAAAAGCAGTTTATAAGCTGGAAAACTTCGGAGTCTTTTGCACGCAATTCGCAGTGATTGCACAATATAATGCTGGTGTGATAAAGCTCCACGTCCGGGGAGGTGGAAGGGTACACATTAGCAGTCATACCATGGTGAGCGCCTGGCCCTGTCATCCAACACCAGGGCTCATGGCATGTGGACAAGAAAGGGAATCAATCAGCAGGTATGCTGGCCGATGACAGGATCCATGGCATGCCCTATGCCACTACCAAGCCTATTCAAGTCAGTCAATAAAGTTGTGGCCAATTTATTTTCCCAGTGTCTAATTTGTTCTCTTTCCTTCACCAACCAGCCCCAATTAAGCCCACACATGTCTGCCACTTCCTGATCCTTCACATCACCATCAATTCTGACGTAGAAGGTTTGCATCTCCCCCATCGGGGACATGTGCAAGCTGCTCTCATGTTTAGCTTTCATGTGGGGAACATTGGAAAGATACATTGTGGGAAAACTGAAAATGCAAGGCTCTTGTGCTTTCTGCACCCTCCATATATACATCCAATGCCACTCGGATGCTTTCTAAAC